>NW_003852462.1:8028996-8277833 GCF_000181295.1 Otolemur garnettii
CCCACCCCCCGTGATGTAATTTACACATCTCACCTTAGGCAGCCTTCCCCACTGGGCCTTTGCCTGCAGCTGTTCTCTTGCTGAGTTTCTTCTCTTTCCCTGTCCTGTCCTTCTGTCCCCTTATAATTTCCTTCCAGGAGCACCTCCTTGGAATCACCAGCACACAAACCCTCATCTCAAGGCTTCTGGGGGGGGAGGATCACTTATGGCACCTAACCAAAGCCTTTGTTTTGTTTTAGAGTCCTTTATCCTGACCATGTGACTGATGAGTCTGACTTACCACACTCACCTTGCCCTGGGTTACATCAACTGGGAGCAGGTGACCTAGGTGTGGCCAAGGATGCAGAGTGGGAATGATGGGATATCTGCAGAGGGTTCTGTGAATGGTTTTCTTAAAACAGTACACAGAAGATGAATCCACTTCTCCTGCTGGACACACGGTTCCATGTGATGGGTGGAACCCCGGTTGCCACACTGACATGTTGAGGGTGGCCCAGCTCAAAGGTGAAAGGGTCCTGGGTGATGCCAAGGAGGATTAGAATCCACCAGCATGGAGCCACCCTACCTCAGAATGTCTTGTTTATGAAATATAAACATATGTACATGGATTTTTTTGAGATAGAGTCTCACTCTGTTGCCCTGGTAGAGTACCATGGCATCATAGCTTACAGCAACCTCAAACCCCTGAGCTCAAGTGATGTCCCTGCCTCTTGAGTACCTGGGACTCCAGGCACATGCCATAATGCTCAGCTAGTTTGTCTACTTTTAGTAGAGATGGGGTCTCGTTCTTGCTCAGGCTGGTCTTGAACTCCTGAGGTCAATTAATCTACCTGTCTCAGCCTCCTAAAGTGCCAGGATTGCAGGCATGAGCCATCATACCTGGCTGTGTTCTGTGAAATTATAAATTTCCTATTTGACAAAGCCACTTGGAGTCAGGTCTTCTGTTATTTGCAACTAAAAACATTGCACTGGATATGGTTTTAGAAGATGACAAGTTGCTGTCCAGGGTGGATTCCTTTCAGGTTTCTATTTGTTCTGTCAGGTGGGTCTCTTTGGGTTTCCATCATGTACCAGGTTTGGGATAGATTTTACAATATCACATGGCATGGGTTAAGGAATAGGCTTTTTGGAAAGAGACAATAAGGCAGAGTCAACAAGCAAAGCAAATTGAAGACATGGGCTCAGAAGCTGGAAGGCAGGACTTCAGGTGTCCTAAGAACCTATCCTCTTACTATTCTCTCTATATCCAACACATCTCCCGAAATGTCTAAACTTTTTCTGTTGTAGACTTTGTAAATCTTGTTTCCTTTCTTGCTATGGCCATCAGGAAGCTCAGAGTTGGATTTGTGGCCCGCTAAAGTTCGTGCTGTCCATTTAGCCTGACATTATCTTGTTTAGCCCTTTGCTGCAAGTTCTCATCCGTTTTTGTTCTGTTGGGCTCTGTATATTTCTGTGAGTTCTATCAGTTATTCTTCAGAGGGTAGCAGGATATACCTCAATCAATCTATCCATCCCCTGGAAGCTGTACTTAAAACCTCCCCGAGGATGGTGGCTGCTAAGTGGCCCTTAAGAGCCTCCCCAGGTCTCTGGCAGGCTGGGGAAAAGCTGAGAAAGGCCTCTTCCTCTGCATCTTGAAGGAGGTGTTTGCTGCCTTTCAGCCACAGTACAGCTGTCCCCTAATATCCCTCTACCTAGTTCCCTTTTTCCAGGGTAAGGAGAGAATGATAGTCTGACCCCTCCAATCTTCCAAATGCCAGGCCGAGGCAAGGGAGTGGAAAATCCTTTGAAATTCCCTATAAATAAATAAAAATAACTTTGAGGGCTTGTCACCATGGAGACCAAAGGCTTGGTTGGTTGTCATAGCGACCCTTGGATCGACTCTCTGCCTAAAGGCATGAGCATCGCTAAGAAAGAAGGGCCCCAAGAGGTGGAGGGACAGAATCACATGCCACAGGGTGGTCACCAGCACCAGAGCCCTCCAGGCAGGTTAAGAACAACACTGGGATAGTGTGGGGGTGGAGGTAGGGGAGAGGCAAAGTGGGGGAGCACATTGTCTTCTGGAACTTTCCACCTAGGCAAACTACCTCTTTCACGCACAGACTGGAGAGGCTCTGAAGCCTTCCATCTGTGCCCTGTGCCCCAGGGCTGGGACGGGAGACAAGAAGCCTCCTTAGTGACACCGCCTGGTGTCTCCATGACAACACCAGCCCCCACCTATGGGAGGGAGCCCTGGGCTAGGACCTTGAGGGAGTTGCCTGGGTAACCGGTTCCCCTGCCCCACTTCCTTACCAACCAGGCCTCCCCAGCCCTCCCACTCTTCCTGTCGTTCAGGGAGGGTGAGTAAGTGGACAGGGTCACCATGGAGACTCGGCTGCCTGCCCACTGCTTCCTTTCCAAAGCACCTGTCGCAGGATGGCTGTTAGGAGGGACTTGGGGACAAGGCCCCTACTGGGTGAGGAGACAAATGACCAACACCCTTCTCTCTGGTTGAGGACGAACAACCTGGTTCTTCAAGAAGTTTCACTTGAGCTGTTTGGGGCCTGGAGGGAGAGGTTGGCCTGGATCCCAGTCCTCTCTACCCCATCCCAGCAGGGGCTGAGGCTACTCCCCTTCAGTCACCCGCTGCTGGAAGTCCCGGCCTGGGTAGGAGGTCAGGAGCTGCCAGGACCTTCTCCCTGCCCTGTTGTACCCAAGCCAGGAGCAGAGGCTCATTCTGCTAGAAGGACACTCAGGTGGTTAATGAGCATTTATTTCTCAAATGAAGAGACAGTTACATGATTAGTTGTTATTTTATCTTCCTAATGAAAATACATAAAAAACAAAATGGCCAATTAGCAAGGCCATTCATTGCTAGGTCTCAGTTTCTTTCTGGAAAGTGCCGTTTTCAGTGCCAGGCCCCACAGTCAACCCAGCTGGCTTCTGCAGTCCTTTTCGCTCCTCCCTGCCCTTGTGGGCTGCAGTCCTTCTCATCCTGATTTTTGATGTGTCCTGCCAGCAGCCAACTGACCCCTGCCAGCCCTGCTCTCTTCCACAGGCCTCTCCTTTGTCCCTTCCAGCCTGCCAGACACCCCTGGTTTCTCCTTTTCTTTCCTTCCTTCCTTCTCTCACTTCCAACAAAATCCCTCTGTGTTTTGCTCCCAGCTGCCTCACTGTCCCACCCTCATTTCAACACCAGTTTGAATCCTTCTTCTTCCAAGAAGCCCACCCCGATGGAATGGACTATGCCAGCTCAAAGGTTTTACTTGCTTCCCGTTTAACCAAACTTCCGGGAAACCACCTCCTCAAACTCTTGTCCGGAAAAGCTGGAGGACTCCACCTGTTGCCCCAGACAATCAGAAATGTGGATTCTGGGCTGCAGTACTGGTGGCTTTGGGGTCTGCCCTGAGACTGAGCTCTTACAGATTCTTCCAGCACCTAGTCCACTGTGAGTGTTCAGGTGGATTAGGGGAGTAATCAGGCCTTCTCCATAGCAGGTAAGGTCTCCCGCTGCTTGCAGATAAATGAGATTGATATGTTCCATATTTATGGGTTGTCAGATTTAAGGCAGATGGGCAGGAGAAGAGAGAAAAGGCAGTCAGGGAGAGGGTGCTGAAAGGGACCCCAGCTGTCCCTGGCAAGCCTGGTGACCAGTGAGCAGGACTCAACATTGAAGTTTGAATAGTTCCCTGCAGACACATGGAAGCTGTGTCCCAGGGTGTGTGTGTGTGTGTGTGTGTGTCTGTGGTCCCCAGCAGCAAAATAAAATAAAACATATCATAATTTTCACAGGGGGGACCAAGTGGAGCTGCCACTGTGAGGAGGGGAGCAACCAGTGGCTGGGGCCCTTCCAGGTATATAGATTAGAGAACTAGAGAGACCCGGTCCCAGGAATCTGGAAGCTACAATGCCCCACTCTGCCTTTACATGTGCGATCTTCAAAGTTGCCCCCATTTGACAGCAGAAAAAACTAAGGCTCAGAGAAAAGGCAGTCGGTCCACTGAAAGGTTGTAAGCCAGAGAGCATCAGAGTTTCGGATCTGGAGCTGCTCACTCTGCTTAGCTTCAAATTTCTGCTTGGAGGCTTTCTGGCTGTGTGATACCAAGCACACAGTTTCCATCTCCGTCTTGTCCTCTCATTGTGAACTTGGTTACGATTACTGAACTCAGAGGGCTGCTATAAGAGTCAAATGAGAAAAGTCTACATCAAAAGGACTTAGCCAGGCAGCATCTGTGGCTCAATGAGTAGGGTGCCGGCCCCATATACCGAGGGAGGCAGGTTTGAATCCAGCCCTGGCCAAACTGCAACAAAAAAATAGCCAGGCATTGTGGTGGGCACCTGTAGTCCCAGCTATTTGGGAGGCTGAGGCAAGAGAATCGCTTAAGCCCAAGAGCTGGAGGTTGCTATGAGCTGTGACACCACGGCACTCTACTGAGGGTGACAAAGTGAGACTCTGTCTGTGAAAAAAAAAAGAACTTAGCCTGGCACCTTGCACAGCAAGAGCTCAAAACTGGTAGCTGTTATTACAGTGTGTCCCCTGGGCAGATCTCATTCCATCCGTCCATCATCAATTTATCTGTCAAACTGATTTCGGAGTACCAAGTATGAGGGTGATTGATTCAGTCCCTGCAACAAGAGGCTTGCAAATTAGTGACAGAGGCAGACAAAGACACATAATCAAATGTGTAAGGACAGTGAGAGAGGTTGAACAGAGCCTGTGGCAAGGGATTAGGGAGGGGGGCCCGGGCGTGGTGACCACTTCTCCTTACAGAAGAGGGTCAGGGCTGGAGAACTAAAGGTGAAGGATGGGTAGTTCCTCTGAGCCGGGAAGTGTGGCCCAGCCCAACTCTCCTCCTCGTGTTTCCTGCTCCATCTGTTCCAAGCACTCCCTCGGATAACGATGGTCAATTAGGCCAGCAGCTAATTTTCCTGTCCACAGTCCACAGTGCCATCCAGCCTTGCCCGGCATCAGTGGGCGTGCTGCAGCCTCCAGATGTCTCCTAATGTCTTTTCAGTTCAAGACTGATGAGGAGGGGCAGGGGTCCCCCAAAGACTGCCCTCTTCGCTCCACCTCCTAGGCTAAGTCCTGGCTTCCAAAAAGCTTTGAAAGCTTTGTCTGTGGCAGCGGGCTGGCTCAGTCACCTACATGCACAGGGACCAGAGTTTATGGACCCCAAACCAGACACATGGTCTGTGAATGATTTGGCAGCGGGATGGAGTATCGGGATTGCCATGAAATTACAAACAGATGGGAGGGAGGTTGCGGCTGTGAGGGGTGGTTGAAGGGACTGAATAGCATGTGCCCCCAGCAACACACACACACACTCCCCACTCCCCACTTAGCTCCCGATGCCTGGGATGTCACCATTGTTTCTTTGTCTACAGCTATTCACATAGTCCTATCCCCAAGCATAAAACTGAGCACCTCCAAAGTGCCAAGCGCTGCACTAGGCACAGGAGACGCCCCCCAAATGCACAAAAACCAGTCCTTGCTTGTGGTCACCCTTGGCTGGGGAAAGACAACTCACAAATAGGCAAACAAAACCCAGCAAGGCCTGTAGTGCAGCACCACACACAGGGTGCTGGAATGTCAGCCAGGGCCACTAACCCACTGAGGGCCAGACTTAAGGAGAGGGGAGGACAGGGAAGGCTACCTGGAGAAGGTGACTGCTCATCTGGGTGTTAAAGCTTTAGCAGGAGCCAGCTGAGCAGAGGGGCTGGGGTGGCAGGAGGGGTTTCAGTCTAAGGTGAAGCCTGGGCGAAGGTGCTGCACGAATAACTTGGTTTTTGTAGCTGCCACTCCCCGCTGTGGGTGCCATGGAAACTCTCCTGAGAGCAGGTGGGCGTGGAGGAGGGGGCGGATTGGAGAGCCTGGAGCCCTGTGTAGCTTAAGAGATGAGGCAGCAGCTATGGGTGAACCGAGGGCAACCTCCCTGTGCTTCAGCAAGAAAGGGGACCAGCCTTGGGGAGGGCAGGCCAGGAAATGGCCACCACAAAGCACGGACTTCATGCCATCTGCTAGATTTGGCCCTTTGAGCCCGCATGATGAAATGAGGCTATTTTATCTTTGTACCTTATCTGAGGGTATTTTTCATCAGTTCCCCTGGCCGTCTGGTGAGCTCCCTGAGCAGGGTCTGGGTCTTCTATTCCTTCAGTTTTATTAAAACAGCTTATTTAGCCTGTGGACACAGGAAGTGCTTAGTGAAGGATGCCTTTGGGTGAGAAACAGGCATGGAGCTGGGTTTCCAGAAAGTGTGCTTTGGTGTTCACATGTCTTGACAATATCTTGTTGACTCCACCTTGACCCTTGGAGGCAGGGGCTGTAGTGGGACTCTGGGCCCTGGGTCCTAACCACGGAGGCCTGGGTACACCTGAGAGCCTTTCTGGGCCAAAGTGTCCTCACCTTGAGGACTGGGGTGGGGCTTTGGGTGGCTCCTATGACTCTTTGAAGAAGAGGCTTCCTAGCAGCCTCTACCACACCCTAAGCCCTTCATGGTGTCCCCTTGTCTGCAATGCCTGTCCTGGTTTTCCTTCTTGGCCACTGTGGGGAAATGTCACTTGGGGTGACCACTGGATCCATAAGCAGGTTCTTCCAATAAGTTTCTCAAGCCACAAGAAGGCTGCTCTGTCATCTACATGTTGACCTTCACCCCATCTCCCATTCTTACTGTTTTGTTAAGTTTAGCTCCCACCCAAAAGGTACCCATCTTGAATAGTTAGGCGGATTGATTTAGGAGATTAACTTTTGAATTGGAATGTTATTTTGGGTCATGAGTTATACTGATGTTTACTTTGGATCGTGGGTTCTGCCAATTATTGTTTAAGATAAGGTCTTCACCAAAGACCTTATCAAAGCCTTCACATGGTCTTCACTTTGAACTCAAATGTATAGAACTGTAATTTTGAAGAAGAACAGTCTCGGAGAGGCTACTGTCATTGTTCTCCAGAATTTCAGCCTTCTGACATTAAAGTTTGGTGGGTTTATCCCCTGTCTCTGCATTTGGGCTGACAGTAACAAGTGGCCAGACCCTCTTTGTCTAGTAATAACATCATGCCCAGCTAATTTTTATAGAGACAGGGTGTTATTATGTTGCTCATGCTGGTCACAAACTCCTGGCCTCAAGTGGGCCTCCTGCCTCAGCCTCCTGAGTAGCTGGGACTATAGGTACCCACCACCACACTTAGCTGACTTCATAGAGATGGGGTCTTGTTATTGCTCAGAGTGGACTTGAACTCCTGGTCTCAAGCCATCCACTCACCTTGGCCTGTCAGAGTGCTGGGATTACAGGAGCACCGCTGTAGCCCTGCCTTGGCTATTCAGTATTTTAGCCTGGAAATGACTCCTGTTACTTTCACTTACAGCCTTCCGGCCAGAACTAGTCACATGGCCCTGCTGGTCACATACACCCGCCCCCCCCCCCCAAATGGGATCTGGAAAGTGGGGCTGGGGAGGGGTTTTGGTAGCCAGAGAAGCATCCCTGCCAGCGTGATTGAAGGAGCCTGTGAAAGAAGCACAGAGGGAAAAAGTGAATGAGTAAGAGAAGTGGAGGGGGTGAGGGCTGGAGCCACTCAGACCAGGCTGAGGCCCAGGGTCCCTGGGAGCTGCACAAAGCCATCCCTTCCCGAGGGCCTGTGCCAGCCACAGTCTAACTGTCACCTCCGGAATTACATTTCAAAAACTTGTTTTGAGAGAGACAAGCTGGGCCCAGGGGGGCTGTCTCTCAGTGTCCTTGTCCTTGGGAGGCGGAGAAAGGAGACAGGGAGGAGGAGGGGGAGGGGCAGTGGGAGGGACAGGCCAGGCTGCTGGAGAGCAAATTAGTGGAGAATAGGAAATTACTTTCTGGGTTTGTCATTGGCAGCAAAGCCACGTTGTCCCCAGGGGCGTCAGTAGGGCTGTGCTAACAGCCAAGCCAGTGTAGCCTTGGCCAGCAAAACACTCTGGGGTGAGATTTGGGGCTGGGGACACTGAGGGGCAGGGATGAATTGGGAAGAGCTATCCCTGGGTAGCTCTTGAAGGTGGCCTTGGCTGTCTTGTGCCATAGGGATTTGTCAAAAGCAGGAGTGATACACCACTTCATCTACCCATCTCCACAGTGCCAGCACACCAGGATGTCTTAGTTGGAGTCTACCCCCACCCAAAGTAGAGCCTAAGGCAAGCACTGGCGTACAGATGGTTTAACCAGGAAGCAGGCACAGGGGGTGAAGAGAGAGCCAGGGAAGGAGGATGGCCACCATGGTCTACTGTGCATGGAGGCTGCCAGCCCAGAGTGAGGCTGGGTCCTCATGAAACTGTCCTCTACAACTGCAGCTGACATCAAGGTGTGTGGCACTGGTGGTGTGACACTGGGGTACTGGAGACGTGTGCCATGCAGGGGCAGGGCAGCCCCGGGGGAGGGGAGGTGGAAGACTCCCCTGGTTGGTACCAGTCCCACTGACATGTCTCTTCACTCCCCATTCAATTCCCACACTTAGTGACCTCCAAAAACAGGACACCTGCCTTTTCTATTTCTGGGTTCTCAACATCCTACCAGGAGCCCAACGTGCGGCAGAAGCTCAGTAAACATGTGTCATGGGAAAACCCAAGTCTTTGGGCAGGGCAGCAGTGAGGGTGTGTGTGGCTCCTTGACCCTAGAATGGTCCTTGACCCCCACCTGCTTGCCTACATGGGGCAAGCACTGGGATACCCAGAAAGCAGCCTGGGACACTGCTGGGTCTTAGTACAATGAGCTCTCAAAATGCTGGTGCTCAGTTTACCTTGATGTATGGGGAAAATGCAACCCAAGCTGAAGCTGGGCTTGTGAGAACCTAGGAGCCTCTAGAAGGGGAGAGAGGTATCTGCAGGTTTTATTTTCTGCCCTGCTTCTCCCTTTATTGTGACAATTCATGACTCAGATTGGATCACATGTTTTCTCCTGCTTTTTGGAAAACTGCTCTTTCTCCATATCTTCCTTCTGGAGGGGCTGCCCAACCCATCATCCTGGTACTGCGTGCCCTAGCCCCAGCTGCAGTGATTGGCCCAGGAATGGGCACATGACCCAAGCTGGGCCAATCAGAATCGTTCCCTGGGACCTTACACATGAACACTTGGAGAAAGAGAAGCCTTCTTCCCTTTGAAAGGGTGATTCTGAGGTGCCAATGGCCACATCTTCCCAGGTGAGGTGGCCACCCAGACAGAAGGTAAAAAGGGAACAAACTCTTGGTAGGCAGCCCCAAATGTCTGGTGGTCTCCTGTGAGGTGATGCCACCAGGGCAGCTTCCTCCCCAGGGTGCTAGTGGCGGGCCCGGGATCCACTGGCCTTTCCAATATGTCATTGTGATTGCCAGCCTGTTCTAATTTAGGCAGCCTGGGTGTCATAAACAAAGTCTGACTGCTTGGCAGGTAGAAAGGTTAGATTTGCATGGAGTGGCTTGTGTAAATCCCACTTCATCCTGATACCATTCATCACAGGTTTGGGCCTGATGCAACACTGGCTGTCTGGCTCCCTGGACTCCTCTCTTCCTTCGGGCCTGAGCCTGACCCCCCTACCCCATACCCTTTCTAGACCTTCTGGTAGGACCACAGGGACACATCTCTGGCCCTTATGGTGCCTCCCTCCCTCTAGGCTTGTGCTGTCCAACAGCAATGTAATGTGAGATACTTGTGTTCTAGTGGAAGCATTAAAAGAATGAAGAGGGGTGGCGCCTGTGGCTCAAAGGAGTAGGGCGCCAGCCCCATATACCAGAGGTAGCAGGTTCAAACCCAGACCCAGCCAAAAAGAGCTGAAAAAAAAAAAAAAAAGCGAAACAGGTAGAAACAATTTCAGTAATTTATTTAATAGCCAATGTAAGAGACTGAGCTATTTTACATTTCTGCACTAAGTCTTGACTCTTGCAGCACTTCTCAGTGGGACCAGGTGCATTTCAAGTGCTCAGTGGCCACGTGGTGGGGCTGGTGGCCAACAGGCAGTTCCAGGGCATCACCTGGTTCAGGGAAGCAGCCGGCATTCTCCCAAAATCTGGGCTATCTGGGCCTTTTCATTTCAGCCCAGCCTCTTATTTTCCCTAAAATGGTATTATGTGTTCACTGTTTTGGATCTGAGATCTGATTTTGGCAGCTAACCAGGCCATTGGAAATGAAGGCAAAGTCCAGAAGCCAACAATTCCTCACCCTGCGGGAGGCAGAAGGGAACCATGGGGGTGCGGGTGGGTTGTTTGTTTTTAACTTTTTCGGGAAATCATTTTAGATTTATGGAAAAGTTACCAAAATAATACAGAGTTCTTGAATCCCTTTCTCCCACTTTCCCCTAGTGGTAATGTCTTACATAGTTACAGAGCATTTATCAAAACTAAGAAATCAGCATTGGCACAGTGCTGTTAAATACACTTCAGACAGACATTATTCAGATGTCATCCTTTTTTCCACTAATGTCCTTTTTCAGAAGCAGGGTCAAATCTGAGATGCCACACTGCATTTAAGGGCCTTGATTTTTTTTTTTTTTTTTTTGAGACAGAGCCTCAAGCTGTTCCCCTGGGTAGAGTGCAGTGGCATCACAGCTCACAACAACCTCTAATTTCTGGGCTCAAGCGAGTCTTCTGCCTCCGCCTCCCAGGTAGCTGGGACCACAGGCGCCCGCCACAACACCTGGCTATTTTTTGATTGCAGCTGTCATTGTTGTTTGGAGGGACTGGGCTGGATTCAAACCCGCCACCTTAGGTGTATGTGGCTGGCGCCTTAGCTGCTTGACCCACAGGCGCTGAGCCAGGGCCTTGATTTTTTAAAGAAATAAATACATTTCTCTATTTGTCCACGTACCTATTTATAAAACTTTATTGAGGTATAATCGGTATGCAATGAATTACACGATGTCTAAAATAGACATTTTGATAAGATTTGACATAGGTATACATCTGCAAAACCATCACATGGCGGGTATTTTAGCTGGATTACAAACTAGCAAATAGCCAAACTTGTTCAGAGTTTACTAAATCCAAATATTGTCCTGAACACTTTACATGAATTTATCCCTTGTAACAATGTGGGAGATGAGATTACTGCTGCCATTTCTTCACTCCCTAGTGTAGAAATTGGTCCCTACACGCTCCAATGTGACTCGGTAGGAGCGCCCCCTAGAGGACAGGGAATATATTTTCCCACCTGTAATGGACTGACCCCCATAATTAACATTAAATGGGGTCATAAGGAGGGGGCCCTAATCCAATAGGGCTACCATCCCCTTTAGAAGAGGAAGAGACAGCAGGGGTGCATGCACACAGAGGAAAGGCCATGTGAGGGTACAGGGACAAAGGTGGCTATCTGCGGGCCAGGGAGAGAGACTTCCCCGGAAACCAACCCTGACAGTACCTTGATCTTGGATTTTTAGCCTCCAGAACTGTGAGTAAGTAGACTGCTGTTGTTTACGTTCTTCAGTCTGGGGTATTCTGTCCTGGTAGCTAAGCAGACTAATCTACCACCCTACTGATGTTGGGTTTGACCATGCAACTTGCCTTAGCCGATGATATGTCAGCAGATGTGATGCTCGTGAAGGTTTCCATGTGCTTGGTGGGTCTGCCTTGCCCTCCTAGCTCTTGTGGTGCTCTGTGAGAGAGACAGACCCTGGGAAGCCACCTGGTCATGGAGAATGAAGCACATGGAGTTGATCTGAATCCAGCCTTGGGCTGGAAAAAACACTGGCTGTTTTTGACTAAGTCCAGTAGAGGACTGGCTGACCTGCAAACCTGTGTGAGAAAGAAAATGAATATCAAGGTTATGCATTTTTTTTTTTTTTTTTTGGCCGGGGCTGGGTTTGAACTCACCACCTCTGCCACCTCTGGCCCAAGGTTATACATTTTAAGATTATTTGCTATGGATCAAGAACTGACTAATGACCTGTGAGTTGAGGTACCATTTTTATTCCACATTTTATCAGTGAGGTAATTTAGGCACAGAGAGGTTAAGTGACTTGTCCAAGGTCACACAGCTGGTAAGTGGTACATCTAGAATATGAACCCAAGCATTCTAGCTTCAGTGTCCATACTTGCAACCTGTTTTTTTTCTTTCATTTTTTTCTTTACATTTTTTCCTTTTCTTTACTTTTATTTTTTTCCCCAAAGACAGGATCTTTCTATATCGTCCAGGCTGGAGTGCAGTGGCATGGTCATAGCTCACTACAATCTTGAACTCTTGGGCTCAAGTGATCTTCCCACCTTAGCCTCCCAGAGTGCTAGAATTACAGGCATAAGCCAAGCTGATAAGTTCTGCTGTAACTCATCAGAGTTCCCCACCATTCTTTGATCCAGTGATTTACTTAATTTATTTGTTGACTTATTAATAAATCAAGCATTTACGCAAAGGAGGTTCCCTTATTAGCGTCTCTCATGAACTTTTTCTTTTGGCAGTTGTCAAGATTTTCCTTTTTAGCAATGCTAAATCATTGTTGTTTAGATGACTCTTTTTTTGTGCTGGCTGATCTGTCCCTCTTGTCAGACTTTAAACACTAGGAGTTCAGGGTCATGACCTACTGAAAAGGAGCCCTGAAGGAGAGGACAGAGTGAGAGTCGTCCAAGTTCAAGCAAGAGGTTGCATGGAATGGCCTCAGCACCGTACCTGGTATCTGGCCTGGGGCAAGAGCTCAATAAATAGTCACTACTGTTGGGGTTGTTGATGATTCTATGGGAAAATGAGGCTGCTGAGGTCGGATTCAACAAGTGACTGAGAGTAGTGTACCTCAGTGGTTTGGAAGCAGGTGACCCGAGATCTAACTACTGGTGGAGAGTGACTGCACCCAGGTCCTCTAACTACTTTTAATTTTTTTTATTATTATTTGAAATATATGTCACATAAAATTATCTCATGCCAAGACATCAATTATCTGAACTGCATATTTTTAATCATTCTTAGGTATACAATTCAGTAGCATCAAATACATTCCCATTGCTGTACAACCATCACGTCCATCCATTTCCAGATTTTTTTCATCTTCCCAATGGAAACTCCACTTTTATTAAGGATAGCTGCCCAGTCCCCACCCCACCCCCAGCCCCTACTAACCTCTGGTCTACATTTCTTTTTACGGCTGAATAATATTCCATTGTATGTAGATATCACATTTTGTCTATCGGTTCATCTATTGATGGACATGGACTGCTTGCACCTTTTGGCTATTACGAATAATGCTGCCATTATCACACAGTGCTTGTATTCAAGCCCAAGTGTCTGTTTGAGTTTCTGTTGTCAATTCTTGGGGTGCATACCTAGGTGTGGAATTGCTGAGTAACTACGTCTGGCTGTCCATTTGCTGTGGGTCTTTGGTGAAGTCATTTCTGCTCTTTGGAGGTCTTTCCTTGGGTCTTTAAAATGTAGGTTTCTTTTGATTTTGCTAGGCTGAAAAGCCAGGGAGAGGGTTTATATCTCTGAAAGATAAAGAAGAGACGTGTGTGTGGGGGGGAAGGGGGGCTGAGGAGTCAGCCTCTGTGGGAGCAGGATTGCCCATAAAAGAGGAGCTGGCAGAAGAAACAGACAAGGAACAGGTGTGGGGCAGAGGAAGGACATCTTCTTTGGGGTTGGGAGAAAGGCTAGGAAAAGGAGGAGGGAGAGAAAAAAGGAACAGCCTGACCCGAAGGAGTGCTCCAAACCAGGTTGTTAATTCGATTTGATGAGACAAGGTTAGGATTCAGCATAAAATCAGGGGTGAGGGCCAGAGGTCTCATCCTCTGTGAACAGGAATTGTGCGGCAGGAATGGAGGTCACCAGCTGCCAGTGAGGGCAGGCTGGGGGCTGGAGAGGAGGTAGGACAGCTTTAGCTGTGTGTCCCAGGGTCAAATTGGGAGAAATGAAAGGACTGCTAAGCCAGCAGCCTTTCAGTAAGGCTCAGGGGAAGAAGACATGTTTTCAAAGGCAAATTGACATTGGCAATGGATGTGCGTCTTTATTTAGACGCATCCTATCTGGTTCCATACAAAATTTAAAGAGGACAGATTTGGGTATCAGTTAATGGATGCTGTACATTTTGGATTTGGAAAAGATTGTAAATCAGGTGATAATCCATTCTGTTAATGTGTTTAAGAATAATTACTGTTTACTGAGCAGTTTGTCTGCAACTGACCCAGTGGCATCTCCATTACTCTTCATACTAACCTAAGATTACTTAGGTTACCTTTTTTTAGGTAACCAGTTCATACACTTCCCATTTTACAGATGGGAAAACTGAGGCTTGGAAGGCAAAATAAGCTCATACTGGAAGAAGAGCAGAGAGGGATTTGAACTCAGTCTGCCCAGTTCTGAGGTGCGTGCTCAGGGCTTTGGAGTCTTGTTCTTTCTGGGGTGGCTGACCATTCATTCATCCTTGGTCTCCCCTGGCTCCTTCCTTCTCTCCGAAGAATACTTCAAATAACGTGGGCGGCCAGGCTACCTGAAAGTTGGGGGGAGGTGGGGATGAGATCAATGGCCCCTGGGCTCCTCCCCAGGTCTTGATTTCCCTCTCTGGGGAGCTGGGAGCTGTCCACAGCCCCCTGTGCTGGCCACTGGAATAGAAGGAGCACTGGATGGAGAACCAGTAGAGCTGGTGTGAGCATCAGCCCCAGGTGCCCTAGGTGACCCTGAGCAAAGCAGTTGTTACAACTTCTGAGCCTCAACAGGCTTGCTGTGATCTAGAGATAATGATCCCTCCCTGGCGGGGCTGCTGTGAGGATCAGGCCAATCATGAACATGAAATGTTCTGAACAGCCATGCCTGGGGTGGATCAGGGATGTCGGCATCTCAGCCCTGTGTGGGTCACGGCCACCACCAGCATGGTTTCTCCTGGTCTCCCAGCCACCCCATCCCTGTTGTGCTTTTGGGGGGAGGCGGGGAATGGAGCCCCTTGGCTGCAAGTCAGATCTGGGCTTGCAAACACCTGTGAGGGAAGACAAACAAGAGAAGGTTCTGGAAGGGTTCTGGAAAAGGTGTGAGACAGAACGTCCTTGGCCCATCAGCTCCTCCCCTGTGTAGAGTTTGTGGGACGAGGGTGGTGTGTGTGGGTGTGTCCCTGCTGCCCGGCATCTCCACCCACCCCTGCCTTCCCCAAGCAGGTGCATCCAGCCTGGGCCACTCCAGGCAGCACCTTGACTGTTACAAGATGCCCCCAGTCACCCCAGATTCACTCACCTGCCCTGTGTACCTGCCATGCTCTCTGCCTCCTCTGTCCCATAGCCAGACCCAGTGGGGGAGCCCTTAGCCCCTCTACTAAGCCCCTCCATCTGTCTGGATCCTGTACCTTTTGGGGCTGCTGCTGCTGTCAGCCCAAAAGACTTTGTATCCCTGGCAGACAGTTACTGGGGTGAGGGTGGCCCTTCCTGTTTCAGCACCTGCCCTGGGCTTGTTCCTTTTTAGCCTCAAAAGTTTGGCCAAGTGGGCCTGAGGAGCTACTGGGGGGCTGGGACCAGCAGCGGCTCCTGAGCCGGGAAGCGCTCCCTGCAGTCTCACTGAAGCTCAGAGCCCTTCTCCCAGCCGAGGACTAGGCAGGTGCCCAGAAGCAGCTGCAGTGCGTCTAAATCAAGTATTAGACCTGAGAACAGGGGTCTCGTGCCTCAAGGCCACAGAGAATTTTTTTAAAAAAAGTTTGGCCTCCAAAACTGCCCATAGTTATGGGTTCAAATCTCCTTCCCCCTCCCCAACTCTCATGGGTGGCAGGACCTATGTGCAGTGTTTGTAGGGCTCATTGCCCCCTAGGGTCAGGACAGGGTGATACTTGAAAGAATTCATAAGCAGTTTGTCCATCCAGAGTGGATTCTGTGCTTGATGAATTAAAAAAAAAAATCCAAAACTTTTCTTTTGTTTTTGTGCTGGAGGCCATCAGTCATCACCGGGGGGAGGAGGTCAAGATGGGAAAGAGCACCCCAAGTTCCAGGAACTCTGACATCGGGATAACTGCACTGTCCCTGGTCCTGGCTTCTCCTGCTGGCAGGAATGATTCTCGGGTGCTGAGTCAGCCAGCACCCCTTTGCTCTGTGCCAGGTACTGTGCCAGCACTTTCTATGCATGACTGCCTGATCCCCTTCCAGCCCTTTGAGGTAGCCTCCATTGTCACCATTCCCATGTTAATTAAGAACAGGAAAGATGAGCCAGAGGAGTCAGGCCCTTGCCGGTGTTGCACAGCCAGTTAGAGGCAGTGCTCAGGTTTAGTCCCAGAAGAATCAGCCTGCACCTGTTCCCTGCTGGAGGGAGCCAGCTGGGGACGCGGAGACTGCCTTGGAAGGTGGCTGTTGCAGCCTCCCCAGGCTTCCTGCAATAGAATTCCCTGTAATTTGGTTATAAATCATGTTCCTAAGCAAGCGGGCTCTGAAGGTCGAGGTAATCAAACTGTCAGCAGGCCATCCTCAGGGCTGCCATAATCAGGCCTGAGCCTGGAGAGCCCAGGGAAATCAAGCTTCCTGCCTACACTTTTGGAGGTGGGTGAGAGGCTGGGAAAGGGAACAGGGTAACAGGGCTTGGGGCTGGGGCCAACTGGCAATTGTGCTTCTGGCTTCAAGATAATGAAGGAGGGGAGCAGCTCCAGCCTCCTCTCTGAGCTCTTGGTCCTTCCTGCTAACCGCAACATTGCCCAAGTTGAACCTCCTGGTCTGTGGAAGGTGGCAGCTTGCAGAGTTCTGATGACGTCCCGTGAATGTGGGGTCTTTTCTGGGGACATGAGTTGTAAGGAGGAGGCAGGGGAGTTAGCCGAGTGGCAGAATCTCTTACAGGCATCGCCCTGTGTGGTCCCTGAGCTACCCCATGTGGTAGGAAGAGCCTCTTATAATCTCCATTTCCTGGACGCTCAGATTGGCAGAGGGGCCAGAGCTTGCAAGTACCAAAGTTGGCATTTAAACCCGTGTCTGCGTTTTATCTTTTAGCTCTAACATTATTATTATTTTTTTTAATTTTGGGTTAATGAGGATACATGTGATTAGGTTACATTATTTGCACTTAGAAAGTCCAAGTTGCAGGTGAGTCCTTGACCCAGGAAGTGTGCCGCATACCCCTATGTTGTACCCGGTAGGTGGCAACTTACTGAACCCCCTCCACTTCTTGAACTTAATTGTATTTTTTTCTCTTCGGGGCCTGCAGTTGTTCATCTATTAGTTTCAACTTAGTACTGAGTACCCGGGGGGCTTGCTTTTCCATTCTTGTGATACTTTGCTTGGGAGAATGTTCTCCAGATCCATCCAGGTAAATAAAAAAGACGCAAAGTCTCCATCTTTTTTGAAGGCGGAGTAGTTTTCTCTGGTTTGTCCGCACCGCAGTTTATTAACCCGTTCATGGGCAGACACTTGAGTTGTTTTCTCATCTTTGCAATTGGGAATTGAGCTGCTATAAACATTCGAGTGCAATCTAACAGTCTATTTTCAAGTTTGAAATTTTGAAATAAGGCAGGGAAATGCTGGTTAAACTGAGAAAAATAAGTTTCCTGTCTGCAAGACTTTTCAGGGTCTTTAACAAATTAGATCATGATTCTGGGCCCTGGAGGCTCCGGTGGGGAGACGATCAGTACCGTTAATACATTCCTGCTCCAGCATGTGTTCATTCGTGCAGAGGCCCCCAGCCCACCAGGGGAGCAGAGCTGGCTTGCTCTCAAAGCCTCTGTGCCCCATCCGGGTGCAGCCTAGGTGGGAGGAGCTGAGGCCCAGTTCCATCCATGGTACAGGAAACCTTTGGAACAAGGCAGATGCGTATCAGTGAGTACAGAACTGTTTAAGTACTGGCTGGCTCACTCAGGGGCAATCACATTGACCCACTTCCCGCCTCACTTCTCACTTCCGCTAAGGTAACCGCAGCCTCCACCTCCGTGCACTGTATACCTAGATTCCCAGCCTGGCTTCCCTCCTAGGTGGCTATTCCTTAGATGCCCTGTGGCTTGGCTGATGGGCCCTCAGGCACCTCCCAACTAGCCCCCTTTCTCTTCCATCTCCATTAGCTCCTGGACTGCGTTATGGGCGTTCCTCAACCCCGAGTCTGGAATGGGCTCTGTCCACTCTGCCTGCTCTGAGCACTGCTCCCTATCTCAGGGCAAGGAACTGGCTTCCTTACTGGGGATGAAACTAGACTAAACCACTTCTCCTTTACCTCTGGGGGCACAGATAGACTACATTTCCCATCCTCCCTGGTAGTCTAGGGGGGATTGGGCCACATGGCTGATTCTGGCCAGTGGAATGTAGGTGGGAGTGATAAATGCCAGGCCCAGAGCAGGCCTGTGAAACCTCTCATGCTATATTCCCATTCTTTTCTGCTGGCCAGATGCCGAGGGTCATAAGAGAACTCTGAGTCCCTAGGAGATGGGAGAGGACAAGCTGGAAGGAGCCCTTGGAGGGAGAAAGGGGCAGAAATCCCAGCTGAGCCACTGAAAGCTGCTGTGTGATCATGGGCAAGTCACTACCCTCTCTGAGCTCAGTTTCCACGTCTATACATAAAGGAGAATGATAATACCTTCCTTGTAGGGTTGTTTTGAGGATCGAATAAAATTCTTTGATTTGAGACAACTCTGGAGGATCATCTGAGCACCTGGGCCCCTGCAGAATTGGCTGGGGCCTCTACTGCACTGAGTTCAGCTTCCCCTCAGTCCCATTCTGTCCTTTGCCTTTGCAGAAATCCCCGCCTCTGGGTTCTGAGGGAAGACAGTATTGGAGGTGGTCCTAGGACCTTCAAGGTGTGTTACTTGCTGGTCAGTGAACAATGAGGACCCCATGCCCATTGGTAGGTGGCAGCCATGCAGTAGCAGTGTGGTTGTTAGAACTGTCAGAGGTGGTGAACTGGGATGGAAAATCTGAGGAAGGGAACACATCGGCAGATACAGCATCTCAGGTGGTTGAGAGGTTTGGGGGAGGGGACCAGTATAAAGACTAAGGAGTCAGCTAGCGGTGGCTGGGGGCTACCTGGGCACTGGAGAAAGACTAGAAAAGGCTGAGGGTGATTAATCACCGATTTAAGTGGAGTGTGAAATCCAGAGGCCCTCCTTGGCAGCATATATCAAGAGACTCTCATCTCCTGCAGCTTGAGGACAGAAAAAGCTGAAGATCAGGCCCAGAACTTAATCACGAGTTGAGCTACAGAGAAGGTTGAATTCTCGACTCTAGTGAGTCTGCAACTCCAAGGTCAGAGCCCCCACGATTGGAAAGAGTGAGATGCTGATATGTACCATACAGAGGGGGACACCTGGGTGGATGCACTTGGAAATCTTGAATTCCCCAATTCTTCTAAGCCCTCTGGGCCCACCAAAGTGGCCCACTCTTTATTAAGGGAAAGCACTCCTCCCTTGCTCTGGCTTGCAAGGTGACCTGTGTTTGCCTCAGGATGGACCTCCACCACCTATTCTGCCCTACCAGGCCAGTAACTAGGGTGAAGTTACAACATTATTCAGTTATGCTATGGGAAGAAGCGGATGAAATGCCAAGGAGGCTGCAGGATCCAGCCAACATTCCCTGGCAGACATCAAAAAAATATATATGGGACTGGATCTTGAAGGTGCTAGAATGGAAGGCTGTGGAGCATGAGGTTGGATGGGGAGGCTTCATCAGCAAGGGAGTGCCCTCCTGGGATATAGGATTTAACATCCTGGCAAAGACCCCAGGAGATGGTGCTAACCTGCTGTTAAGTTAGTTGGCTCTTGGAAGCTTGGAAAAAGCAAGGGCTCATGATTGCTTGCTCATAGGTGAACTTGAACTGCCAGAGCTGCTGTGGCAGATGGTGTAAGAAGTGATCAAAAAGCTCAGAGAAGTGGGTGTGCCAGAGTGGATATGCTCTGTGAAGCCAGAAAACCCACCTGCTCACCCTGTCTATCACTGGGGTGGTGACACATGGTTGAAAGCTCAATGGTGGCTGTCCCCTGTAAGCCGAGGCTGACAGGAGATGCTGCTGTGACAGACTAGGCTCCCTGGTAGCCATAGGGAAGATGGGATCCTGAGACAACAGTGGTCCAGTGGCAGAATGGAAATATCCACAGCAAGGCAGGCAAAATTATGGTAATGGGCTACAAGGTCAGAGAGTGGCAAGTAGGAAGCCTGCAGAGAGCTATAGAAATGATGACTAGAACATGGTGTTGCCAGGAACAAGGCAGGTGGGTAGCCAAAGTGAGTATTTCATACTTTTCACAGCCAGAAGAATTCAAGGAAGAATGATTAGAAGCCCAATCAGCTGCCTCAGTGAAAAGCCATGTCCTTTGCTGGGCTGGAACACAGACCCAGGACCCCTTTGGTGAAGGAAAGGCTGGCTGGATCCCCGAGGAGGAGCTCGTAACACGTGGCAAGTGGACATGGTAATGATTACCCAGCCCTCTGCAAAGGAACCTGTAGCCATTTATGTGGGTTACTGTACCCTGGGGAAAGCAGAATAACTAGACATTTCTATGACTACTGGATACCAGGACCAAGATGATCCAAGGATACACAGGGATCAAAAGTGTCATCGTGACCAGCGATGAAGACCATCATGACCAGTTAGAGTAGGGGCAGATGAGAGCCAGAAAATAAATCTGAACAGAATCCTGGCCCAAGCTTTGCCTGTATCAGATCCACCGAGTCCATGAACCTGTCCAGTTCCCCAGTTCCTGAATGTGTAATTGGGGTGGACACACAGTTGACAGACTTCCCACGGGTTCCCCGGCCTGTGGGCTGAAAGCTGGTGTAGTCAGGAAGGCTCAATGCAAGTCTGTGAAACTGACCCCCACCCATACCAAGTGAAAACCGAGACAAACGGGGAAAAAAACCCAGAATCACCTCCCAGGGGAAATGGCAGATTAGCATCAGCTTTAAAGACCCAAGATGCATGATGGTGGTCCTCATCTTATCCTTATCTCATTTATGAGTTTTGTTCCTGCAAAAAGCCCCGGGTGAATTCTAGAAGATTCAGAGACTGGACAAATGCAACCACATGGTAGTCCCAATTGCGGCAGCTGCTCTGCACAAGGTGTAGGTCAGACCCCCACCCCCACCCCTGGTCTCAACTACAGGGCGTGTGGCTGATAGCCTGGCAAATGCCTTCTTTCCCCCATTTCTTTTACAAAGAGTGACCAGATGCCGTTTGCATTCACATGGGGTGGAGAACAGTACACATGCACGGTGCTGCCTTACACATATGCTGAGTTAGTCACCTTCTGTCACAGCGTAGTGTAAACTGGTTCTCCACTGGGGGTTTGGCAATGCTTGGAGACATTTCTGGATTGTCACGACCTGAGGGTGTGCGCTATTGGCACTTCCTGGGTAGAGGTTCAGGGAGGCTACCGAACATCACACGATGCGCAGGACAGCCCCACAATAGGGAACTGTCTGCCCCAAAGAGCGCGTAGTGCCAAGGTGGAGAAAATCTGGACTGAAGGGATCTTGACCATCCCATCATTCCATGCGACATCACACTGGCCCATTTCGTCAACGACACATATTGGTTCATTACATCATGCTAATTAGCTGGGTAGGCAGCACTTTGCCGGCTTTGATAAGTCGAGTGTGCTTTAGAAGGTGGGGTGAATATCGTGAACTCTTTTAGGAGTATAGTGGTTTGGAGTGTACTAGAACATTTCCTCCAAAGGAAAGGGCAACTGATTCCATCTTGCACTTCCCACACATCAGAGGGAAACACATCATCAGATGGGCCTTTTCGTGTTCTTTAAGCAATATACACTCCCGCCCATTTTTCCAAAGGCTGCTGGCTTTGAGAGGAGCCCGAGGCAGGAAAGGGTTCCACTGCAGCTCCAGGCCAAGGGAGAAACAGTCCTGAGGCTGGGCCACATGACCCAGCAGGCTGATAACACACCTGTCTTGGTGAGGAAAGATGCTATGAGTTTATGGCAAGTCCCAATAGGAGAATAACAACACAGATCCCTAGAGTTCTGGAATGAGGCCATGCCATCTGCAGGGGAAATGATACACAATTTGAAAAATAGCTTTAGTGTGTGTCTGGGTCTCGGTAGAGCTGGAGGGACAGCTTCGCAGCTGACACCCTGCAAACGTGGAGAGCCGTCCTCCAGAACACAGTGCACACCCTTATGTTACCCGGTGCTGTGTCGGTAGACGTTAGCACACATGATCTGGAAGTTAAAGTGACTCTCTCAGTGACTCACTCAGGAAATTTGTTCCTGTCCCTGCAACCTGAAACTCTGTGTGCCTAAAGGTCTGTTCTGGTTCCCATTTGGGGCACACTCCCAGCCGGGGACAGAGAAGGAAGTCCATTAAACTTCAGTCCACATCTGCCACTAGTCATTTTAGACTCCTTGGCCCAAAAGACCAGAAGGCAAGGAAAAGAGTCACTGCCCTGGCAGGATAATGGACCCTGGCTGAACGGCAGCAGAAGGCAGGATTGCTGTGACGCGATGGGGGCGGGGAAGATCAATTTTGGGTCCCAAGCGATCCCCTGGAGTGCGTCTTAGCACTCCATCTCCTCCCTACCCCTTTTGTTTTTTTACAGATGGAGTTTTGCCAAGTTGCCCAGGCCAGAGTGCAGTGTCTAGTCACAGGCACAATCATAGTTCTGGGCTCAAGTGATTCTCCTGCCTCAGCCTTCTGAGTAGCTGGAGCTACAGGTGTGTGGCACCCTGCTTGGCTCCTTGCCTGTTTTGACAGTAAATGGGTAAGTTCAGTAGCTGTGAATTGAGAAGGGTGTGGTGACCAGGGCCAGCCTCATTAGGGAGGCGGTCTGGGTCATCCCACTAGGTGAACTCTCTAGACCAGTGGTTCTCAACCTTCCTAATGCCGCAGCCCTTTAATACAGTTCAGTTGTGACCCACAGGTTGAGAACCACTGCTCTAGACCCTCAGAGGTGGCAGCTGAGGTTGACGGGGATCTGGAATGGGCAGTAGAGGAGGGAGACGTGAGTATCATCACTTACAGCTTCAGACCAGCTGCAGGGCCAAAGAGGCTGCAGTTCAACGAACTAGCCATCTTCTTTCGTGTTTTTTTAGGGAGCAAACAGAACCCTGGAAAAACTGTCCCTAGGTGGGCGGGGTGAACTTAGCATAGGAAGCTAGTGGCGAAGGCTGCAGGCCACCATGCAGCTGTCCCACTGAGGACCAGGATGCATGCCACCGGACGCTGGGAAAGCTGGATGCCCATAGCTCATGCCTTCGTTCCCCCCACCCTGAACTTCTCTCTGCCAAAGGGAATTGTCTCACCCAAGATTATATCCTCTTTTCAAGGGCTGCCCTCATGCCTTGACCAGTGTAGGGCACAAAGTTTTGACTCCTTTGCCTTGATTTGGGACAGCACCGTGGAGCCACTGCAGCTCCAGATCTGCCTGTGGGGTCAGCCGAGACCTCTGCTGTGGCTGCGTCCCAGGTGGGCATCTCCCTCTGTCTCACCCTGACCTCCCTCACCCGATGCTGCTGCGGAGGGCTCCCCCAATAGCCCCCCTGCATCACATCTTTGTCTCAGCATGTGTTTGTTGGGGAAACTGACCTAAGATGCTGGGAGCCGGGAGGAACAGGGGTTTTGTTCCCGGCTGAATTAGTCTGGGCTCTCCAGAGAAAAAGAACCAACAGATAAAGGCACAAAGAAAGGGATTTATTATGAGGTCTTGACTTGACTCACACAGAGGCTGATTACGGAGGTTGGGGAGTCCTGTGATCCACCCTTTGCAAGCTGGGGCCTGCGAAAGCCAGGGTTGTTGAACGAGGTCAAACCTGAACAACCAGGGGAACCGATGTTGAAAGTCCCAGCCCGAATCTGAGGGCAAAAAGAGAGGGATATGCCAGCTGCAGCACAGAGCAATTTCCCACGTCTCCACCTTTTGTTCTGTCCTCAATGGACTGACCGGATGGCGCCCACCCACACTGGTGAGAGTGAATCTTTTCAGCCCACTGAGTCACCCATCGATCTCCTCTGGAGCCACCCTCGTGGACACATCCACAAATAGTGTTTTATCTGCTATCTTGGCATGCCTCAGCTCAGCCCAGTCAACACAGAGATCTAACCATCAAGCTGGCCCAGAGGTTTAGCATAAAGGGAGCCATGATGGGCTCAGCAGAATTACGGCCCTCTCTACTTCCCCCTGACGCTGGCCGGGAGAGATTAACAAGGAGCTCTGGGGTTGGTCACCTTCCGCATCCCCTCCTGTGGATTTGAGAAATGGGTAGGGAATTCTAGAGGGATGGGGAGGGGAGGAGGCACAGGAACCCAGGATGAAATGCAGCACAGGTGGGCAGGCAGGGGAGCCAGGGGGGACTGCCTTGCAGTGTATAGACGGATCTATGCCCCAGTGACGAGCACCCAGGCTTACAACAGGGGCGCTAGGGAAGATCATTTATAAAAAGAATCACCCTGGGACTCATTTACAAGGGAAGTTTCTATTGCGTTTAATATATATTTTGAATGATAAAAAATAATAGGAATGTGTTTACAGATAGCCTGGTTTATAGGCAGTGCTCTCTAGATGAGTACCCACGGGAAGTCTATAGGGATGAAGCTATCCCCCTCTGCATCTCATATGAGGAGAAACTGAGGCTCAGAGAGGTTAAGGGACTGACCACAATCACACATGAATTGGCAGAGCCACGTGTCAAACCCAAGTCTGCTGTGACCAAAAGAAGATAAAGGAGGGCCGGGCGTGGTGGCTCATGCCTATAATCCCAGCACTTTGGGAGGCTGAGGTGGGTGGATTGCTGGAGCAAAAGTGAGACCCTGTCTCTAAAAATAGCTGGCATTATGGTGGGTGCCTGTAGTCCCGGTTACTCGAGAGGCTGAGGCAAGAGAATTGATTAAGCCTAAGATTTTGAGGTTGCTGTGAGCTATGATGCCACAGCACTCTACTGAGGGCCACAGTATAAGACTATCTCAAAAAAAAAAAAAGCAAAGGAGTAGTTTGGGGGCTCTGCTATTTTGGGACCCCCCAGAAAAGCTGTGACTGTTGCGTATTCCTCTTCCTGATCCATCTGTTGTATGCTGTCTCACGGCATGCTGCCCCAAGTCCAGTTCATGGGGCTGCTGAGAGGGCTGTGAAAGAGACCTCTGGGTGAGGTCCCGGGCCACTGCCTTCCTCTGCCCACCTCCTGCTGCCCCATCTGTGGGTTTATCAACCTCCTACACTGTCACTTGCTCAGACCTGGCTGTTGGACTCAGTATGTGGCCCCAGGATGTCCCCGGTCTCGTGCTCCTCTGACCCTGTGTTGGTGCTGAGAGCTTAAGGGATCCTGTTCTAATAATAAGCTCCCCACGTCAGCCCACTCTGGGGGTTTGGAGTCAACAGCTCTTTCACTGTGTGACTCTGGGCAGATAAGTCAACCTCTCTGAGCTCTGTTTCCTGACCTGTGAAATGGGCATAACAATATATTCTTCTGGAGATTACTCTGTTAGATTAGAGAACGCGTGAAGAGTGTTCCAGAGTATTCCTTCCCACCCCTCAGTCTTTCTCTACTCCTTGCTCCTCTCTCATTCCTGGCATGTCCCCAGACTGAAGTGAGCTTTATTTGTACTTCAGAAAAGATGGCAGACTTGGGGTCTGGCCATGATCTCTTCTTAGTTTCCCAGGAGAGTGGCCTGGGCTGGCTGTGGGTCCCCTTCACCTCTGCCCTCTCCTGCTCTCCCTGGGTTTCCCTGGCCCCAGCCCTCGGCTTCTGTTCACCAACCGCCTCCTGGTGTGAACTCCCAGCACACAGTTCATTGTTGCCACTTTGATTAAATTTCCAGTCTCTTTTCAAGTTTATTTCCCCTGGGTCTCCTGGCTTGCTTGGAGCCAGGAGGGAGCAGAGGTAGCTGAATCTCTGGGGAAGGTTGGTGAGTTGGGAGGTGACGGGGGAAGAGAGGGAAAGTGGCCATTCCCACTTTGGGGGGCACCTTGGCACCTTTGTGATGCCCGGTATTCATCTTCCGGAGCTGGGGGCACTGAGCTGAGCCGTTGTCGTGGGCTTTCATGCTCTGGTTTCTCCCGCCCCCGACTCTCTGCGTCCTTTCTTTCTTTCTTTCTAGGCATCACCTCCTTGTTCTGCCCACACCCCGGAAGCTGTAAACACTCTTATAGCGCCTGCAGTGTCCCTCACCCTGCCCTGAGATCGCTGTGAGAGTGAGGAGGAGGGCCCTCCTTCCGCAGGTGGGATGAGGCCTGGCGTGGGCCTGGGCCTGGGAGGGAGGGGGTGTCCTGGGGCCCAGCCGCCCTCTGTTTGTGTGAGCAGTTGTGAGACCTTTGGCAAGCCACCCTGCCTCTGCTTACGAAACACTGACCGAGTCAGAAAGCACCTTACAAGGCCAGACGGGGGGTTCTTGATACTTATCACTGTGGACCTTCACAACCACATGGCTGCTTTCCAACCATACTGACACCTACATTATAGTGGCCTCCTTGTAAGGCACATTTATGGGTGTTAGAGACGGTATATTCAAAGTGCCTGGCATGTGGTTAGTGGCCCCAAAGTGGTCACTGTCATCATGTCTTGGTTTTTAGTTTTTGAGACAGAGTCTCACTTTGTCACCCTCAGTAGAGTGCTGTGGCATCATAGCTCACAACAACATCAAACTCTTGGGCTCAAGTAATCCTCTTGCCTCCTGAGTAGCTGAGATTACAGGTGCCCGCAACAATGGCAGGTTATTTTCAGAGACTGGGTCTCCCTGCTTAGGCTACTCTCAAACTCCTGAGCTCAGGCTGATACACCCAGCCTCTCAGAGTGCTGGGATTCACAGGCGTGAGCCACTGTGCCCGGCCTACTGTCATTATTGATGACGGTGGAATGGAGGCCTCATGTCAAGTATGGAAGACGAAATTTGGCTTCACCAAGAGGGAATCAGGTGCTAAAGCTATGGAGGTGCCTTCTTTGTTTAGCCAGTTGTAGCTGGTCCTTGGAACACAGGTCAGAAGGAGACTTCAAATAGGTAGTGAAACCACAGGGCAGAGAAGAGGAATAAGGAGAGGGGCTCAGAAGATAGTCAGGCCCCATGGTGGTGGGTGACAATCGAGTGAGCCATTACAGCAAACTAGATTTCTTTTTTTTTTTTTTTTAGAGACAAAGTCTCACTTTATTGCCCTTGGTAGAGTGCCGTGGTGTCTCAGCTCACGGGAACCTCCAACTCCTGGGCTTAGGCCATTCTCTTGCCTCAGCCTCCCGAGTACCTGGGACTATAGGCGCCTGCCACAAGGCCCAGCTATTTTTTTTGTTGCAGTTTGGCCCAGGCCGGGTTTGAAACCGCCACCCTTGGTATATGGGGCCGGCGCCCTGCTCACTGAGCCACAGGTGCTGCCCAGTATTGCTTGAGGTTAGGAATTCAGGACCAGCCTGAGCAACATAGTGAGACCCCCATCTCTACAAAAAATAGAAAAATTAGCCAGATGTGGTGGCATGCATCTGTATTCCCAGCTGCTCAGAAGGCTGAGGCAGGAGGAGAGGATGAGCCCACCAGTTTGAGGTTGCTGTGAGCTATGTTAAAGTCCTCGGGTGTGATAATCACATCAGTTCGGTTATGGAGGAGAAGGTCCTTATTCCTAGGAGATGTGCGCTGATTATTTTGGGGTGGGAGACAGACCAAGACTCTATCTAAAAAAAAAAAAAAAAAAGAGGATGCTGAATACTAAATCTTCAACCTCCTCCACTCCCAAATCTTTAGTAAAGTTATTACTCAACAATAAGCATCTGGGGAGTTTCACTTTCCCCTTGAAATGCAGGAGAGGGATCTGCCAGACAGGAAAAGGCATTTAAGATGGGAAAGACCTTCCACAGACCAAATGAATTAGGGTGTGGCCCCCATTCCATGCCATAGGAATACCTGGAAAAAATGGGAAGGACATGGAATTATTTCTCTTTTTAAAAGGGGTTTTACCCCTAACTTCTATCTATCTATCTATGTAGTTATTTATTTTTGACACAGAGTCTCATTATGTCACCCTCAGTAGAATGCCGTGGCAGCACAGGTCACAGCAACCTCAAACTCTTGGGCAATTCTCTTGCCTCAGCCTTGAACATGTTACCCTCGGTGTATGTGGCTGGCGCTGTAACCACTGTGCTATGGGCACCGGGCCCCCCTTAACTTTTAATTTTGAGGTTTTGAACATTTCAAACCCTCAGAAAAGGTGGCAGAGCAGCCCACAAATGTCTGTCTTTCCTTCACATGGATGTCCCGTTTGCAATGGTAGCTGCGTTTTCTCCCTCTTTCTTTCTTTCCTTCTGATTCTTTGGAAGTAAACCACAGACATCTGACTCTCTCCACCCCTAAATAATCAGCACACATCTCCTAGGAACAAGGACCTTCTCCTCCATAACCGTACTGATGTGATTATCACGCCCAAGGACTAACACGATCCAACAATGTTATCTAATACGCTGTTCATATTCAGATTTCCCAATTGTTCTAAAAATGTCAGTTATAGCTGGTTTTCCCACCATTCAGGAAACTCCTAAGGACTGTGCGTTGCATTTAATTATCTTTTCTCTTTAGCCTGTTTCATCTAGTCCTTTGGTTGTTCTTGTAATTGACGTTTTTGAAAAGTCCCTATCAGATATCCTGTAAAACGCCCCATAACCCGAATGTCTGATTGTTTCCTCCTGATTCGATTCAGTTCTAACATTTTTGCTGAGAATACTAAACAGAAGATGTCGTGTACTTATTATTGCATTACCCAAGGAGGCATGTAACATCAGTTTGTCTTATTGTAGATGAGCCTACATTTGATTGCGTGGTTACAGTGGTGTCTGAAAGATTTCTCCTTTGGAAAGCTTTTCCCTTTGGTAACGAATAAGTGATTTGTGATGACATTGTGAGACTGTGAACACGCTACTGCATCCGTCCATGGGCCTTACCTGGATCACGGGTTATGCTGGGAGTTGCAAAACTCATTCGCCTTTGGAAGAGCCAGAGCTTCTGCTGGCATGTGGCTTATGTCCACGGTCATGTAAAGCTCCTCCAGGCACCAGCTCTGTGAGTGTGACACCAAAGGATTGTCCTCTGTGGCCTATCTCAGCCCCTTTTTCTTATTCTTACTTTTTGATGTCTTTGACCCTGGGTTCTCTGCCTTTCACCAGCTGGGGAAACTTGGTTCATTGGCTTAGCCACTGGTTGCCGGGAGTGTGTGGGCGTGTATGTACAGGCACTTGGTGGGAGGGGCATCTAGGGACTTGGAACCCAAAGGCAGCACATCTACTCTGTGCCCGGGAGCTGCAGGGTGCTGGGCTTTGGCCTTGGTTTCCATGGCAACGGGCAACCTCCTTCAGTCTGCTCCTCTGTGGACCAGCTGATAGTGATGGGGCCACGGGCTTTGAGATAGAGACAAGAGATGGGGACCAGGCTCCATTAGACCCTCTACAAATATCAGGGATGTTAGAAAAACACCAGACCATTCACAGGTGTCTTGGCAATGAGAACTTCAGGCAACCGCTCCCCTCACTGTACTGTAGAATAGACTTTTCCTGCGACCCGTGGCCACCCCCTCTCTTACTAGAGAATGGAATCCTCCATCATCAAGGTCTGTGACAACATCTAGGTGGCAGCAAGACCTGGCACTTTCTTATGAATCCAACTCAAGCGTCAGATTCAGATCCTTGATTTCTTGATCTGCTACGTACAGTCTTGACTTTCTGTTTACATACATTATCTGTCTTGCTTCCAAACCAGCCATTTGAGATGGGTGTTATTATTGCTCCCATTTTATAGGTTTAGGAACCAAAGCTCAGAGGATGTTCCTGGGGTCATGTGGCCAGTGGGGCGGGGGAGCCACTTATTAGTTGGGTGATCTTGGCAAAGATAGAGGCTCACCAATAGCTAAGGCTAGGCCTCTCCAGGGCCCAAGAGCTGCTGTCAGACTTATAAGTTCAGCTGTTCAGTGTTCTCAGTTTACCCAAGTCTCTCAAGGGAATTTACACCAACCAAAGTCCCCGGAGGGGGAGTGTCCATGTGGCTAAGTTCTGGCCAATGAAAAGTAAGTATAAGTGATATGTCGGAGTTCTAGTGAGTCTTCTTACAAGAAAGGGGCCACCCCTTTTGCCTCTTCTCTCCCTTCCTCTTTGCTCCTGCCTAGAATGTAATTGTGATGGATGGAGCACCAGCAACTATCTTGAACTAAGAAGCGACCTTGAGGGTGGTGGAGCAGAAACAGACAGATCCTGAGACCTTCCATGAAGGTCTGTGCTGTCTACATCTGGACTTTTGTACATGAGAGCATAAACCCTTATGTATTGGAGCCATTAATTCACAGGGATCTGATGCTTGCAGCTGAATGTTATCCCTGCACAATACACCAAGTCGTCAATTTACGGTGAGAAAGAGAAGCCTTTCTAATGACCCCAATTCCTACTTACCCACTGTCAAGGACACTTGCAGAGTATTCACTGGAAGTCCCGGCTGAGCGTGGCATTGGCAGAGTCATGCCCTGGAGGTGTCTGACTCTAGGCAGGGATGTCTCTCTCCTGAAGCAGCCAGGACGCTCATGCCATTATATTCAGTGCCCCCCCCCCCCCCCCGCCTTCATGTCAACACAGGATCAACACTCTTTGTGTACAACGGGCAGGTCATACATGGTTGGTTAGATTCACCTCTTCGGCTCCACAGAGAAACTTCCAGATGTGCCCCTCTCAGAGGCCCGAGAGCCTCTCTGTCCTCCTGATAGGATGCAGGATGCACTTGGCCTCCTTTCTTTCTGGTGACAGTAATCTGCCATCTCTAAAGGTGGTGCACCTGCCTATTCTCGTATGTTAGATGTTCATTCTGCTAACATGAAGGGCGACGTGCCCTGTCCCTAGACCCCAGGTCTATGCATGACAACGGGCAGGATGGGCTGCTCCCTGCTGGATCCTCTGCCCCAGTGGGCCTTGTCACTGTGGCTGGGTGGGTTTAGGCTTCCTTGCATGCCTCCCTGTTCTACTCTGGCTGCTCTTCCCCGAAACCCCAGGCATTGAGTTGTGACTCACACATTCCCCAGATCCAAAGTGCCAGTTCTTTCCCCCACCTCTGGAGGTAGCTTTCCCAGGGACATGTGAGAAGAGGAGCTCAGTGTCATATTTTGGTAACGTCAACTTGGGAATATATAAGCATTGGCGGGGATGCTGTCAGCATGAAGTTGAAAGCGTATTTCCCACATTGCAGCAATGTAGGACTTTACCCATCTGTCCGTCCATTTGTCTGCCCAAGGCCCATCTACAAGAGTCCCCCCTTAGCCGAGGGGGTACCTGAAGCCACGGACAGTACTGAATGTGTTTTCTTACACCTACACACCTGTGATAAAGTTTCATTTATGGATTAGGTACAGTGAGAGATTAACAATTCGTTAATTAGTAATAATAAAGTAGAACAATTACACTGATGTGGTGTAATAAAACTTACATGAATACAATGTCTTGGAAAATGAAACCACAGGTAGAGACCCGCTCCATATTCCAGGCACTCTGCCAGACACTGGGGACAAATAAGAGAGGGTTCCTTTTCTCAAAAAGATCACAGGTAAACAGGCAGCCGTGCCCCGGGGCCGCAGCATGTTATGAGAAGGGAGAGCTCAAGGGAGGCACCACTCCCCCAGCTGGGGACACAGGGTGGGGTGGGGGCACATGGAGAGCTTCCCGTAGGGGGATTCTTCAGCTGAGACCTGAGGGGTGTGTGAAGGTGGGACAGGAATACCTGGAGGGAAAGAAACACCCACCAGGGCCTGGAGGCCAGAGTTCAGAGCCACAAGGGGAGAGGTGGGCAGGACCTGTCGGGCTGACCAGCCTGACATTTTTGGCAAGAAGAAAAGAGTTCCTGATCACGATCCCTGACACCCAGAGCAGGTGAGCAGCTGACCAAAGCTCCACAGCCATTCTTCAGTAGGTCTCCAACTTCTAGTCTGACCAGGGTTCCAGGCCTGGCTCAACCCCACCTTGGAGGAAGTATTGGGGGCTGTGTGCCCCCTCCTGCCAGACATTTGAAGTCAGTGCCCTCGAAGTCAGCCTCTCCCTGCCCATCACTCTTCCAGCGGTGCCTCTAGGGCTCTGGGACTTTGAGACCCTGCAATAGTCTCACCTCCTTGTTCTCCCCAGCACACCCCTGGCCTCTTCTCAGGTTAGAAGAACCTGTCAACAGGTGTGCCCCAGCCCTTTATATCTGGGGATGTGTGGGGCTGAATGTTGTGGGGGGGGGGTCCTGCCAGAGGCAATGGAGCTTCTGGGGCCCCCAGGACAGCAGCTACAGCAAACCAGATCTTGAACTTGGCCAAGATCTTCACGGAGACTCAGTGGCTTCTCTGATCCTGTAAGTGGACCTGCCTCTGCCCAGATAAGTTAAGGATGTCATGGGGAGAGACCTGGATGTTAACCATGAGATTTCCTGATGAGTTAAGATCCCCTTGGCCCTCCAGATAAGCAGAAGGTCACTGTCAAGCTTTCCACCCCTGGGAGTGGCATGGCCAGGAGCAGGCTGGCCTTGAGAGGCCAGAAGACAGCGGGCCACCTCCCTCTGGGAGAGTGGGGATTCCTCAGTTAAACCATCTGAGGGGCCTTGGGTGCTGTTTGCGGGCAGGAAAGATGTCTGTCAACTCCCCCCACCCCACCCTCACATCTTGTTTAGAAAATATAGAATTGAGGGTTTTGGCGTTTGTCCTGCAGTGTTAAACATAGAGGGTGTCCTCATTTGGACATAGAGGAGAGGGACAGCAGCATAGGCACCTCTCCTGGTGACAATGCCCCGTCCTCTCCTCTCCCCACCTGCAGACTTGGTGGATACTGTGTCCTGATGGGACATGGTGAACTTGGGGACAGATACAGTGCATTACTGCCACTTGGCACTAGGTGAAGTCTTTGTGAAGCCTCTGACATGCCAGGAGGGCCCCAGTTTCCTTCTTCCTGTGGCAGGGCTGACACAAGCCCCAGGACAAACCCCGCCCAGTTTAGACACCTGCTCTCAGCCCCTGCCGACCAGGTGGCCAAGAAAATCCACTCGACTTTGGCCAGAGTCTGTGACTTAATTACCATTTTGCTAATTGGCCATGCTGGGCTGTGGGAGGGTAAGCCATATGTCTGCCCTTCTCCACAGAACCATATTTCTTACCTGTCTGGTCCTGTGGTCTCCTCAGAGGCTGCGCCACCCCTTCCCCTGTCCCTGGGCTGCACGGAGAGCCCCATCCCCGGGCAGGGAGGGGGCTTTATAGGTGTGTGGGCTTCCTCCGTGGCCCGTCCTCTGGTCTTTCCTCTTTGTTCGCTCTCCTTCACGTCTCTATTATAGTCCCAACAGGAGGGACGGGGACAAGAAAGAGGCAAAGGAAACAGAGGAAGGCACAGGGGGAGAAGATTAGGGAGGGAAGGGAGGCCACAAGGAGGCCGGGGGAGATGGAGGAGGAGGCGGAGGTGGAGGAGGGGGGATATGCAGGGGAGGGACAGGTGGAAGGTGGCAGGCGGCAAAGGAGACCCAGCATCCCCCGGGGTGGAGCTCTCCTCCCTCCCTCCTTCACTTTTTTGCACAAACATCGCCTTCTCCATGCAGCCCCCCCTTCTCACTGTTTAAAGTGACAGCTGCTCACCCGGCCCCCTCCCTCCTAGCTCTCTTCACTTTGTCTCTGTTCCCACCTCGTCTGAACCCTCCTCTGATGCACAGGTAATCAATCAGTGCTGTGTGATGCTCTGCGTCTGTCTCCACCCGTCCCACCCCAGCTTTGGGATGTATTCTGTCTGTTTCGTTCACAGATGGAGCCCCCATGCCTGCGGTGACTGGCATGTTGTGGCAGCTTGAGAACTGTGTGTGGACCTCGTGCTGGGAGGGGCAGGCTCCACACAGGCCTGGCTGCCAGCGTGAGGCTCCCTACTTGGCAAGTCTGGTCCCCACCATGGTGGGGCCAACTGGGCCATGTGGCTGGCTGGGGAGAAGGAGGCAGGGCTGTTGCTCCAGGCCCAGGTCACCAACCCTCTCCCTGCTCCTCTCCCTCCCAGCAGCAGCTGCCTCAGCACCACATTCAGCTGTATGCTGGCTGCTCTCCTCTGCCCAGGCTGGCCCAGGACCAACGGGCCAGACTCTTGGGCTCCTCCTTCTGAGTCTTAGAAGTTGTGACTCCAGCTCGGGGGCAGCCTGGGAAGGATGTGCTTGGCTTCCTTCTGGCAGCCAACTCGGGCTCCAGCGAAGCCATTGAGGCCTTTGTCCATGTTCACCTACCCAGATGGGTCTCTGTCCCAGCTGCACCGCCTCTGGGGAGCCTCTCAGAAACTTCTGGGAAGGCCCAGTAGCTGAGGTGGTAATGTCTAGACCTCACTCCAGGCCTCCTGCTCAGGGTCATGGTGTTATTGGGACCTTCCTTCCCAGCACAGCTGCCCAGCCCCCGCCTGATGGGGGAAGGGCAGACAGCTTTCTCACTTACCACTGCCACTTTTGGTGGGGGGGGGTTTAGGGAATGCTTTCCCCAGTCAGGGATCAGGGACCCTGCAGGCTTCCTTCCTAGGGTTGGTCCCCAATAGGCTCCCCAAACAAGAGCCTGTGACCCCATCCCAGTCCCTCCAGAATGGTGCCCTAACTTCCCTGGGGCTCATCTCATCTCTGTGACTCCACCACAGTCCCTCCAGTGAGTGGTGCCCTAACTTCACTGGGGCTCATCTCTAAAGCCTTGGGGGGCCTGGGTCACCCGTCTCTCACACATGGGTCAAGGAATCCTGTTAGTTCCACCTGCGAATAACTAGAATCCAAGCACTGTTTACAGCTGCCTCTACCCTGGTCAGGGCACCGTATGCTGCCGCCTGCAGCACTGCCCCAGCCCCCTAACTGGTGCCCCCACTTACACACCTTCCCCCTCCAGTCTGTTAACCCCATGGCCAGAGGGGTCCTTGTTAAAACCTGAGTCCTGCTCTGAATGTTTCAAATACACTGAATCATACAATGTGTACCATTGTGTGACTGGTCTATTTCCTCAGAGCTAGAAAACACCAGGGTCTTGTTCTTAAATAACCAATGTTTAAACCACACATTCTCACATGTATTAGGAAGGATTAACACTAAATATTTATAAGCTGGTCCGTGGGGCAGCATTCTAGGTAAGAAGAGGGGCACTGGGAGTCAGTGGTCTCAAGTTCTAATTCTGGCCTTATACGAGGCGGACCTTTCTAACAAGTCCAAGTCACCCAGAGACTGATGGAAAGAGACTACAGTTGGGCTCTTCCTGTGAGACCACCGTCATCGTACAGAAGAACTCCCAGGGAAGACCTTCAGCCGCGCAGCCGGCAAACTCGGGGAGAAGGTTGTCCCCGCAGTGGCCCTGGGACTTCTGCTGACATTCTCCCCCAAAACTCTCCCGTCTCCCTGGCTAGTTGTTGAGGAGTTGAGGGGAAACCATGCTGAGGAACATTGACTGAGTTCTCAAAAGACCCAGGTTGACCCAGGTCCTTACCGGCTGGGTGCCTGACCTCCAGGAGCCTCAGTTCTCTCGTGGGTGAGAAGGGAGAATGCACACATCTGTCTCAGGGCTGCCGAAGACTAAACGCAATAAAGGCTGCGGTGGGCACACAGTCAGCGGTGGACAAACCACCTGCCGTCTCTCTTGAGCAAGGGGTCTCTGAATGAAGGTGGGGAGGCTGGAGGAGAGGCAAGGGCTGAGGCTCAGGCCCTTCTTCTTAGCACCCCGCCCTGCCTTTGAGTTCTGGAGCTACAAACCCTCCCCCGCCTCTTATTCATCCTACAGCTACCCAGGTGGTGTTGGGGACCGGGCACCGGTGTGGGCCGGGGAAGCAGGCACACCTGCTCGTTTGCTCTCCCTGGCTTAGGCCTCAGTGGTCTCCTTGCTGTCCTGTCTATCTCAGTGGAAACCTTTGCTGAGATTTATTGTCCCGTTCTTGCTGCTACACAGGCCGTGGGAAGATAAAAAATGTCCCTTTTCAGGCAATAAAATGTAAAATGGAACCCAATTTCTCTCCAGGGTAAGAATCATTGTGTTTGACAATGGTCGTAAAGTGGGCAACAGTGAGGCGTGAGGGCGGCTGCTGAGGGCCTGTGGGAAGACGGGGACAGGGTAATGTCTTCAAGGTGGCCATCGACAGTCACCAAAGTGGGCCTGGAAGGAGCCCAGGGGCCAGGGATGCCACCCCATCCCTGTCTGATGCCAGCATACCCTTAAGGTCTCCATCCCTTGAGGTCACCACGATGATTCAGCTCACGTTTATCAAGCATCTGTCACACATGCCGGGAAGGGAGAGGGAAGAAGGATGCCCTGCTGCTGTCCCAGCCTGCTGAAGAGAGAATAACCGTGCCTTTAATTAGGTTAAATTGAACTGACAGTTAAGGAATTTGGATCTTATCCAGGGGCCACCAAGAAGTCAAGTTTTTTTTTTTTTTGAGACGGAGCCTCAAGCTGTCCCCCTGGGTAGAGTGCCATGGCATTATGCTCACAGCAACCTCCAACTCCTGGGCTCAAGGGAGTCTCCTGCCTCAGCCTCCCAAGTAGCTGGGACTACAGGCACCTGCCATAACGCCTGGCTATTTTTTGGTTGCAGCCATCATTGTTGTTTGGTGGGCCCGGGCTGGGGATTCGAACCCGCCACCTTAGGTGTATGTGGCTGGTGCCTTAGCCGCTTGAGCCACAGGCACCGAGCCCAAGAAGTCAAGTTTTAAGGGTTTGCATGTATGTATGTGTTTGTTTTTTGAGACACAAACTTACAAAACACACAAATCTTTTTTTTTTTCTTTTTTGAGACAGAGTCTCACTCTGTCGGCCCCCCTTCCCTATAGAGTACTGTGCTGACAAAGCTCACAGTGATCTCAGATTCTTGGGCTCAAGCGATCCTCTTGCCTCAGCCTCCCAAGTAGCTGGGACTACAGGCGCTCACCACAACACCTAGCTATTTTTAGAGATGGGGGTCTCCCTCTTGCTCAGGCTGGTCTCAAACTCTTGAGCTCAGGTGAGCTGCCTGCCTCAGCCTCCCAGAGTGCTGGGATTACAGGTGTGAGCCACCATGCCTGGACCAAAACACAAATCTTAAGAGTACTTTTTTTTTTTTTTAAAGACAAAGTCTCACTATGTTGCCCTTGGTAGAGTGCTGTAGCATCACAGCTCACAGCAACCTCCAACTCTTGGGCTCAAGCGATTTTCTTGCCTCCGCCTCCCAAGTAGCTGGGACTACAGGCGCCCGCCATACCTGGCTATTTTTTTTTTTGTCATTGTTGTCATTGTTGTTTTAGCAGGCCCACGTTGGGTTTGAACCTGCCACCCATGTGGCTGGCGCCCTAACCACTGAGCTATGGTTGCCCAGCTAAGCGTACTGTTTAATAATTTTTTCGCATGCACAGATCCGTGTAATCACCACCCAGAGCGAGCTGTTTACACCATTCCAGAAAGTTCCCTCACGTCCCTTCCTTCTACACACGTATCAAGACAGCCATTGTGGATCCCTTTTCTCTGTTCTTGAACGTCCCATTGTTGGGGTCAGTGTGCACGATTTTGAGTGCTCAGTTCTTCCGTTCACCGTTATCAGCAGTTTTCACCCACATTGCTGCCCATGGCAGTTCACTGTTTCACATCACTGTTTAATATCCCATGTTAGGAACATGCCACGATTGCTGTGTCCCCACTGCCCTGGGGGGACGTTGTGGTTTGGGACTTTGACTCTGTAAACTGCAGTGAACGTTCTTGCAACGTGCCTTTCAATGGACACAGTGACTAGTTTTAAGTAGTGGACCAACATTGGAGATTGGCTTTTTCTTTTTTAACTTTGTTTTTTTATTTTTTTTTTTTAGTTTTCAGTCCACAAGAAAATTAAGAAGGTACAGAGACTTCCCATATGTCTCCCCTCCCCTTCCCAAAATGCACAACCTCCCGTGTTCCAAATCGGAGGGGTTCATGTGTTACAACTGATGAAGCATGTCGCCCCCAAATCCCATTGTACATTGGGGTTCGCTCTTGGTGTCGTACATTCTGTGGGTTTGGACAAGTGTATAATGACGTGTGTCTGTCACTGTGGTGCCATGCCGTGCCATCCTGCTGTCCTAAAAAACCTCTGTGCTTGGCCTATTCACATCCTCCCACCCTTACCTCCCCCCGCCCCCCCGATCCTGCAACCATTGATCTTACTGTCTCCACAGTTTTGCCTTTTCCAGAACGTCGTATAATTGGAATCAAACAGCATGCAGCCTTTTCAGAGTGGCTTTTTTTTTTCCGCTTAGTAATAAGCACTTAAGGTTCGTCCATGTCTGTTCGTGGCTTGATAGCTCAATTCTACTTAGCGCCGAATAGTATTTTATTGTCTGGATGTACCACGGCTTATTTATTCTTTCACCTACTCAAGGACATCTCGGTTGCTTCCACGTTTTGGCTATTAGGAATAAAGCGGCTATCAACACCCATGTACGTGCCGATTTGGGTGCAGTCATAAATTTTCAGTTCATTTGGACAAATACCGAGGCGTGTGATGGCTGGATCCTATGGTAAGAGGATGTTTAGTCTTGTGAGAAACCACCAAACCTGCTTCCAAGGCAGCTGTACCATTTGGCCTTCTTCCCACCAGCCAGGAACGAACGTTCCTGTTTCTCCACATCCTCACTGGCATTTGGTGTCGCTGGTGTTCTGGATTTGGGGCCTTCTAATAGATGTAGTGGCACCCCACTTTGTCTTGTCCCTCTAACTTTTTACTTTGAAATAGTTTAAACTTTTGGAAAAGTTAAGGCAGTAATACAATTATAGTAAGTTGATTGCATCCCTGACTTCGACTCCCTATATCCATCCCTTTGGAAATGCTTCGCACATGGCCTTGGCTGTGGGACTTGCTTTATCCGTGGACCAGCACGTAGCTGACACAAGCTTCCTCTCTCGGATATCTGCTACTGCTATGAGGACACCCGCCTGAGAAATACAGAGACCCATGGAGGAGAGACAAGTTGTACAAGCTGTCGTCACCCTATGACACCAGGCTCCAGACCCCCCACCAGCTGATGACAGGCGCATGAACTAGCCCAGCCCAGGTCAGTGGAACTGCCTGGCCAGTGATCTGGAGGCTTTCAAGAAATTGTAAATAGCTGTTGCTTTAAGTTTGGGGATGGTTTGTTAACACAAACAACTGATCCTACAATAAAATTCCATTCCTCCTTTACCTAGTATTAACACTCTGCCATAATTGCCTTATTGCTCCTTTTATACTTCCTTCCTTGGAACATTTAAGAGTTGACAGCATCCCAACATTTCCACTCTCCGCACTTTAGCATCTGTCTCTTCAGGGCATCCTCCTCCATAACCATAACCATGATCACATTCAAGGCACTTAACAGTGTTACAACAGTATCCTCTGATATTGAGGCCATATCCAAATTTCCCCAAGCACCCAAAAATGTCCTTTATAGTTGTCTTATTTATTGTTTTAGATCCAGGATCTAATTAGGATCATTCCAGGACATTGCCTGCATTCACAGTCCTGTTCCTGCATACAGATGAACCGAGGGCACCGAGGCCGGGCAGCGTAGGAGTGCAGGTTGGGGGAGCCACACTGTCAGGGTTCAAATCCCTGCATTACCGCTTCCCAGCTGCGTGACCTTGGGGGTGTTACTTGTCCTTCCTGGGCCTTGGGTGCCATTGTGAACATCTATGTGTCATCACACGCAGGGTGCTCAGAACAGAGGGGGCCTCTATTGTACGTCCCTGTGTAAACTTCAGTGATTTTTGTCACAGAGACAATTATTATTATTGATCAAAGCGTTTCTTGTCATGGAGATTTCCATGAGCTTTCTGAACAGGGAGGTTTATTCCACTGTAGTTGGGAAATCTGGCGGGGTTTAGATTCCCATTTAGCATAAGGGAAGATCTGGGGAAAGAGTGGGAGTCAGCAAACCTTGACCTGGTCCTTGCTTCTCCTCTCATTTGCTGTGTGACCTTGAACCAACTGCTGGCTCTCTGGTCCCAATTTCCCCCTTCCCTCCCTCTCTTTCTTTCTTTCCTTTCCTTTCTTCTTTCAACTGCATTGATTAAAGACCCCCCTCCCACCCCGCTCGTTCTATTTTTTTCTCTATTAATTGGGAAGTTATAATACACGCTATTTCTATTCTCTGATAATTACCCTAGAAAATGTAACATGCATATTTAGGTTATAATTGCCATCTATGATTCCCTCCTCCCACACAATTCCAGGACCTAAAAATGCTTCCTCTGTGGTCACGTTCCTTCCCGCTTCTAGGCAAGTGTCGCCCTGTATTTTTATTCCCTCTTGTTTGTTTGAACCCCATTAAGTTAAACATTTTAAACAGTCCACGTTCGTTCACATTTACCCGTTTCTGGCTGACGATTCTTTCCTGCACCTCAGACCTTCCTGCTGAAACCCTTTCCCTTTCTCTTGAAGTTTACCCTTTAGAAGTTCCCTTCGTGAGGGTCTTGGTGGTAAACTCTGATCATTTTTGTTTGTCTGAAAATGTCTTTTTTTTTGCTCTCATTCTCGAAAAAATAATTTCAGGAGTCTCAGGTGACAGTTACCTGCTCTCGGCTTTTTGAAGGTGTGATTCTCCCGTCTTGTGGCTTCCAGAGTTTCTCTGAGAACTCTGCTATCAGTCTACTTGATGTTTCTTTTTAGGTAAGCTCTCTTACCGGCGGCTACTTTTAAGGTTTCCTCTTTGTCTATGATGGTGTGTAGTTTCATGAGGGTATGTTTACCTAGATGGAGATTTCTTTTAGTTTATCCTGCTTGGGATTCCTTTAACTTTCTAAATACAAGCATTGGAGTTTTTCAACAGTTCTGGAAAATTCTTAGCTATTCTTTGAATTCGACTCTTGGCTATTCTAATATCTCCTTCTGGAACTCTGTATCAGATCTTCTCATTTTATCCACTATCTTTTTTTTTTTTTGCAGTTTTTGGCCGGGGCTGGGTTTGAACCCACCACCTCCGGCATATGGGGTCAGCGCCCTACTCCTCTGAGCCACAGGCGCCGCCCTCCTCTATCTTTCTTAATCTCTGTTTTACATTTTCTGTTTCTTTGTCTCTTGCTGCTGTTTTCTGAGAAACGTATTTTTATCTCTTTCCAGTTCACTAATTCTCTTCTCAGCTGTCTCCTCTTCTGTGTAATCCATTAATTTTCTAATTTTCATTATTATACTTCTCATTTCTAGATATTTTCTTTGATTCTTTCTCAGATCAGCCTGGTAATTTTCTATCACCTCCTTTTCCTTTGTTCTACTTTCGACACACATGTTTACACTGAAAGGTACTTCCGTATTTATCTTATAGTCTGTATCTGATCATTCAACATTTGCTGTCTTTGCAGGCCTGGTTTATGTCTATTGTTTTGGGTAACGCTGGCCTATAGTAGCTTGTTTCCTATTTGTTTTACTTTTTAAATTGTGCACTCAGTATTAATTGGAACTTGCCTGCCATAGCAATTCGTTGAGGCCTGCGTTTAGTGGATGAGAAGTTGAGAGAAGATTTGTGTATGTTTCTGCGAGGTGCCACTATTAATGGCAGGCTGATTTTCTGCTTGTGGTTTTCTAGGCTACATAAATATAAGAGAATGAACTGTGGTCCCAGACCCACGTGAGGGCAAACTTATTGTTAAGGTTCTCTTGAAGTCATGCCTGTAATCCTGGCACCCTGGGAGGCTGAGGCAGATGGATTGCCTGAGCTCAGGAGTTCCAGACCAGCCTGAGCAAGAGCGAGCCGCTGTCTCTAAAAGTAGCCATGTGTTGTGGTGGGCGCCTGTAGTCCCAGCCACTTGGGAGACTGAGGCAAGAGGATCACTTAAGCCCAAGAGTGTGAGGTTGCTGTGAGCTATGATGCCATGGTACTCTACCAACGGGGACAAAATGACACTCTTGTCTCGAAAAAAAAAAAAAATTCCCTTGAAGGTAGACTTTTTCTTTGTTTTTTCTGCACCCCACCCCCTTTCCAACCAGAACCAAGGCAGGCTTTTCTTAGTTCACATTTGGAGAATCCTGCTGTATGTGGGTTTGGAATGTTTTTTGTGGGGGAGATAAGTTCTTACTCTGTCACCTAGGCTGCAGCACATTCATCAGCCCAGCTTCCTGAAACCTCCAACTCCCAGGCTCAAGTGATCTTTCTGCCTCAGCCTCCTACGTAGCTAGGACTGTAGGTGTACACCACCAGACTGGCTAATTTTTAATTTTTTTTTTTTTTTTTTTGTGAGACAGAGCCTCACTATGTTACCCTCGGTAGAGTACCGTGGCGTCACAGCTCACAGCAACCTCAAACTCTTGGGCTTAAGTGATTCTCTTGCCTCAGCCTCCCAAGTAGCTGGGACTATAGGTGCCCACCACAACTCCCAGCTATTTTCTTGTTGCAGCTGTCATTGTTGTTTAGCTGGCCTGGGTTGGGTTCGAACCCACCAGCCTCAGTGCATGTAGCTGGCACCATAAACATTGTGCTACAGGCACTGAGGCAATTTTTAAACTCTTTGTAGAAACAGGGTTTCATTATGTTGCTCAGACTGTTCTTGGACTCCTGGTCTCAAGTGATCCTCTCACCTGGGCTTCCCAAAGCCCCTGTACCTGGCCTGGGTTGGAAAATTTGATCTCCGCAGACTATCTCTTGCTGTTCTAACACAGAACACTAAAATCCAAGCTTTGGGTTGACCAGATGTCCCATGGAAATTCTGGCTCACTTGTTTCTCCAGAATTATATTCTTGCCCTTTCTGGTCTCTAAAGACGCTCTTTATTTTCCCACAAACCGATCCATGCATTAAAAAAATTTTTAATAGTTCACCCAGCAATTTCAGGTATCCTATATTGGGCAAGTAATATTTAGCTATATGGCTTAGTTTTATTTGTTCTCCTTTTATTCATTTATTCAGTTCCTTGAGCACCTACTAGGGGCCAAGACCTGGGGGAGTGACAGGGGACATAGAAATCCATAAGGAACAGTCCTTGCTTCTGAGAGGTCCCCATGAAGCACCCTTAAAATGAGACTAGAAGTTGTTTTGAGAAATAATTCAAATTATAGGATGCTTTGCTTTTCTGCACTTTGCTTCCTTAAGCTTTGCAGATTCCGCATTCTTTATAAATTGAAGGTTTGTGGCAACCCTCTGTTGAGCAGGTCCATAGCCACCATTTTTCCAAAAGCATTGGCTCACTTTGTGTGTCTGAGTCACATTTTGGTAATTCTCACACTCTTTCGAACTTTCTCATGATTATGTTATCTGTCATGGCGATCTATGATCAGTGACTTTTGATGTTACTATTGTAAATTTGGGGGAGTGGCGCCATGAACTGAGCGCATATGAGACGGTGAACTTAGTAAAAGCTGTACGAGTTCTGTCTGCGCCACTTGACCAGCCGTTTCCCCCATCTCTCCCCATCTTCTTGGGCCTCCCTATTCCCCAAGATACAACACTATTGAAATCAGGCCAATTAATAACCGTATAATAGAGTAGACTCAAGTGTTCCAGTGAGAGGAAGAGTCACACATCTCTTACTTGAAATCAAAAGCTGGAGATGATTAAGGCTCGTGAGGAAGGCACGTTGGAAGCCGCGACGGGCCCAAACCAGTCCTCTTCTGTCAAACACATGGCCCAGCTGTGATGGCAAAGGAAAAGTTCTTGAGGGAAAATTAAAAGTCCTAATCCAGTAAACACGTGAATGATGAGAAAGCAAAACAGCTTTACTGCTGATACGGGGATAGTCTGAGTGGTCTGGACAGAGGAGCAAACCAGCTACATCACTTCCTTAAGCCAAAGCCTAATTCAGAGCAAGGCCCTAACTCTCTTCAATTCTGTGAAGGCTGAGAGAGGTGAAGAAGCTGTAGAAGCAAAATTTGAAGCTAGCAGAGGTGAGCTTAAGAGGCTTTCGGGAAGAAGCCATTTCTATAACATAAAGGGGCAAGAGGAAGCAGCAGGTGCTGACGCAGGAGCTGCAGCAAGTCACCGGAGGATCTAGCTATGCCCATCCGTGAAGTGGTCTCACCGAACAACAGATTTTTAGTGTAGATGAAACAGCCTAACACTGGAAGAAGATGCCATCTAGGATCTTCTTAGCCAGAAAGGAGAAGTCAATGGCTGGCTTCAAAGCATCAAAAGAGAGATTGATTCTTATTAGGGGTGAATGCACCTGGTGACTTTAAGTGGATGCCAATATTTATTTACATATTCTGAAAATCTGGGGACCCTTAAGAATTATGTTAAACCTAGTCTGACTTTTCTCTTGTATAAATGGAACAATAAAGCCCAGATAACAGGACATATGTTTACAGCATGGTTTGTTGACTATTTCAAGCCCACTGTTAAGACCTACTGCTCAGGAAAAAAGGATTTCTTTCAAAGTATCACTGCTCATTGACAAGGCACCTGATCACTGGAGAGCTCTGATGGAGATGTACAAGGAGATTCATACTGTTTTTTCACCTGCTAATGCAACGTTCATTCTGTAGCCCATGGTTCAAAGACTAATTTTGATTTTCAAGTCTTACTTTTTAAGAAATACATCTCATAAGGCTACAAATGCCATAGATAGTGATTCCTCTGATGGATCCGGGCAAAATATATTGAAAACCTGGAAAGGATTCAACATTCTAGAAGCCATTAAGAACATCCATGATGACTCAGCGCCCCGTAGCTCAGTAAGTAGGGTGCCTGCCACATACACCAAAGCTGGTGTGTTCGAGCCTAGGCCAGCTAAACAACAACAACAACTGCAACAACAACAAACAAAATAGCCAGGTATTGTGGCAGGAGCCTGTAGTCCCAGTTACTTGGGAGGCTGAGACAAGAGAATCTCTTAAGCCCAAGTGTTTGAGGTTGCTGTGATGCCACGGCACTCTACTGAGGGTGACATAGTGAGACTCTGTATCCAAAGGAAAAAAAAAAAAAAGAACATCTATGATTCATGAGAGGAGGTCAAAATATCAACATTAATAGGAGTTTGGAGGAAGTTCATTCCACACCTCGTGGGTGCCTTTGAGGCGTTCAGGTCATCAGTGGAGGAGGTAACTGCAGGTGTGGTGGAAATAGGACAGGAACTAGAATTAGAAGTAGAGCCTGAAGATGGGAATGAATTGCTGCAATCTCATGATAAAATGTGGACGGACGAGTTGCTTTTTATGGAGGAGCAAAGAAAGCGGTTTCTTGAGATGGAATCTACTCCAGGTGAGGACGCTATGAACAATCCTGAAACGACACCCAAGGCTTTAATACTGCATAAACTTAGCTGAGAGAGCAGTGGCAGGGTTGAGAGAATTGACTCTAATTTTGAAAGACGTTCTACTGTGGGTAAAATGCTATCAAACGGCACCGCGTGCTACAGAGAAATCCTTCATAAAAGGCAGAGCCAATCCAAGTGACAAACTTCATCCTTGTCTTATTCGAAGAAGTTGCTACCGCCACCCCAACCTTCAGCAATCACTACCTTGATCAGTTGGCAGCCATCGACTTGGAGACGAGACCCTTCACCAGCAAAAAGATTATGGTTCCCTGAAGCTTCAGATGATTGTTAGCATTGTTAAGCAATAAAGTCGTTTTTTAACTAGTGTCTTGGATTGTTGTAGACATAATGCCATTGCACATTTAATAGATTACAGTATAGTTTAAACATAACTTTTATACCCACTGGGAGAGACATAAAAGAAATTCATGTGACTTGCTTTATTGCAATATTTGATTTATTACAGTGGTCTGGAAGCCGGTGGCATGCCTGTATACAAACACAACTGCTATCATTGGCTGAGGGGCTCCGGGGGGCTCAGCACTGTGCCCAAGTACTGACTCTACACGTATCGTCTCATGGTCTGCTCTTGTCAACCCCATGAGGGGGCCAGTGATCCACTGATGGGGAAACTGAGGCACGGGGCGGTTAAGTAACTTGTCTTCGGGCACGCAGTTGCAATATGGCAGAAGCATAATTGGAAACCAGGCCGTCTGGCTTGGGAACTGGTGTCTTGGCCTCTGTGCAAAAGGAATGGCCCCACCTTTCCTTCCACCTGCCTAGCAGTGCCCCCTGCCCTGTCCCCGCCCAGACCTGTCTAATCTTTACCTCCCCCTCAACCATCTGGCCCTTCAGTGACCTCCGAGGCCTGCCATGAAGTCTGGGCCAGACCCATGCTGGGGCAGGAATCCCTCCAGCCTGCTCCTTGAAGGATTTTCTCCCCGCCGAGAAGCAGCTCTGTGAAAAGGCCATGGTGAGGGCAGCCTCATTAATATTCTTTCCTTCTGTCATTTTGGCAGGGACGAGTGAGATAGGGGGTGGGAGAGGTGCACCGAGGAAGAGGTGAGGTCTTGTGGCATCAGGTGTGAGGGTGGGTCAGGATGGGAGGAGGGAAGGGAGGGTTCCCCAGAGGGGGACCCTAATGGATGGGAAGGTATGGCCTGGCATAAAAAGGTAGGAGGGCTAGGTACCCCCCCACACACACCCAGGAAGGCAGAACCAGGGCCACCTGCCAGCTGGGGCTGATTCTTTTGGGCCTATACGGGTGGAGTGAGATGGTGTCTTTACAACCAGCCTGACCAGCCAGGCAAGCACACTGTGATCTCAGCTATCTCTTTGTCCCCAGAACACTTAGTGTAAAACCTGGATTTGTTTTTTTTGAGACAGAGTCTCACTTTGTCACCCTGGGTAGAGTGCCATGGCATCATAGCTCACAGCAACCTCCAACTCTTAGGCTCAAGCAATCCTCTTGCCTCAGGCTCTCAAGTAGCTGGAATTACAGGTGTCTGCCACAATGCCTGGGTATTTTTAGAGATGGGGTCTCACTCTTGCTCAGGCTGGTCTTGAACTCCCGAGCTCCAGCAATCCACCAACCTCAGCGTCCTAGAGGCTGCTAGCATTACAGGCGTGAGCCACAGCTCCTGGCCTAGACAGCCCAGCTCTTAATCATAAATATCTGCTGAATGGATGGTGGGTAGAGTGCCGCTGCATCATCACAGCTCACACTCCTGACCTCAAGTGATCCTCCTTTCTCAGCCTCCTGCATACCTGGGACTACAGGCTACCATGCCTGGCTAATTTTTCTAGTTTTTATAGAGACAAGGTCTTGCTCTTGCTCAGGCTGGTCTTAAACTCCTGACCTCAAGCAGTCCTCCCGACCTCAGCCTCCCAGAATTGCATGAGCCATCAAGCTTGGCCTGTAGTTAATATTTTAAAAAATTACAGTCGTGTCACTTAACGATGGATGGGGCTATGTTCTGAGAAATACCTTGTTAGGTAGTTTTGTTGTCCAAATGTCATAGCCCATACTTGCTAAACGGCGCAGCCTACTGTATGGTAGGCTCTGTGGCATAGCCTACAGCTCCCAGGGTACAAACCTCTAGAGTGTATTACTGTACTGAATGCAGTAGGCATTTGTGAAACAGTGATATTTGTGTGTCTAAAGACAATCTAAACAAAGACAGGTATGGTAAAAATATGGACACTGTCACATGTATCGTCTCTAATTGGCTAAGATGTTGTTATGTGATTCCTGTACATCTGAATAGAGGCCCATTGTGTGAATCAGACACTAAAGAAACATACTATGGAAAAAAAATGAAATTCCCTCCTTGATACCATCTCCTTGTCCATCCCCCATAAAGGTAACCACTCTTAGCAATTGGGTGTGTCTATTACCCTAGGTTTCCAAGTCACACAAATTTGTATCTCATGGAGCAGGCTGTCACATACCCCTGCACGCACACACAGGATACCAGAGGCCTCTCTACCCCACCTTTGTGGGCACCCACAGGCCTGGAGACCCCCCCTTCACCCCAGATGCCACCAATCCTGGGCTCAGCAGGGATTCTGAGCAGGACAGCAGAGGCTGCCCTGGCCCCAGCATTCCTCCCCTGCTCAGGACCTCAGGACTGGACAAGGAGGAGTTTGGTGGGAAGGTCCCCAGGAGGGGTCCCCAAAGGGTAAGAAGAGAAATCAAAAGACCCAAGATAGGCTTGCATTTTCTAGTCCCCTTCCCTGAGAGCTCCCCTCCTCCACCTCCTTCTCATCAGCCCCCCACCTCTTGCCCCTGACAGGGGCCCAGCCTTCCATCTCTTGCTCTGATCTGGAACCCTGCATGGAGGTCTCGGCTTGCTCTGAAGGCTTGTCATGTCTGTGTTTAATGAAGTTTAATTATCTTCCAAGATTCAATGAATAATTATAAATCTTTTCAAGATGCAATCACACGGGTTCATGCTTCATTAATGGTGGAAAATCAATTGTAATTCACGTAATTCCTCTCTTCTGGAGATCAGTCTGTTTGTACACGCTCCCCTCTCACCCTGCTTTGTCTCCCCCAAGAAGTACATAGAGAAGATGCCTGGCTTCTTCCTGCAGAATTGACGAGCCTGGGAGGGACGAGGGTGGGAGGAAGGCCAGGTGGAGGAGGTGGGGGAGGAGATGGAGAGGATGCCTGTGTAGGGAGGGGGGAGAAGCAGGCTAGATATTTATTTGTGTGTCTAAAGACAATCTAAAACAAAGAGACAGGGCGAGCTGGGGGAGGAGAGGGGAGCAGAGAGGAGCAGAGAGGGGGGGTTCCCTTGAAGGCCGTGAGAAAACAGTGTTTTTTAAACATTTTTAGGGAATCACTGACCCCTTTGAGAATCTGATAAAAGCTGGTGACACCCACAACGTCTTGCTGACGTCCAGGATGCTGGACCCTGAGGTCCTTCCCAGCTGCTCTGACCTCCTAGGGTCCCAGATAACTCAGAAGAGTCAAGGATACAACTTGGGATGTCGAAACTCAGAGAGCCTGGGGCAGCTTTGCCGAGCTCACTTCAGAGATGTCTGCCATTTCCAGCTCCTCTGCCTGGCACTGCCTCACTGCAGCCAAGACTTAGGTCTCACTCTTGACGTTGGCAAGGTGCCCAAGTCCATATAGCAGAAGGGAGCAGGGTTCTATCAGGGACTTCAGGGACCACAGGACACAGGGAATTCCTCACCCAATTAGCCAGACCAAGGGAGGGAGCAGAGGAAAGCCTCTTAGCAGAAATCTGGGCATTTCAAAGTGAATAGAGGATGAGGACCGCCAACTTCCCCCTGTGCCTCAGTTTCTTCCCCTGCACTTCAATCCTAAGCCTCTGAGTAGCTGCACTGTCCACTAGAACTTTCTGTTCAATACAGCAGCTTATCAGCCATATGTGACTATTTCAATTTAAATTAATATCAAAGAATTCAGTTCTTCAGCTGTATCAGCCACATTTCAAGTGCTCAACAGCCACATGTGGCTTCTGGCTCATCTTTGGACAAAGCAGCACAAAGAAAATTCTATTGGACAATGCAGGTCTGGGGCCTGGTGCGAGTTAACACCCTGTCACGTCTTACAAGCTGTCTCTAGACTCTGTGCTAACCATCTCTAATTTGGCCCTGTATCCATTTCCTGTGGCTGCTATAACAAATTACCACCAACTTAGTGGCTTAAAGCCACACAAATTTATTTGGGATCCCAGGAGAGGCCTGACGTGGAGAGTTTGTTGATTGACTTGTGAGCTCAGCTGGCCTGTGAGGGGGGTCCTGTTATTTTCATTCATAGTAGAGGAAAGTGAGTTTGAGAAGGAAGTGAGACCCAGGACACTGAGCCCTGTCCTGGGGACTCATTTTCCCAAGCAAAGACATCCTGGCCACTCCCCAGCATCCAGCAGGCCAGGAATGGGGTTGAATCACCAACAGCTACTGGATATCTGAGCCGTGGCTCCTGCCTGATAAGTGGTTCCTCTTCTACACGTGTTTCTGGTAATCAACTGGCCCATGGCAGCAGTTATTTCAACTCCAGGTGAAATGCCAACGTAATTGGTTTCTTTATGCCTGGCGGGCTCGGGCTCCCCTTCTCAGGAGAGGCCAGTCTTCCTCTCCTCTGGGCTGCCTAGACCTAGACTCAGAACTGGGGGCCACCATGCCCAGAAGGAGGCAGGCCTGGGGGTCACAGAAGTGACGTAACCCACTCAGCTCTCCCAGTGGTCAGGGGTCCTTGTTGGCAGCTGGGTTGGGCAGAGGTGGGGCCAAAGGTCTTCTGTGCCCAAGGTGCCCTCCCCTGTGCACAGGCTCACCGAGAGGTCCCACTCCACATGGGACCACGGAGTCTGGGTTCATCTCCCACCCCCATAAATTGCCAGGCATACCCTTGTCACAGCCTTTCCTTGAGGATGATGTACAATGAGCTTAGGATGCCCTTGTTCAGAGTTAGAGCTTAACAAATCGACATTCTGATGTGATGGTGACATCTTTCATTTATTAAGTGCTTACACTCCTCTCCTCAGGCCTTGTTCTAAGTGTTTTGCACGCATTACATCATTCCAGCCTTACAAGGATACTGTCATTAGCTGCTAGTATCCCCATTTCATAGATAAGGAGATGGAGGCACAGAGATGTTGAGTAACTCAGCCAAGGTCACACAGCCAGGGGTGGTAGAGCCAGGATCAAAGGCCAGGTTGTCTGTCTACATAACCTGTACTTATCTATAATCTTCACCAGGCTAGAGTGCCTCTTCCCTGTGTCCCTTCTCTGGCCCTCCCTACAAGTTTCTGCTTTCCTTCTCACTCCCTAAGATCCACTAGGCTGAAACCATCTTCTCCAGTCTGTTACCTGCTCTCTAGGAAACAGATGTGATCCCTCCTACTTCTTGGGTCTGGCGGCCTGGCTCCTTATGGCAGTTGGTGGGTCACAAGGTCTGAATGTCCATCATCTTATTGGCAGAGTCTAATTTGGGCCCAGCCCCCTAGCTGCAAGGGAATCTGGGAGATACAGTTTTTGTTGTGCAGCCTCAGGAACTCACATGAGAAGGAGGTGGAATCTCACTTTTGCCTAGTTTCGTGTAATGGGGTGAAGAATCTCTGCTTTCTCCAGGCTTCTTGTCTCCTTCTGCTCCTGTCCCATCCCTCTGTCCTGCTGTCCCCCTTTCCCACCATTCCTGGACACTGACATTAAGTGCAACACACCCAGGGCTCAGACTTGCCTACCTCTGTCTCTCTTTAGCTGTGCAACATTGGAAAAGTCACCTAAGCTCTCTGACCCTCACTGTTTCCATCTGTGACATGGCGATAATGGAACCGCCCTGGGAAGTTGTTGTGAGAGTAAATGGGACCATGTAATGCAAAACTCCTGTCACAGAGCCAGCCGGGCCAGGGCCTGACCAGAGGCAGGACTCCTGATCTGTAGCTGCTGTGGGTTCAACTATCACTACTGCCTGTTCGAGGCCCTGTCCTCCTCATAGTGGGTAGCCCAGGGGTTAACTGGAGAGAGCTCGCAGCAAGATTGTACTTGTGGGTTGATCAAATTCTCTCTTTGCCTTAAGCCCCTTCCTCTCATGGCTCCATCAGGCAGGGGACAGTGACAGAGCCTGGATGTTTTGGGGGGTTGGGTAGAGGTCAGAGCTCCCTGGAATCCCTGGGAGAGTGGGTCCTGGATACAAGCTATGATGCTGGGGCAAGCAAATGCGATTCTGGCTGGCTCGGCACATAGTCTAACAGGACACATTCCATCAAATCCGTCTGCTCAGTTGTTTGCTAAGAAAAAAGAAAAACACAACCACATAATCCTTCCTCTTTACCTAGCCAAAGTCTTCTTGTCTTTAAAGCTCACCTGAGAAGCACCTCCTACAGGAAGCCCTCCTTGACTGCCCACACTCATCACAGGCTTTGGCTTGTTTTGTTTCCCCTAAGTGGCTCCACAGTCTGTTTGCTACGCTGGTGGGCAGTTTAAATGCAAGTCTGCTCAAGTAACGTGCCGCTAACCATCATCCATGTACCCATCCTTGTGAGTAATTTGCCTTTTTAAAAAAAGATCAAGCAGAGTAGACTCAATGTTCTCTGTCTAATAAGGTCACTGTCACTCATCCCGTGTGCTTCCTTGCAGCAAAGAGGGTGGGGGGCATCATATCTGGGAACAGCATGGCCTCCAGGGCTGTCTCATCACGGCGGCAGCTGAGGGTCATAAACGGTCAGGGCAATTGTGAGCGATCGTGGGGCGTGTGCATTGCGATTTTATAGCTACATTCATTTCCTTTTACATGCTGGATTTTATTAAAGTCTGGATGAGCTTGGATGAGGGAATTATTGAACTGCTTATAATGAGGACAGTTAACCCCTCTGAAGCATTTTCCCATGTCGCAGTTGCCGCGTTCAGAGCTCTGCGTGCATGGCGATCTGCTTAATCCTTTCGTGAGCCCGTGAAGTAGGTTCTATTATTTTCCTCCATGTTAGAGAGGAAGGAAAACTGAAGCTCAGAGAAGTCAAGCAATTTGCTCAAAGTCACACAGCTGCTAGGTGTCAGAACAAGTATTCAAATCTGGGTTTATCTGGGTCAGGAACTCGCTTTTTTTTTTTTTTTTTTTTTCAGTTTTTGGCCGGGCTGGGTTTGAACCTGCCACCTCCGGCATATAGGGCCGGCGCTCTACTCCCTGGAGCCACGGGCACCGCCCTGGAGCTCACTTTTTATAATTCTTGCAAGGTGTACATTGAGCTGCCTGGCATCCGACCTTCACCTACCCCCTGTGAGCTAGGCCTTGAGCAAAGACAGGTCCTGGGAGGCAAGCTGGGGGACCCTAAGGTACCTGCTTGCCCAGGGGAAAGTTGCTACTCACCTATGTCCTAATCCCGTCCTCTCTCTCCTCTCACCCTTTCCTGCATCATCAGTTTCCCTCTCCGTTGAGTCATTCTCGCTACCATAAGGCACGCCATTATTTTCCCATCTTAAGAAAAGAATCCTCTCTCGATCATGCTCCTCTCTTCCGTGCCACACCATTTATCCGAACCACTTATCAGGCAGGAGCCACGGCTCAGATATCCAGCAGCTGTTGGTGATTCAACCCCATTCCTGGCCTGCTGGATGCTGGGGAGTGGCCAGGATGTCTTTGCTTGGGAAAATGAGTCCCCAGGACAGGGCTCAGTGTCCTGGGTCTCACTTCCTTCTCAAACTCACTTTCCTCTACTATGAATGAAAATAAAAGGACCCTCACTTGCCATCTCGGGTTCCTTTCCTCCTCGCCTCTCTTGAACCCTCCCCATCAGGCCTTCCCTCCCGTTGCTCCATCAGAACTGTCCTTGTCAAGGTCACCGATGACCTCCTCCATGCTGCATCCCATGCTGGATCATTGGTCCTCTTTGTACTTGTTCCAGCAGCTGCCTGTGGCTCCCTTCATTCCCTCCCCCATCCCTGCTCTGGCCATGGCCCCCAGGGCACCCGTGCCCTGCCTCCCCTCCTTCTCTCTCTGCCCGCTCCCTTTCTTCCTCTTCTGCTGGTCTCTCCATAGAACAACCACCTACCTCTAAGTGTCTGAACACCCCGGGGCTCAGCCCTCGGACTTCTCTATCTAAACTCACTCCCTAAATCTTGTCCACTCTCATCGCTTCGAATACCATCTAAATGCTGCTGTGACCCCCAGATGCCTGTTTTCAGTCTCAATATGGCCCCTCCACTCCAGCCGCTCAACACCATCTCCACTTGGAGGACTACAAGGCATCTCAGCCTGACACGCATGGCACTGAGCCTGAGCTTTTCCTCAAACCTACTCTGCCCACCTCTCTTCCCCACGTTCAACCATCAGCACATCATCCTCTCTTCTCTGCTTCCAAATACATTCGGGATCCGGTTGCCTCCTTCTCCCTCTGGGGTTGTAATCCTCTGGTTCAGGGCATCACTTTCTAGCTCCTCTCTTTGCTGCTGCCCCAGCTGCACTGGCTTTATTTTTTGCCCAGCAGCCCAAAGCATCCTATTAGAACATAAATCACATAAGCCCTCAACTGGCTTCTCATCTCACTCAGAATAAAAGCCAAAATTCCATCCTGACTCTGGAAGTGTCACAGGATCTGGCCTGTCCTTTTGTACTGTGTATCTCCTTCCTCTTTCCTTTTATTTGCTCTAAACCTGCTTCTTGCTGGCCCCTGGCCCCAGGGCCTTTGCACCTACTGCTCCCACCACCTGCTATTCTCTTTCCTCAGGAATCCACAAGTCTCCAGTTCCTTCCCTTCCTTCAGGTCTTTACTCAAATATTTCTTCTCAACAAAGCCTTCCCGTGTCACCCCCTGCACTACGACTCCATCCCTCTTCCATGCTCTGTTTTTTCTTCTTAGTCACTAATGCAATATGTTTTATTTGTGAGTTTATTGTCTGAGAATCTCACTGAACTGTCAGCTCACAAGGCAGAGGCTTTGTGCCAATAAATATTTGTTTAATGAATGAGTGAATGAATCCCCTCTCCTTACCAGCATGAATAGATCTGAGTTACCTGCATCTTCTGTGTCACCTAGGAGTCGGAGGTGAGAGGCTGAAGGGCACTCCAAGACAACCAGTGAGCCCTGAAATAGAAGGGAACTCTCCATTTTCCCAACGAGAACATGAATTGATAGTTTCCTATGCTATTGGAAAAGGTAGTTACATATCTACTTATCACATTTAATTTATTAGTTTAATTATGTGTATCTGTTAAAAGGCACGTATCGAAAATAAGGTATGCTCATTTAGAAATGTGGATTTTTTTTCCATTCAATGCATCCCACGAAGTTATTTTGCTCGAGCCCCTTTCTGGGGTCTTCCCCACCAGGCCTGCAGAGTCACCGAGCTCCGTTTTCTGGTGTCTGTCTTGGGTGTCTAAGATTCAGCACTTTTTGAGTCCTTGTACGTTGCTGTCGCTGGAAATTTCAGCCCAAGCTTCAGGTGCCTGTCCCCTGGGTGGGCATCACAATTCCACAACTACACCACACACTGCTGGCACGGTGTCTGTAAATAGGGTGACCAAATGTCCTGGCCTGCCCGGGATCAGGAAAGCCCAAGCTGGTCACCCTACCCATACAGGGCTTTTGTCCACAGCCACAATTTTGCAGTTCTGAGGTCGCACATCCAGGAAAGTGAATACACTTGGGTCAATTTCCATTTCTGCTTTTTATTAACTGATCCACCAGGGAGCTCTGAAGAGTCTCACGCCAGCTTTGATTGTGACTAACGTGCTTTTTCTAAACAGTGCCGTGAGGTCTGAGATAAATGACTGTGAAAGGACTTCATGAAGAGAGGCGTGGTTAGGACCTAACCTAACCCCATAGCCAGGCGTCCTTAGGTTGTTGTGAGGCTTAAACATTGGGAGTCCCTCCCTTCCCCTCTCCCCACCCACCCAATGGGATTTAGCCTAAACTGCTGATTATCCCCACATTCCCCCGAGAGGCAATAAGAACAGCTACTATGTGCCAAGCTAAGAATATGATCTCCAGTCTTATAATGACCTATCTCCATTTTAGAGATGGGAAAACCAAGGCTCTGAGAGGGTAAGAAGTGACTTGCCCAAGGTCACATGCCGAGTACTTTCTGTGCCCCCAACCCCTCTGACCCCGGCACACTGTGTGGGTGACTTCAGGCTTATCTGGATTTACTCTCCAGCTGGAACAGAGGTAAAGTTTACCCAGGGATTGGGACCCCCCACTTCTGGTGCCCACACCCATGACGTGGCCTCAAACCCTTAGGCTTTGGGACCTGCCGCCAAGCCTCAGCGTCCAGAGGCCAAACCGCAGACGAGGTGGAGCAGGGTTTTCTTTCTGCGTTTCATTTCTCAGGGTCCCTGCAGAATTCATTCTGACTATAACACAGACGATTTAATTAAATTAGCCCCCTTTATTGTAACTGACTTTTAAGTCATAACTTTCTGCAATCCTTTGTGAGTCACACCGATAGCTAATTGGCTTCCTTCTGCTTGGAAGGGGAACACGGCCCTCCGATGCTGTGAGAGAGACTCGGGCGCATAGCCTGGTCCCGCAGACTTTGGGATGCTGGAGGTAGAGGCCTAGGGACACAAGTGTGCCCTTCCTGACTTTCTGCAAGCATTTCTTGGGCACCTGCCACGTGCAGGGCACACCCAGGATGCTGAGGAAACCGTGGTGAGCAAAGCGTGGACCCCAGGCAGAAAGCGGAGCTTTGCGACCGGCTGGGGCATTAGGACTCACACCAGGCCTGATCTCATTTTCCACATTAAGCCTCTCTTTCTGATTTTCAAATCCCAGCTCTGGTGATGCCTCCTCAAGAAGCCCTCCCTGATTAATCCGGTTCACACTTCCCTCCTGTCATCCGTGCCATGCAGTGGAGTAATGAGCCATAGACAGTGGGGGCTCCTTGAGCTGGGGGTTCTCCTTACCCCCAAAGCACACAGCCCTGTTTCTGATTTCAACAAATTAGTGAATCAAAGAAGGTCCTTGATGGAGGGAAAAACTGAAGGTCAGAGAGGGGTAGTAACTTGCCTGAGTTCACACAGCAGTTCAGGGCACAGCCAGGACTGAAATGCTTCTTTGCAGAGCCCTTTCTCCTACTTAGGATAATGCCCATCATTTACTGAGCATTTTTGATGTGTCTGACCCTGTGCTGAGTACTTAAGACACGTGAAATCATCTAACTTGTCTACAGCACTTCAAGGAAGGGTTTTTTTTGGAGACAGAGCCTCAAGCTGTCCCCCTGGGTAGAGTGCTGAGGCATCACAGCTCACAGCAACCTCCAACTCCTGGGCTCAAGCAATTCTCCTGCCTCTGCCTCCCAAGTAGCTGGGATTACAGGTGCTTGCCACAACGCTCAGCTATTTTTTGGTTGCAGCCGTCATTATTGCTTGGCGGGCCCGGGCTGGATTTGAACCCGCCAGCTCAGGTGTATGTGGCTGGTGCCTTAGCCGCTTGAGCCACAGGCGCTGAGCCCTTCAAGGAAGGTATTAATATTATCATCCCACCCCATGACCACCTGAGGCCTGGAAAAGCTACAGAATGAGCTAGAAGATCCTTCAGAGTCAGCAATGAATGGAGTCAAGATACCAGTCCAGGTGAATCTTCCCAAATCCATGCCTTTGACTGCTGCATCTTATTCAAAGTTCACCCGGGGGACCTGGATAGGCTTTGGGAGGCTGTGAACCCCCTGGCACATGTGTACATTTTTCAACCTATAGCTTTTATTGGATTTTCAAAAGGGTCTAAAATCCCTAAAACTAAGGCTCATGACATTAATGGACTGTTAATTATGAGGATGGAGTTAGAGGTGAAGTTAGTGAAGGAGTGTGTGTGTGTAAACTGGCATGGAGGGGTGGGCCTGGCACCTGCTCTCTCCACTCTCCTGCCCTGCTGCTCCATGTTCCCTCCCAACATGCTCCCCCTTGGCAGCGGCTGTGGCTGTCAGGGGCCCCGGCCGAGCACACGCGTGTGCTCCCACGTGCAGCAGACTGGACTCACCGCCCGCCTCCACGCCGTGTTCCATTTCTCTTCTGCCCATCAGCCAGGCCTCCCCAGGGCCCGATCTCCACGGTTGTTTTATGGAAGGTGTCAGCTCCCTGCTCCACTCTCTGGCCTGATGTAGTTATTAGGAACAGCTACAAGAAGAGACAAAACACCAGGTGAGAAGGCGGGGGCTGGGGTCCCGAGGCAGCTGCTGAGAACGTGTAATCCCTCATTCCTGGTGTCACTGAAACAATCTCTCTGCTCCTGCCATCACTTCCTATTTAGAACTGCATAATAATTAGGATGCATATATTTGGAAACAATTAAAAATAAGCTGCCAGCATGTGGCTAATTTTGCTCGGATCGCTTTGGTAACATTAATTTGAAGACGGGAGAAGGTGGGAGGCAAAGCCCACATAAGTCACTGCTGCCCAGGTGGCTCCTGGCTGCCTGCTGGCCTTTATCCCAGGGTCTCCGGGGCCTGGGCCTGGAGGAGGCCGAGCTGGTTTGGGCTTCCAGCCAAGGTGATCAGCTGGCAGGGTCTGCTGGACCTCACCCATTCCATCAAGTCTTCACGCCCCCAGGGCTATCTGAAAGTTGAGTCCCATGTGCTTAGAGTAGACCCTGGGAACCATGGAGGTCTGGGGGAGCCCCAGCTCTGCCTGTTGCTGGATCCCTCTCCTTGGCTGAGTTCCTTCCTTCCACGTCCACCACCCTCGCTCTACTCCAGGCATGACAGTCTCGGCTGTGGCCTCGGGCAGAGCTGGTTGAAATTCTAGTTCAGCCCCTCTCCAGCTCCAGGAATTGAAGTGCATCTCAGTTTCTCTATCTGCAAAATGGAATAACAGTATTCACCTCTGTAGTTCTTACAAGGATGAAATAAGGAAATGCATAGGAAGTGTTGAGCAAGGCGTCTGGCTCATGGCGAGTGTTCTAGAAATGTTGGGAATGATCATTACACTCTACATGGCATGCTGCTCACTGGTAGCAGCTGCTTGACCGCTTGAATCCCTTCCCACGGACAGCCAGGACTCTCGTGGTCCCTGCTCTGTGCTCTGTTCTAAATGGTGAGCTCTGTGAAGGGGGAGACCAGATCCTGGGGGCATTTTGTGTCCCTCACAGTGCTCACGCCATGCCTTACAATACTCACCCACTCATCGAGCTCTTGCCCAGATTATCGCTTTAGCTTTTAATCCTTCTCTCCACTCCCACCCTTCCTCCCACAAGCTGAGCTCACATAGCAGCCAGGGGCACCCTGGTAAAATACACACCACCTCAACATCTCCCTTCTGCTCAGAGTCTTCTGTTGAGAAGCAGTTGAACCACCTGCTGGAGTCCCCATTGGAGATGGGTCTGCTGATTGGCCAGCCCAGATCCTCAGGTGAACCGGGTCTGTTCATCTGAGGGCACCATGGTCCAGAGGTTGACAGCCAAACCGGGACCAGGCTCAGGCTTTGCTGGTCCCTGGGCCAGTTGCCCAGGCCACTGTGGAGGTGGCCTCTCTGCATTGGCTGACAGGTGATGTACCTACCCCTGTCAGGACCCCCTTGATGGCTTGGAACTCTTCAGCACAGGGGACGATGTTCCTCTGATGATCGCCAGCCTGCTGAGCCCAGGAACCACAGACTGAAGGGCACGTCATTCATTAAAGGCAGAGCCTCTCACCCACAAACGCACAAATCACTGCCCATCTATCATCCCCTCTGCCACCTGGCCCTGCCACTGGCTGTCGGTTGCACCTGGCTCCCCAGCTCACGGAGGCTGCTGGAAGCCTGTTCCAGCCTGTAGGGAGAAGGCAGCAGATGCCTCCAGCCTAGCAATGGTGTTCCCCTGGGCTGTTCCTCCCCTCCCAGGCCCATGTGCAGCATCCATGCCCATGAAGGTGAACCAGGTCTGTTCATCTGGGGCACTGTGGTCAAGAGGTTGAGAGCCAAACCAGGGCCAGGCTCAGTGGCTCATGCCTGTAATCCTAGCACTCTGGGACGCCGAGGCAGGTGGATTGCTTGAACTCAGGAGTTCAAAACCCTGTCTCTACTAAAAATAGAAAAACTAGCCTAGGATAGTGGTGGGCACCTATAGTCTTGGCTGCTTGGGAGGCCGAGGCAACAGGATCGCTTGAGCCCAAGAGTTTGAGGTTGCAGTGAGCTAAGACACCACACTCTAACCAGGGGCAATAGAGTGAGACTTTCTCAAAAAGAAAAAAAAAAAAAAGCGAAACTAGACTGTCACTCCAGGGAGGCAACGGGGCAGGGGATCCCAGTCCACACTTTCTTCCCACACACCCTCAGGCTCCAAGTCTGTCTCAGGGAATGAGTCCACACCCCATCTGGCCTCTCAGCATCAGGTGGTCTTTCTCTCGGCAGCAGATAGGTGCCTGGGCACGGCAGCAGCTTCCCCACCACTGTTTCCCTTTGTCCGTCCTGCCGCCACAAGAGGCCAGGCTCCGTGTCTCCCACAGACAGGATGTGAAGGACACGCTGCCCGCCGGGCCGCCTGCCCGCTGCAGCCTGGCGGGCTCGTCAAAGGCAGTAATTGTCGGGAGAAATTTGCCGGCGGAGTGAAATAAAGAGCCTTGAAGGTATAAAGAGTCGGCGTGGCCCATAAGAAGCTGTTTCATAGACACTTTCATTCCCCAGATTGGAATGAGAACATAGGAGCTTTTTTTGTCATCTGAGCTGAAGCTTTTATGTCCCAAGAAGGCCAATGTGAGGGTGTGAGAGCTAGATGGTGGGGCAGACAGGGCTGGGGGAGTCCGTCGGTCCAGTCCCCATGGTGGCTAGAGGGTGTTCTGCCCTCTTGGGCTGTCTCTGAGAGCACCCTCAGAGCCACCCTGTGTCTCAGAGCTCCCCGACCCCAGCTGCCCTGGCTGCATCTCCCCACCCGGCCACCCAGCTCCAGGGGCTGGGGCCAGCAGGCCCAGAAACTCCACTTCTGCTGCCCTCTCTCTTTTGGACCCCTGTTTCCCCCCATCTTTTCTAACTTGGGGCCCCTCTCCTTCTATACCTGTGTACGTTTAGACGGTACAGGTTCACAGTAGAATATTGGGAAAAGGTAAGAGACCAAAGGAGGCATTTTATTTGCCTAGAAATCCTTTCACTATTGTGCTGTGGGTTTCAGGCCCCTTCACCTCACATCTCTACAAACACGGGCCTCTCTGTCAGCTGCCCGGCAGCGTATCATGAACGCCATCCTGGGAAACATCCTCAATCCGGGGGCCAGCTGGTCCATGCGGTCCCACATGACATTGCTGCACTTTCTCGATCGTGGATTGAGAACATTCAATGCGACAGCAGCATCTGTGAACCCAGCCGATGTGCAGACAGAAATGTATCCTTATGAATCCCAGCAGCATCTTCATACCCTTGAGAATGGTCTGATTAGATGGGGAAGACACATTATTATTCAATTTGTAGGCAATTGTGAATGGGGGGAGTCAGGAGGAGCTGGTGAGAGTGCCCGGTGGTGTGTGTCGGGGTCTGGGAGGGACAGGTTTAGGCCTGCAGCACGTCTCACATGTAGATTGAGCCACCTGAGATGTTATTTGTGCCTTGCTGTGTTTGCTTCCCAATTCCTTCTCCTCATCAGAGCTCCTTAGGTGAAGGTGATATCTCTGGACCTCTCCCCAGTCCCCACCCCATAGATGACCCAGGACAGGTAAATCCATTAAGCAACCCCTTGAAATTTACCCTCGTAGACATTAGCATAGACAGTGGGCTGGGTGGCAGAGGAGGGGGAAGTGGGACATCATGGCCTGATGGGTGGGAGAGTTGGAAAGGACATGGGCACAGAGGACCTAGGACAGTTGGCTGAGCTGGGACACCAAAGTGGGGGCCTTTGGACAGCCTTTGAAATGAAAGGAGGAATTGCTGGAAATGGGGAGGACACACACTGATGCAGAATCTCGGTGCTGGACTCACCAAGCTCTACTCTTTCCTGGGGAAACGTCCTGTCCACCAGGGCCCCAATGGGGAGTTGCCTCACTGCTGCTGGAGGCTCTTCCTGAAACAAATTAGACCCTGCCCCTCCCCTCCAATGACTTCCATCATTCCTAGACTCAAATAAGCCCCCAATGATGGTCCCAAGGGCCTGAGAGATTCAGCTCCTGCCTGCCTCTTCCTCCTCACCCCCTAGCTTTTTCCTCCTCCCAACCCCCAGCCCCGGGGGCCTCCCCAGTGCTCCTTGAACACACCTGCCTGGGAACCTCCGTCAGGAATATTCTTTTCCCACCTTCTCATTGCTCAGATGTCTCCTCCTGTGCCATCTCCTCTCATACAGTGAAGCAGACAGTCTTTCCCTCTCATCTCACTCCACTTTAATCGTTTGCATGGCTTTTTGGAGATGTTTTGCTTTTCAGATTGTTTACCCTAAGCACGAGTCATCCCTTTTGCTACTGTAAGATCCACAAGAATGGCTGGATTCCTAGGACAGGGCCTGGCATATAGTAGGTGCTCAGTAAATGCCTGGTAAATAAATGAATAAACAGGAATGGGATTCTCACTTGCACATGAGGCAGCCCATCATGCTTTGGGAAACTTGTTCGTCAGAGCAGGCGTGGCTGGCAGGGAAAGGTTTCACTCCGTGTACTGGGGCCAACTGGTTGGTGCTGGCTGCCTGGAGCACCAGGTTGAGGAAGAGCTGGAGGTCATAGATGACCTCTGTAGGAGAGAGGGCTGTGATCACTTAGTAATGCCATGGACATAAGGCCAAGAAGAAGGATATTTGAGCCACACATCTGTCACACAGGGATTAGACTGGACGTCCCCTAGAAAGGGGGTAGAGCCTTTTTATTCTCCCTTGCCACCCCCCAGCACTGGCACAGGCCAGGTGCTTGGTCACGGCTGAGGTTGACCGACTGGCCAATTAGGACTTGCTCAACTTCGAGCCTGGGTTCCTGAGGAGACAGAAGATAACATCTAAGCGGATGGTTTTCAATTTTTAAAAAAATCCCGCAGTGTTGGTTCTTCAAAGGACATCTTACATGAAGCCCAGTATATTAGCAGATGAAAGCAAAGCTGCTCTGGCTGAAGCTGGCTTGGGGCCCAGAGCCCCACCTGCCCGTGTCCCCACCACCAAAGGCATCCCCAAGGCACCTTCTTGGAACCTGATGGCTCCCCTGGAACTCATCAGTCTGAGAACATTGCATGAGGAAACCAAGGTCAGAGAGGGGAAATGACTTACCTAAGTTCACATTGCAGCTAGAACTGAAAACAGAGTGCCAGCCCCAGACTCCCAGTTCCATGGTCTTTCTGCCACACCCCTGGGATCTCGCATGGGGCAGGTGGCCTGAGCTCTGGGTGGGGCTTGCAAGCCAGTGAAGGACATCCCCCACCTCCTGGGGGCTGGATGGGCACCTGTGCAGCCCTCTGCCCCAGTCCCTGGGAGAGCAGCATCTGGGCCTCCTTGCATGGCCGGAGGGGGTGGCGGGCTTCTGCTCTGTTTCTCTTGCTCTCGGAGCCCCCGGGGTGCGTTGGAAAACAGCTCCCTCTCCCTGACTGTGCTTTATTAATTAAAGCATTTCCCCTCTTTGGTAACAGCTGCTTCGAAAGAGCTCAACAAATGTTTAATTCATTGGTTCTGAGCTGGCCTCCCAACTCCCCTCAACACCTCCTTCCTTCAAAGTGCTTCCCCGGGAAACCCCCTGGCACGGGGGCTGCTTCCCAGCTTCTCCCAAGAACCGCCAAGCCGCCTCTCCTGCCACGCTCCTCCTGGGTGCTGGAGGTGATTTGTTATTCAGCTCTAGAAATCTATAAGCAATGAGCAAGCCTGGGTGCAAGCCTACATCCCCTCCTTGTGATGGTTTCAAAGGCTGTGATTTGTCAAATTACTACATGAGTATTTAATGATCATCTTCCTTGGCTGTTTAGAAGCAAAAAAAAACAAAACCAACCCCCACCCCGTGGGCATTGATTACCTAACAATGCTGATTAAAGGCTGCAGCTTCCCAAGGTGTGTCTGGGGTGGAGGTGCTGCTGGTACCAGGCTGTCTCTGGGAGGGGACCTGACCCAGGAAGCAGCCCCCTCTTTGAAGCTGTGGTTGGCAAAATAGAAGGGGCCCTTCACCCCAGGCCTGACTGTGGGCTTAGTGCAGGGGTGATTACCACCAGTGGGGGCTTGCAGACCACCGGCTCCCTACATGTGCATCGGAGCCCCTCCCTCTCCCCCACTTTCTGAAATGGAAAGATCCAGTTAGAGCTCTAGGGGAGGGTCAATAGAAATCCTCTTAAGATTGGGAGAGGCGAGCCCATTTCCTCCTGCCAGCTTGGGGAAAGACCTGGTCCACCTGGGAGAGAAGTGCAGCCTGTCTCCCCTTCCACCCCCCAACCCCCCAATTCATGGCGTTCCCTCACACTACCACTCCACCGTGTGTCCTGAGATCACGTCTAATTCCTTGTCCTGGCCCACCCAAGGAGGCCATATACAATGTGCATGGAGGTGACATCAAAATGTTAGCCAGTTGTAACCAGGAGCAATTCCTGTGCAACTTGAGAACTTAAGGGTTACCAGGAGTGGACTACTGAGGCACAGCTCACCACAAGTGGGGGCCCAATGGGGGCCTCAATCTTGAGGGGACTAGGACCCACTGAATCTTCTGGACCAACCCCACGGCCCTGACATGAGGGCTCTGGGGTTCAGTGACCCACCAGGAGACAGACCAGCGGGTGGTCCAGCCACACTCAAAACGCCAGGAGGCATTTAGGAGACATCTCAGGGGAGGTCGGAAGAGCAGCCAGACCCCAAGCACTTGGCCTGCAGAGATGCTGTGCAGAGCTCACCGTGTCCTCACCCAGCTTTGGGACACAGTGTGAGATTTCACAGCTGCTCAGATGCTCCGTGTTAGCTAAGTCTGGATCCACACCAAGGTCTGTCTGGCCCCATGCTGTGCCACTCACAGGGCAGCTTTATAGCAATGCTAACGGAGTGGGACCCAAGCTTGTCATCCCAGGCAGCTTTGGGAGCAGGCAGATTGGGTTCAGGTCCTGAGCCTGACCACAACTGTGTGGCCCTGGACAAATTACCAAACCTCTTTCTGCCTTGGTTTTCTCATCTGCCACACGATACAACACCAGTGCTTACCTCTTATCGTTATGGTGAGGACTCCTCCATGTGGGTATAGATATCCAGGGAAAGAGTGGCCAGAGGGAATGGCCAGCGCAGACCCCGGAGGAGCATGCCAGGGTGTGTGAGGTCAGTGTGGCTGGGCCGAGAGTGTGAAGGCATCACAGGAGATGAGGGCAAACCCGGGGTGCCCCAGTGGCCTTTGTAAGGACCTTGGCTTTACCCTGCATGGAATCGGGGCAGTGAGCTAGCCCAGGTGCTGAGCACAGTGCCTGGCACTGGTAGTGTCCGTTAAATATTATTCTTTGTTATTCCTCTTAAATTGTTCTCTTGTATTTAAAGGGATAGAGTTGGGTGCTGGTACAGCCTTGGGGAGAAGCTCTCTACTTGCCCCCAGAAGCAAGCAGCCAATCAGATGCTGGCCCCATTGTGCAGTTTATTTTTCTGTTCTTGCAACAGGACTGGCCTCTTGGTCCTGCTTCCCACTGAGAACAAGTAGAGTTAGCAGTGCAGGCTCCCTGCACTGATGGGCCCTTGGGCGGGGGAGGGGGCTGAGTAGGGGGCTGAGCAGGGAGGAGGAGGGAAGGGAGGAGGGAGAGGAAGAGATGAAGGGAAGAGAGTGGAAGGAGGAGGCGTAGGTGGAACAGATGGACATGAGGAGGAGAGAGAAGAAAAGGGACATGAGGAAGAAGGGAGGCAAGGGGGGAGGGGAGAGACAGGAGGAGGGAGGAGGGAAGGGAGGAAGGAGAAAAGAACAGGGAGGAGGGGGAGGAGAAGGGGGAGAGAAAGACAGGGAAGGGGGGAGGAGAACAGGGAGGAGGAGGGGGGGAGGAGGGCAAGGAGGAGGAAGGAGAAAGACAGAGAGGAGGGAAGCAGAACAGGGAGGAGGGCAGGGAGGAGGGGGACAGTGAGGAGGGGGAGGAGGCAGGAGGAGGAGAAGAGGACAGGGAGGGGGAGGAGGGCAAGGAGGAGGGTGGAGGAGGACAGGGAGGAGGGGGAAAGGGGGTGGGAGAAGAAGCAGAGGCACCACAGAAGGGCTAGGATGTCTCCAACAGCTCAGCAATGGGGTCCCCATGTGGCTCCCTCCCCATGGGGCCCTGTGTACGTCTCAAAGAGGTGGTTATTTTGGGTGGCAGTGTGATTGGGAACTTGGAAAGCAGGAAATTGAGTGGTGATTAAGGTTGTAATAAGTTGACAACATCAAATATCATTACCCTTAGAACATGCAAATGATCACCTCTTTACCCGGGATTTGCCATGCAAATACCAATTAGCTGGGAAAGTGTTTGCCTTGACAGGGAGGCTGGTTCTCCTTCCAGTGCCCCCCACTGCCCCTGCACGAAGTAAACAAACAGGAGGGTGCAGTGGCAGTGTTGGGGAGTGGGCTATGCTTGAATGTGACTGGCAGAGGACAGGGAAGATCCAGGGGCTGGGCCAGCCAAGGAGGGGGACTGGCGGCCTTGTGGAAGGGTGTCAGGATGTCACACATTCCATCTTCCACACTGGTCTCAGGGCTGCCAGAAACTTCTCTGAGCAGCTCCTAGGGCTATGCCCTCTGTCCTAGGCTATGTCCCTGCCCTGTGCTAACCTGCACAGCCTTTGCCGCCCAGGTACCCTCATGGCATCAGAAACTCACTTTCTGTAGCTCAGAGCCACATAGCTGGTGGTGACCAGCAGAGCAGGGATTTAAAAGGGTCTACATGGGGCAGTGTTGAGGCTCAAGCCTAAGAATCTGTGCACTACTGTGTTGAAAGCGTCCAGGGAAAATTGCAGGGAGTTACTGGCTAGGAGCTCCTGGCACTGAGAAGGCACCACTGCATGTTCTGGGATGAACATGGCCCCGTGCTTGCCCTCAGAGCTTCCAGCCTCATTCAGTGAGTAGATGTAACTATGGCAAGACACAGCAGACCCCAGGATCTAAGGGCAGAGGTACTGACAGGAACAGCTTAAGCTGTTGCAGCGATGAACTTGCTTTTTGCCACGGGGAAGGCGAGAGAGAGAATTCCTAGTGGAGAGAATGGCAAAGGCAAAATCTGAAGTTAAAAAATGTGTACCACACTCTAGGGCCATGAGTCTGGCATCCACCTATCCTACCCAACCATTCAGCTATCCCCACCATCCCATCCACAAACCAACGCACCAACATGTCACTCAAACACCTGTCCACATACCACCCGAACTACAAAACCTACCCACCCATCCAACCCCGAAGCCATCAGCCTACTGCCCACCCACCGACCTACCCCCCACACACCTCCCCAGAATGAACCAGCTCTTTTACCCACAGCCAGCTCCACAGCCCAGGTGGAGCCTGCGGCAAATTTCTTAACATCTCTGTATCCCAGAGTTCTTGTCTTTGAAATGAAAGTGGTGATTGCAGGTGAGTAATTGCGAGGAGGTGATGGCATTATGGGCTAACACACAAAGTCCCAGGCACAGTGTCTGGGAGGCAGTAAGCACTCAATACACGGGGGCACCTGCTACTTAGGTTGATGTGTTTTATTCCAAATGGGGCCTACTGGGCATGGGGGGCACTGGAGTTTGGGCTGTGCTGGAGGAAGAATAACCTGCGGAGGAATTAAGTGGAAACAGAAGGGTCAGACCTCTGGGCTGGGGGACCAACAGGCCGTTTGTCTAGGCCCAAATGGGGTTGGGAGGAGATAGATGCTTGGGGCCCTTACATTAGCCTGCCCCTCCCTCCTGCCTCCACTGATGAAGCTGGGCACCCCCCCCCCCGGCTATCTAAACCTTTTGCTAGTGAGCAGAGTGGGGAGCCGGCCCTCTCAGTCTATAGATGTCTCTCCAGAAACCCCCCTACAGTTCACCCCCCTCTCGCCTCCATCCCACAGGCTCCTACAGACGGGGAGGCAGATTTCCTGCAGTCTGTATCCAGCAGTCTGTATCCAGCCGGAAGCCTCTAGTGGGTTCCATGTAGCTGCCTCAAGAAATGCTTTTGATCATCTAAATCCAGGTAGTATTAATTCACCAAATCCCTTAAATTCCCAGGGATTTTCTCTGATGTCTAATGGAGGCCCCTTCCCTGGATCCTTGGAGCACTCACGGCTGAAGCTTCCCAGCAGCCTCCTGGCTCTGCAGCCTCTCAGGCCACAGGAGGTGGGTGAACTTGAAAGATGCTTCCCGGGGCAGGAAGCAGGCACCCACGGCTGCCCAGTTCGGGGGCTGGAGTGCCCACCCCATAGCGCCTGGGTGGGTCAGGCTGACCCGGTGGGTGGTTAGCTTGACTGCCTGGCTGGCAGAGCTATTCCAAGGCACAGTGCAATTTCATGCCCTGTTTCCTCCTTCCTTGGTCTGCAGTTTCTGCTCTATTTGTCCAAAATGAACACAGATGAAGTGAAATGAATTACAGTCTCTCCTTCCCCCTCTCTCCTCTCTCCCCTCTTTTCCTCTCTCTGCCTCCTTGGCACGCCCAGCCGGCCCTCAGCCTCTCTCCTCATCTCCTCTGCCCTGTGTTCTCTTGCCCCTGCTTCCTGAGCACTGGCTGTGTCAGAATCTGCGCCTCTGCCCCGCACTTGACCACTCACTCACACAGCCATTCAGCAAACACTTGCTGAGCTGCTTGCAGGCACTTGTCCCTGCCGCTTGCCTGGCCCATCCTCCCTGCCTCTTCTCTAAGAACCATGTCATCACTGGAGTGCTTGCTTAGTCTTCATGTTGTGTCTTGCCCTGCCACTGAGGTGAGCTGGACCAAGAGTGTGGGGGCTGGGCCAGGCTGGGCCCTGCAGCCTCCCGACAGAAGTTGGGAGTCAGGCCACCTTCCGCTTGGGGTGGGTGCAAAGCTGGGGCCACATCTGACCCCCTGCATGGGACAAAGGGAAAGCTGGTGTGCAGAGAGGAGGAGGACTGAGGGAAGAGGGAGGTCTGCAAGCTGAAGGGTAGGTGAGCGTGAGTCAGAGGGATGGGGTGAAAAGGACAGGGAGACAGACAGAAAGACAGAGAGACGGAGAGACTGACAGACGGAAGGAGCATGAAGGCCCAGTGACAGGGACCAGGGGAGAGAGGCTGATACACACAGAAAGGTCCGAGTAGAAGAAATGCCGGGCTGGGGGCAGCCGCTTGAATCCTGGCATTTACCATTCACCCTCCACCCCCACCCCACCTACCCTTGGTCCCATGAGGCACCTTCAAAGCTATAATAACTCCCCTTTCTGCACCAATGAGCGCAGGTGGGTTTCTATCCCTGGTGACCATAGGTATCTTGCTGTGAACCCAAATTCTTTGGGCCTGTACAGGGCATGCACTACAGTTGCTGCTCCCAGGACACCTCCTGTTCCCCGCCCTGTGCTCCTCTCACCCCTCCCTCCCCCTGGCCCCCCCACCCAGGTGTTTCTTGGGTTCACACAACACTTTTATTCTTCTGACTTCAGCTCAGCAGACCCTGCCCAGCCCCTACTGGGGACCTGTACCCAGCCGAGCTGAATGCTGGCCCAGGGGTGCCCCCCTGGGAAGCCAGCACCTCATTCACAGAGTAGGAAAGCGGGCTCAGAACCTGCCAGCGTTCACACAGCAGGAGGAGGAGAAGCAGGGATTTGCTTCAGTTCTCACTCCAGATACAGAATGTTTCTCTCTTGGACTTAAATGAAGCCCCCTCTATAGATAGCTGGGCCCACAGGACCCCTTTCTTAGGAAAGCATTAGACAAACTGCCCCCCATCTGAGTGGCCTCAGCCTCGAGTGAAAGGAGACACATGAACGGAAGTTCAGGTGGCCACAGGACCTGTCCAGGGTCACCCAACAGCTGCCCTGACCCCGGGCTATGGCCGTCACTCCAGCCTGGAGATAGGAGGCTTTGGGATGATGGCGGTGGTGGCAAGTCAGGAAGAGAATAAGCTATGAAAATACCCAGTAAGACCCAAGACTCCTGAGCCTACCCCCTCTCTCCACGTGGCCCCTGGTGATGAGGCTTGATTTCTGGAACAAGTGTGCTTTTTGGTTTGGGCCAAGGTCCTCACCAAGGAGGTCAGTATGTGGCAGAGGAAGGAAGGTAGGAACTTCCCTGGCCCAGGCAGGATCTCTTTCTAGGGCTCCTGGGTTTGAGTTCTTATTTCTGAAGCTCTAACCTTCATTTCTAAGTGTTCCAAATTCTAAACCAGGAGCTGCAGACTCAAATGGCTACTGGGCCCAGACAGGTGAAGCAAATGGGCAGAATGGGCTGAATGGGGCACTATAAGGAGTGGTGAGGACTTTGGTAAATTGGAAGAGAATGCTCTTCTCCAGGGTACAGCTGCCACTCAGGCCGGCCCACTGCTACCCTGTGGGGTTGTGGCCAAGTTTCATGTTTTCAAGGGGCCTACATGCAAAGACACTTTCCTGGAAGCAGCACAAAGGACTTTGGTCCTTCCCCCACCACCCGTGGGCCCTCTGGCAGCATATACCACCCCAGCATACATTTAAGAGAAATGATAACTCTGGACTTTTAGACACATTTATTCTTTTTGTTTAAGCGTGTTGCAGACCAATATTTTAAAATAGGTATGCAGGCCAGATTGGGCCTACAGGCTGCTGATTTGTAATCATTGTTCTATATGCCCTGAGTTCTAAATGTTCCAGAATTCTACAAAACGCCACATTCTCCCTCTGCACGTTGCCATCCACGATGGATGGATCCCATTTGCCGGGCTGAAACTGTTTCCAAACCACTGCCTTCGACAGAAGGGGCAGTAATTACACTCTGACATGAATATTTAAGCCACAAACAGAGTTAGCGTGCTAATGCTGTCCCTGAAGGCTTCGGACGCATCTCAGTTTTATCCTTGTGAGACCTAATTATTGTCAGCAATGAGTCCTGTGCAACTGTGGGATTAGGGCCAGGGAAGAGGAGTCAGGCAGATCCCTGGGGCTGGTGGCTTATGGGGCGGAGACCTGAGGTGGTCCTGGGGATAGACTGGGGTCCATGCCCACCAGTCACGGGGCATCTGAGAGGTCTGCGAGGTATTAAATGTCTCTGTTGGGTCCTTCCCAACCCTCCCATACATAGGGATCTTGCTCCTAATATATCCCCCACACGTACTGGGGCTCCTGTGGAAGTTCACAGCTGTCTCTGACCTTTATCTCTTTGGTCCAGCACTATGGAGCCCCCCAAGCCCCTGCAACCCATTCAGGAGAGCTCTTTGGGGTGGGGGGAATCAGCATTTTATGCTTCTGAGGTTGTTTAGAGAAAAGAAAGAGTTTGTGTAGGGAGTGTGGGGTGGGGCAGGTGTGAGATGTGCTGAGGAGGCTGAAGCCGACTTCCTAAAGACTGGTTTCCAGAAGCTTCTACATCTCCTAGCCTCTGCTGGGTCGGTGGCTCTCATGGGACTGATGAGGTTTCTGCCTGGCTCACTGTGATGGTGGCCAGCCCCTCCTCAGCACAAATGGGCTAACAGCCAAGTGGCTGTGATGAGCCAGGAGACCCGTCCAGAAATAGTCCGGAAACTTCCATCTCCATCTGCAACCAAGTTCAGCTATGAGGAGGGGGCCCGGATGGAAAGAAGGGGAGAAAATAACTCTGCGTGCAGAACTTGGGTTTCTGCTCTGAAAGCTGGCTTTCTCTTCAGTAGGGATGAGGGGTGCGAAGCTGAGGCCTGGAGCCGGGAGGCCTGGGTTGGAAGCCAGCTCTGCCCTCTTTTCAGCAGTGTGGCTGCAGTGAGGCAGCCTGGCTAGACTTGGTTTCCTTCTCCGTAGAATGGGATCATTCCGGGGTGCAGGGTTTGAGAGAGAGTTAAGTGAGGACATATGAATATCAAGGCTGGTAGCAGTTGATCTCATTTTATTGCCATTTGTCCCTCTGAGGGGCCTACACATGCTGCTGAGGACCCCTGACAAAGCAGAGTGAAAGGCTGGGGCTCTTCCCCATGGAGGCATCCCCCGAACCCCGCCAATGCCCTGCTGGTATCCCGGGTCTCCCTGTCCCCCAGGCCTGCAATGCCTCCCTACTCCCACTTTGCCCTGGAGAACAGCAGGCTATGAATTTTCTTGGTTTATCTCTGGGAAAGAAAAGCCCAAGATAAATACCCTTGGACTAATCTGCCACAGGATCAAATGGGGCCATAACTCAGCCAGGGCCTCCTGACAGGCAGAGGAGCCCCGGGATGTAGGCCTGTGGTGGGGAGGCTGAGGGCCCAGGGGCCTTGCTGGTGAGGGGGCTGAGACCCTTCTGACCTGGTCCTCTGGCTCGAGCACAAGGATCAAAGAGCTTCCAGGGACATCACGTCACCAAAGATGAGAATAGGGAGTCACCTGCCTGCTCCCCTCAAAGCCAGATAAAGGCTGAAAGAGGCCTGGGAGAAGTGGTGTCTGGCTCAATTCCTTGCCCTTTGCCCTCTCCTCAAAGGTGTCCCTTACCTGATCTCAGTGCTGCGGCCACCCCTGGGGGAGGTGCATGCCGGGACACTGCACAGGGTTAAAAAGGCACAGACCCTTTGACTCAGCAAGTGACTCCAAGAAGTCTACCCTGCAGAGACAGTCGCCACATGTCTGATGGAGCAGCAGCCCTCACAGGAACAGGACTGGGAGCAAGGTGGGCTGAGCGCAACCGAGGCAGAAGAGGGGTACGTACACCTCAAAATGGCTAAGGTGAGTTGGTAAAGTTCTGTGTTGCATAAAGTTTACCACGACAAAAAGAAGGGAGACGGGGCAGGGTTGGGGGGGGATCACTTTTCTGTCTATATTTTTTCATACTTCTTGGATTATTAAAGTCACATACAGGCATTACAAAATAAATGGTTACATCACAGAGACCCCTCCTCCACCTTGGTTGCACTCAGCTCACCCCACCCAGGGCAGGGGTGGTGGAAGGTGCGGGCAGAGCAGTGCTCAGGTGGTGGGTTGTTGGCACAAGACTAGTGTCCTTGGCTCTCGCGAGATTTGCTATGTGAGCTAGGAGAGACCTAGAGAATCTCTGGTCCTCTCTGGGCTTCAAAGTCCATCTGTGCAAAGAGGAGGCTGTATCCGGTCCTGCCCTCGCTGGCGGTGGCCTCTGACTTTCCACCCTTGGTTATTGGCCTCCAGGGCATGGCTGAACAGGGCAAGGACTGAAGGACAGTAACGTGGCCTTTTGCCCTGCATTTTGCATGCCCTGATTTGCCCTCTTTCCAGATCCTTCTGCTCCCAGGGCACCTATTTAAATTTTCTGGGAAGGAGTTAAATTGGAGCGATAATTAAGTGCAAAGGAGGGGTGCTGCCCTGTGGGCTGTGGCAAGGAGCTTACACAGAGGCAGACAACCAAGCAGGGGGCCATCTTTCACCTTGTGCCTCCCACCTCCATGGCAACAGAGAGAACATCAAGGTCTGAAGAGACTGAGGGACTGGCTCAAGGTGGGATGATAGAACATGGCTGGCTTAAGCCCAGTGAGCAGGGCAGGTGCATGGTGAGCTGAAGGTGAGGAAGCCAGCCCCAGGTGACCTGTGAGCCCGGGCATCTTCTGCCGTTCTCAGAAGCTCAGAGATTTCAGCAGTCCAGGACATGTTTTGGGGGCTGCTGACCCCATGAAAAAGGGAGGGGTTAGCTCCACCAGCGTCTCAGACTCATAGTTTACCATGACAAAAGGTGTTGGGTGAGTTCATGAATTAAATCTCAGAAAACAGCCAAGGACAAGGGTGCACCCTCGCTCATCATATTTGAGGGACCCTTCTTGAGTATTCACTGTGTGCCTGCTAGTGCGGGAATTTGCTCTTCCCAAATGTTGAAGGCATCTCAGATCAGGCAAGCACAGGACAGACCTCAGTTCAAATCCCAGTTCTGTCACCCATAGGAAGGCCCTGGACAGGTCACTTCTCATGGAGTTGGCGTCCTCCTTGTCACAATTTTATAGATAGGGACACTGAGGTTCTAAGAAGCTGAGGGCTTGTCCAAGGGTCCATGGTCATGGGAAAGCTGGGGCTTGAACCCTGGTTGATCTGACCCCAGAGCCTCTTCTGTTGGCCAATATGCTGCCTGGTCAATGTGAGCTGAAAGAGAATGGTGATGTCTGTGGCCTGGCATGAAAGAAGTGTTAGATTGGGGCGAAGGGGTGTCTCTGAGTCCCATTTCTCTAATTCTGCCCCTGAGTCCAGAGCCAAATCTATCCTCATATCCCCAGCCTGCCCCACCCACCGTTGCCCCCACCAGGCTCAGCCCCTGTGGCTCCTGCGCTTCCTGTGATGGGGACCAAGCTTTCATTCAGGAAGTAGCCAGTCATCCTGGGCTCCAGTCCAGGCTGCAACTGTGACCTTGGGCAAGCTGCTCCCCTTTTCTGGCCTCAGTTTCCTCATCTGTGAACTGGGAAGATAACATTGAGTTCTATGGAAGGAAAATGACTGAAAAATACCCCTGGCCCTTGTAAAGGGCTGAGACACTCAGAAGCCAAGGCCCTGGGGAGTGTGGGGCAGGGAGGGGGTCCACTGATGCTCTGTGGGCTTACCCGTAGCCCTCAGCTCTGTACCAGGAGAGGGCAGCTGGGACACAAACTGTCCCAGACAGCAAAGCATTGTGACTAAGCCTCAGGATGCATTCCACCATTATTTTTAACCGCCCCCCCTTAACCCTCTAACTGAGGAGCCTGCCTTCCCTGAACCAGTCGTGGGAATAGGAGTGGGCTGGGGAGGTTACCATGTGCCTACCTGCTGGGCCACTGAAGGGGCTTAATGGGCCAGGGACAGGAATGGGGGGCTTGGCTCCTGCTTGGACAAGTCCTTTCCCTGCTTTGCTGTTCTGGGCCTGGACCAAGGACCTCCTGCTCCATCTACCCTGGGCACATCCCAGATTAGTTGCCCGTAGCAGGTGCCATGCCATCTAGCTCACTGCTGTGACCCCTACACCTGGTGCTGCCAAGGTCCCAAACTATCTTTACTTCCTGTCCCCACCCCACTGTGCATTTCCTACCTGGTCTGGGGTCCGTCTGCATCCCTCGATGGTGACAGCAGAGAGAATGAAGTGCCCGCCTGTCCCAGGACTTCATCCTCAGTGGGTTATGCCACACAGCCGGACAGTGACAGCGGGAGGACCAGACGACCTTACCCAGAGGCTCTCAGGCTGCAGAGCTTTAATTTATTTAATCAATTCCGGCCCCCAGGCTGGGGAAGGAAAACGGCAGGATATTAAATCTGCCGCTTTCACCAATCTGTCATAAGGCTGTCAGTGAGCATTGGCACCCCCCTCTGCCTTTATTAACTATCTCCTCTGGGGGCCGCCAGCCCCGCCCATCCTGGCCCGGGCCCTGCCAGGAGCAGAGAGCAGATTGCAAGTGGAAAGGAAGGGAGTGGAGTGGGGAGGGCACAAAGTCCTTTAGGGGGATAATTATAACAAGGACATTTTTTGAGTTGGGAGGAAGGAGCCTGAAGAGTGTCTGTTCTCCCAGTTCTTCAGTTTACAGATGAGGAAGCTGAGAGAAGAGGGGGTGGGTTGCCTTGATAGCACAGCCAGTCTGGAACCCAAATGCTGGACACCTGATGCCCAGGCCAGGGTTCTTCTTGGCGCTGTCATCCAGGCTGGAATGGCCTCATCACAACTCACAGCAACTTCAAACTCCTGGGCTCAAGTGATCCTCTTGCCTCAGCCTCCTGAGTAGCTGGGACTATAGATGCCCACCACAAAGCCTGGCTAGTTTTTTTATTTTTAGTAGAGATGGGGTCTTGCTCTTGCTCAGGTTGGTCTCAAACTCCTGAGCTCAGGTGATCCACCAGCCTCGGCTTCCCAGAGTGCTAGGACTATAGGCGTGAACCACTCACCACACCTCTTTTTATTTATTTAATCAACCTATTTTTCTGGAACAACAATTGAGTGATGATAGTACTTATTGTTCACAGGCTGATATATCAGTTTCCTGCTGTAAGGACTCACCACAGGCTTAGTGGTTTAATATAATGCAGATGGATCACCCTGCCATTCTGGAGATCAGAAACTCCAAATAGGTCTCACCGGGCTAAAAGCAAAAGTGTTTGGGGGACCGTGTTCCTTCCTGGAGACGCTAGGACAGACTAGATTGTCATGTCCTTTCTGGCTTCTAGAGGCCGCCCACAATCCTTAGCCAAGCCATGCTCAAAGCCAGCAATGTTTGTTGAGTCACTTGAATCACATCACTCTGACCCTGCCTTCTTTCACTTATGAGGTCCCTTGTGATTACACTGGGACACCTCAATAATCCCCCCATCTCAAGGTTACATGTCCAGTAAACAATTCCATTTGCAACCTGGATGCCACCCCTCACCTGGCCATATAAGGTATCATGTTCACAGGTTACAGAAATTAGAACATGGACGTCTTTGGGGGCCATCATGCTGTTGACCACCGGCACCTATATAACGAGCTTCTGGGAGGCCGAGACTTGCTAAGCCAAACAGCTGGTTGGTGGTTCAGACTCAGTCCAGGTGAGCCAGAGGCCAGGCACAGAGCAGCCTGAACCCTACAGAGGAGGGAGCTGTATGGGGAGGGGGAGGCTAGTGCCCTGGACTGGGGAGTCCAGGTGCAGCCATCCAGGGAGGGGCAGCCTAGAATGGCCTGTTGTGGGTCCAGGTGAGCAGGGCAAGACCCTGCAAGAGATTTGTTCCCTGCCTTGGCCCAAGGAACAAATGAAGGAGCCAGACTTTAAAAAAGGGGGAGGGCAGTGCCTGTGGCTCAAAAGGGTAGGGTGCCGATCCCATATGCTGGAGGTGGCGGGTTCAAACCCAGCCCTAGCCAAAAAAAAAAGGGGGGGGGGAAACTGGATATCCCCCCACATTTTGGGAGGCACTCTCTGTTCTAAATAATTGAGCGCACTGCCCCCCCCCTGTCCCCAGCTCATTCTCCCTCATATGATTTATTTGCTTATGAAATTGAAGGCCTTCTTTCCTGATACCGTTTTCTGTTCATCTTAGACAAATATTTAGCAGTCAGTCCTGACCTTAATTTCCTTAAATACCAGGGGCCCTGGAAGATGAAGAGCCTGCCCAGTGGGCTAGGACATGGTGCAGCTGGGGAGTGGCCGAGAATGGCCAGAATGCTGCTACTCCTTCCCTGGTGAGTCTCAGCTCTCCCTATAACCAACCAGGCAAGCACCACATGGCTGCCAGGTCTGGGTCTCTCCTCCGCTGAGGCTGCAAGAAGAGGTGGGATGCAGATGGCAGGGTTCCAGCCACTCTCAGTGCCCCTCTGCCAGGGGAGATGGGCAGAGCACTGACCAGCTTCCCCCTCCCCCACATGGCTCCCTCCCCTGTAGGGGGCAGGCTGCTCTGTGCATGGGTAGGGAAGGGCTGGCAGAGGGAGGAATGACCTGAGAGGGTGCAGGGCCTCCTGCTGGGGCTTCTGGGGAAGGGGCTCCTGAGGAGCTGGGACTACAGGTGCTCACCACAGGCTCATTGTAGGCCAGTACAGGTGACCGTCACTGGTTCCCTCTCCCGCAATCATTTCACTCATTGATTCATTGGGAAATGCTCAGTCCCGTGCTGGGCCTGGAGATCAGAGCTAAAGTCCAGGGCTGCCTTGCAGGACTCATGTCCTAGAGGTTGGCCCGGGAAAGGAGGTGCACAGAGTCTTGGCGATGGGCAGAGTAGGGGAAAGAGAAAGGTCAGACTGTCCTCATAAGAAGGGTGACCTAGTTGAGTCCTGGAGGGTGAGTTACACAAATGTCCTGCAAACGGCCTGAAGGAAACAGGGCAGGTGATCCCAGGGGCAGGGTGCAGGTGGGGTCCTCAGGAGGCAGGACCCTTGGGCCCTATTCTCAGGTGCTGCCTCTGAAGTCAGCTCCAAGGTCTTTATCTGTCCTTCCCATCCTCTGCCCCATGAGGAAACTACCATCATCTCTTCAGACTGACAATAATACTGACGATGACAGTCATCTGATTTAATTCTCCCAGCAGCCCTCAGAAGGAGACACATGAGTTACCCTCACTTTGAAGAAACTAAGGTCTAGAGACATAGTCGTGTCTCCAGGGTCACCTAGCCCATAAGCCATCAAGTTTGCAAAGATGACAAAAATGGGGAGAAGGCACTCCAGGTGGGACACAGGCTGTGCAAAGACCCCGAGGGGAAGGAGAGCAGAGAGTGACACATCTTGAGAAAGCAGGTGGTTTGTGTAGCTGGGTGTGCCTGGGAGGTGGCAGGGGAGGCGGGGTTGTGATCGGACTTCATGAGTTTGAGAAGTGGTAACAATTGCCTGGGTGCCTTATTAGTTCCAAACCACCTTCACTTCTATGATCTTCTTTGCTCCTGTTCTGCTGCAGGAAGCATCTCAGAGAGGTGTAGAAGGTGCCCGGGGTTGCACAGGCAGGAAGAGGCACAGCTGGGCCCCAGCCCTGTCATTGTGTCCTTCAGGGCATTCACAGATGGCCAAGACCACCAGGGTACTCTCTGGGGAGCTAGAGTTGTTGGATTTCTCCTTTAATGGGGAAGGAGGGGCAGAAGGGACAGTTGGAAGCAGAGCTCTGGTCTGTCCTATTGCTGGGTCTCACCCCCGTAGCAGAGGCTGGAGCCCACTGTGTCCCACCCTCAACACCGTGTCCTTGGGCCTGGACTTCCTGCTTCTGGGCCTCAGTCTTCCCATCTGGAAAATGATAAACTCCTACTCACCCTCCAGATCTCTGTTCCAGGAGCATCTCCTCCAGGAAGACCCCTTCTCCATCTGTGTCCCTCTTCCAGAAAGCCTTCCTGGTCTATCTATGTGATATGTCCCTACCCAATGCCCTCGGTGCTCCCAACTCCCCACACCACTGCTGTGCTATTCTGCCTACAGTGTAACTCTGTGCAGTGTCTTCCTAAGTCTGCTTCTGAATTTGGGACCTGGTAGATTCTAGCTACATGTCTCCGAGCCTCAATTTTCTCATCACTACAATGGGAAGTAACAGTGCCCACCTCCAGTTTCTCATCCAGAGAGCTCACAAGTAGCAGAGCGATGAGCATCAAACTTCAGGCCAGGTGTGGTGGCTCACACCTGTGATCCTAGCACTCGGGGAGGATGAGGTGGGTGGATCCCTTGATCTCAGAAGTTGGTGACTGCCCTGAACAAGAGTGATACACCTCTCCCCCATCTCTACCAAAAATAGAAAAACTAGCCAGGCAGAGTAGCAGGTGCCTATAGACCCAGCTATTCGGGAGGCTGAGACAGGAGGACCTCTTAAACCCAAGAGTTTGAGGTTGGGTTGCTGTGAGCTATGACACCATGGCACTCTACCCAAGATGACAGAGTGAGACTATCTCAAAAAAAGTTAATCAATAAGATGTCAGTAAATGTTGACTGTTTGCTGTGGGTTGAATTGTGTCCCCCCAAAAATGATATATTAGAGTCCTAAATGCCCAGGACCTGTGAATGGGACCTTCTTTGGAAGTAGGGCCTTTGCAGATGTAATCAAGACGCGGTCATTCTGGGTTAGGGTTAGCCCTCAGCCAATGACTGCTGTCCTTATAGGAGGCAAGTTTGGACCCAGATGCACAGGGAGAACGCCGTGTGATGGTGAAGGCAGACAAGCTGAGGACCACCAAGGATGGCCTTCACCTGACCCTGGAGAGAGGCCTGGGACAGATCCCCCCTCAGAGTCTTCAAAGGAACCCACTCTATAGACACCTTGCTTTTGGACCTCTAGCCTATAGAACAGTAATAGAATAAATTTGTTATCTTAGGCCCCACAGTTTGTGTCCATTTGTTACAGCAATCTTAGGAAAAGAATACATTGTGATTTGAATGCATCAAATCTCAGTGGTGCTGAGCAGCGCCTGAGGCTCAAAGGAGTAGGGCACCGGCTCCATATGCCAGAGTAGGGCGCCTGGCCCATATCCCAGCCCTGGCCAAAAAAATAAAATAAAATAAAATAAAATAAGATAAAACTCAGTGGTGCTTGTTCTCTTATGACTCCTTGGTGCTACCTTCTGCCTTTGCCATCTCCTCCCATACCCCATCCCCATGTCCCTCTTTCTCACTGGCCATTGTGGGCTGGGAGGGACTCAGGTGGGGTCAGGCCACCGGTTCCTGGTTCCCGGCTGACCCCGCAACACCTCATTTCCATGAATAGCACTGAAAGCTGGGCCTGGGCCAGAAGCTTCGAGCAATGCCTCCCGCCCCCTCCTGGGCCTGGCAAATCTCTGAGGCACCCGAGAAGCTGGCACGCAGCACCCTTCACAGCTGAGACGAGCAGATAAACCTTGACAGAGCGAAGGGCTGTTCACTCCCGGAGCAAACGTCAGGAAATTAATGGGTCTTTCTGTGGGCAGCGCCTCGCTGGCCTCCACACCCAGCTGAACAGCTCACTCTCCTGCCCACGTCCCCTTCCTGGGCTTTGTTCCCTTCTCCCCTTTGTTTCCTGTTTGCAATAAACATGATTCATGCTGGCCCATCTGGGGCCCTGTCACCAGCCCAAGGCCAGCTGTATGTCTCAGGAATGAGTCCCAGTGCTGGCTACGGCTAAGACTGCCCCCCTGGGTGCAGGAGCAAGGGCCCAGCAGGGTGGCACTGGGGGCAGTGGCAGAGGGGATGCGGGGGCGCCATGTGGGCAGCAGGGTGCCAGGTCTCAGAGAGGTGCCATTGAGTACTGGGCACCCGAGGGGACCCAGAGAAGTGACCAGACAGACCCTCCCTACCTAGAGGGCACTTGGTTTCAGGGTTAGTACTTAAGGCTGGCGCAACGAGTGCCACAAAACTGGGTGGCTTACAGCAACAGAAATTTATTCTCTCAGTTCTGGGAGCCAGAAGTCCAAACTCAAGGGCTCGAGGGAAAGCTCCTTCCTCGCCTCCTCCAGCTCCGCGTGATGGCCTGTGTAGCCGCCACCTCCTTCTTCACCTGGCTTCTCCTGGAGTTTCTCTCCTCTTCCTAGAAGAACATCAGTCATATTAGGTCAAGGGCCACTGCTCTGGTTTGACCTCATTTTAACTGTTTACATCTGTGATGATCCCATTTCCAAATAGGGTCACAGTAGCAGGTTCTAGGGGTCAGGATATAACCTACTTTGTGGGGGTCATAGCTCAACCCACACGAGCTGCCAAGGCTCCTGGCTGTCTGGGCCCTACCCCTGTCTTGGTGCCTCTCTCTTTCTCCCTCTCGTCATTTCTGGGCACATGTCTGATGTCTGCCCATCCTGGGCACTTGGGAGATGTTAGATGTGCCAACTTTTCCTCTTCTCTGGGGCTCTCTTTGTGCTGTTCCTCCTCTCCGGATGCTTAACCTGTATCTACCCACCCACCTGCCTCCCTCGTCTGTCCATCAACCTTAAGCCTCGCTGTGCCTCCTCCCAGAGCCTCTACTGACCCTTCCCTCTATGCCCTGAGATGCCCTGTGCTTCCTTGCATTGCAGTGCATGGCTGACACAGTGGTCTTTACCCACTTACCACACGCCCCTCAGGTCCAGCCAGGCTCACAGGCTCCACACCCCAGCACCAGGCGCACACGAGTGCCCAGGAAATGAATTATTGAACGAAGAGTAATTGAGCACTCGCTCTGTCCCAGTGCCAGGCACTGTTGTAAGCCTTTTGCATGTGTTAACTCACTTAATCCCCAGTTTGACCCTATGAGGTAGGTGCTGTTGTTAATCCCATTTTACAGATGAACAAACTGAGCTCAGAGTGGTCAGACAATTTGTCCAAGGTCTGATGACTGATAAACTGTAGAGGCTGTGATTTGAATCTGGCAGCATGGATGATTCCTTGAAGGGCCACACAGCAGAGTGACAGAGAGAGCTTCTTTAGCACCTGGGAGCTCACACACCAGGGTCCAGGGAGAGCCCCCAAGTGTCAGTGCTGTGGGAAGCCAGAGCCCAGGCACGTGCCACTGGACCAAGGAGGGGGTGGCCTTGCACATCCCCAGCCTGGTGCCCTTCGTCCCATCCCTGAGACTGTAATCTCCCTGGGGCAGGTGAGGACCTGCTTCTGTTCTCCCTGCATCTGTCTCCATCTGTCTCCTGTCTGGTTCCAGCCATAACCCGCCCACTATAGGCGAGTCTGGCATCTCTGGGTGTGGGTCCCTGGCTCTGCTGCCAGCATTGTGACCTGGAAGGAGTCACTTCTCCCTGTGTCTCTGTGTTCTTCCCTGTCACTCCAGAGCAGCTATTTAGCGGGGCTCAAACAAAGGTGGCTTAAAAGAGCTCTAACTCGCCACCAAAGGAGGAAGGCTGATCAGAACCGAACTGGTGTCTCAGTACTGCCACATATCAGCTGTGTGACCTTGGGCCAGTTACTTGAGCTCTCTGGGCTCCCTTTTCCTCGTGTGTTCAATGTGGAAGACAATGAGGAAGGTCTGTGCCAGGCATATTGGGAGCAAGTCCAGTAAGCCAGCAGGCTGTTGACAGTGGTCATTATGCATCCCAGTCTCTGCCTCCCGGGAGGCAGGACCAGCACCCCCTGAGCACTGGGTGATGAACGTGGCTTTTATCTCCTTGGCATTTAACTCACTTAAATTTTAACAATTTTTTTAAAGAAATGAAGGGAAACACAGATAAACAGCCATTTAGAATCACGACTCCATAATCCAGGAATTCTCTTTGCGATGCAATCTGTTCAGCAATTACTTTGTGAAGTGGGAGGGAGTGCATCACGGGTAACTGCGCCAAACCCCCAGGGGAGGGTGAAAGCCCAGCTCCTCCAGATCGGTCTTCTCTCCTCAGAAATGTCAGTGCATGTCCCAGTTTGGGAATATAACGTCCTGAGTCTTGGTGAGCTCCAGGGGAAGGGTCTCTGCCAACTTTGGACCACCACTTCAGTTTACTGTTATAAAAATGGCCAGTGGATGCCCCGTGGGGACAGCCATTCCCAGGTGCTTGGAACTGGGCTGTGTCATTCACCTGATGGCCTTGGGAATACTTGGGTTTAGGGTCTAGCTCTGGCTTTGTCACTTGCTGGCTTCATGGCTTCAGGAAAGTCCCTTAGCCTCTCAGGGCCTCAGTTTCTTCAACTGTAAAATGGGTACCAGTGTTACCAACCCAGCACATTGGTGGTGAAGACTGGGAAAGATAATGATGATGGTGCTTGGGGCCACTTCTGGCCATGGAAAGGGCTGGATGCCTAGAAGCCCAGGCAGAGGAGATGAGGGCTGCCTGGGCCTGTCACGGAGGAGAAGCAGAGGAAAGAGCCAAGTGCAGGGAAGGCTTTGCACCGTGGATGGTGCTTCCAAGGAGATGTGCTCCTGCAGGAGGCGGCAATGACCTGGGCCTTGAACGAGGAGGATCCAGAGACAGCAGCATGGAAGCGATTTCCTGGAGCTCTGGGGAAGGACTGCTGTGAAGTTCATGTGTGTGTGAGGTTCCTCCCACCGAACTTGGTACACAAAAGGCCCTTAATCCGTGTTCTGTCTTGGGACCCAGTGCTTAGGGGGTATGCAACCCACACCCCTGCCCAGGGATGGCTCACAGCAGGTGCTCTGCACATTTCCTTTCACTCAGGGTCCCTGCAGGTGTCTTTCTCCTTCTCACCCCCTTTAAGGGTAGTCACTGTGCCTTCTCCCAGAGGCTCTACCATATCTCACGCAGGTGAGTGGGTGAGCGCACAGTAAGGGCACAGTAAACACGGACGGGATAGACCTTGCTCTCCTCCCTCCCACCGGGGCCAAGCATAGCGAGGGGAGACCATACAGGCCAGCAGCGAGAGGGCAGCTTCCCCATGTCCTTGGAACCCAAATGGATGTGTGAGCACAAATACGGACCTGGTGCCCACCTCCCCAGCCCTCTGCAGAGACTGCCTCACTAACCTGCTCGTTAGCTCCTCGCTGGTGACTGTGGGTGTGCTGCTGCCACCTGCCTCCCTCTCTCCCTCCCTGCCGCTTTCCTGGGAAGGAGCCAGGCCAGGCAGGTTGTGTAGGGCACCCTGGCAGCTCCTGGGCTCTGCGCCTCTCAGTTCATGCCAGGGCCAGGGCTGGGCTCCGAGCAACGGAGGATTGACAAGTGGGGAGTCAGCCACGTGCCTTTTGAATGAGGCACCAAGAGCACTGTGGCCAGGAGGGTACTAGAGCCCAGGGGGACAACTTGTCTCCCACACTAGAAGTCTGGGTGCTTCATTCAATCACACTTTTCTTGAGGGTCTGTCCCTGCCATGTTCTGAGCATGGTGCTAGGGATCCTGGTCGTCCCCAACCTCCAGGAGTCCACTGGCAGAGGCAGATGACAAGGGAGGTGCATGACGCAGGTGGGAGGTGCCCCCGTCTCCAAGGAAGCTCAGCTGTCCCTGCCTGGAATCATCAGATGGGCTTCATTGAGAAGGTGGTGTTTGAGTGGGGCCTTGGTAGCTGAATAAGATTCCTCAGGAGGAGGAGGAGGCTGAGAAGAGGACCCCAAGAGGCGAGGAAGTGTACAGAGAGGCTCTTGGGCTAATCCAGGCACAGCGGGCAGCAGCACTGAGATGGATTAGCAGCTCTGCCTGGGGACACCGTGGGAGGCAGCGGCTCTGGTCTGGTTCCTCTGCAGCCCCTCATTTTGCACAGGCAGAAAGCCCAAAGAGAGTGAGTCACTCACCCAATGACACACAGAGCCAAGAAGGGATGCCAGAGCTCCAATTCCAACCCAGGACTCTTCCCATTATACCAGAGGTTCTCAAACTTGAGTGTTCACCAGAGCCAAGTTAACACAGGTCTGGGGGCTTCCCCCTGAGAACTGCGAGGGGCAGAGGCCCTTGATATCCTTTCCTGAAAAATGAGGATAACCACACCTGCCCAGGCTCCTAGAGCTGCAGAAAGGGCGAATGAGGCAAAGTTTGGGGACGTCCTCTGGGGAAAGGCAGTGATCCTCATCCTCAGCTCACACCTGCTGGACTTCAAAGTCCTGATGCCAGGTATAGCCCACACCAATTAGATCAGCGTCTCTGGGAGAAGGGCCAGGCATCTGTGTTTTCTAAACCTCCCTGGGGAGGAATGGCAGGGGACTCTTGTTAGAGATGACCATTCACATTCAGCAGGTCTGGGGTGGGACCACGGGCTGGGGCTGCTAATCCTCAGACCATGCTTTCAGAAGCCAGGTCCTGGAGGAAAGAAAGAAGCTACCAGGGTCATGTGCGGGGCTCACCACATTCACGATGTGTTAAGCAGGCAGTTAAGGGTCATCCTCGTATTTGCGAGCCCTCCCTTCCTGTCCTCCAGCATGTTATCCTGACTGCAGTCTCCCTACCCTCTCAGAGCCCCACCCGGGGTGACCCGGGGCCCACTCTGGAGCTCATCATGCAAGCACAGCCCCCGAGTGGCTTTGTCAGGCAGGATCCCAGCCACCACCTGCCAGCACTCATTTCCCTGATCTCCATTCTGGTCTTTAGCAAACAGCATCAGATATGATAGATTTTTTGTTTGCAAACCCAGTCTTGAGGCTGGAAATTGACATCTCCCTTTCTCCTGCCCTGTCCTGTGCACAGCAGTGTCTTTGCCCATGATTCTTCCTTGTCAGTTGTGCACAAGGTGTGTCAGAAATTCACACATTGGCTGAGCACCTACTAAGCGCAAGGAGGGGATGAGAGTTTGCTGTGTGGCCATGAGCAAGTCTGTTACCCCAACTGAGCAGCTGAGGGGTTGGGCCTGTTTTAGTCACCTTACTGTTCCCAGAGCCTAGCTCAGTACCTGGCAAGTGGTGAGTGCTTAGCCAGTGCTTGTGAAGTGAATGCTGCTGAATGAATGAAGCCATGACCTCAGAATCTTGGGTCCTTTCCCTGTACAATGGGAGCAGTGAGACCTCTTTCCTAAGAGTTCAGCAAGGCGTTACATTTTTGGTGGGGGAGCTCCAGCTTACAGGTAACTGAGCAGAGGCCAAGATATGCAAGTAGCAAGTCACAGGAGAGAGTGGAACCAGAATCCATGTCTATTACACCCAGAACCTCTCTTCAGAGCAAGAGTCCTTTGCCTTCCAAGGAAGAATGGCCAGGCCGGAAGTACAAATGGATCCAGGAGCAGGCCAAGAAGAAAACCCTGGGGGCAGAAGGGGAATAGAGCCAGCGGCAGGCCAGCCCTGGCAGAGGGAAGTGGACAGGAGCCAGGTCACTCTTTGGCACTGCTGAAGATGGTCTGTGCAGGTGGGGAGAGTGAGGCAGGAGTCTTCATTCTCTTTCCTGAAACATCTGCTCAGAAAGGTCAGCCAGCAAGAGCAGGCAGTGATGCCAAACTGGAGATGGGCTCTGTGGAGATGGGCTCTGTCTGATCTGGGGCAGCCTTCTCTGCAGGCCAAATGCAGCCCTCCAGATGGGTGTCCTCACTGCACATCTTTCCCTCTAAGCAGTCCTGTGTTGCCCTGCCCCTTGTCTTCTGTCTGTCCCAGTCACACTGCCCCCTCTGTCCCAGCCCAGCTCAGAGCCCATATCCTTCTCGGATGAGAGGATGGAGGGTACCGTTCAGAAATGCAACTGCGAAGGGTCACAAGTTGGTGCTGGGGCTTAGATAAGAAGCTGAAAGCATTAATCTCATCATACCTGGCTCATCCAGGCTAGTCAAGGCCCTATAGGACCTCATGGTCCAGGACAAATATGCCAGCATGAGTAGGGATACATACAGGTATATTGGTTCTTCCCCCCTCTTAGTAGCCATAGCTTTGGGCCACTGCCCATGTTCCCCTGCCAGGATTAATCTCTAAAATTCAAGAATTTCATGATTCTAAGCATCCTTCACTCTAAAAGTCTAAACTTTTATGAGTATGTGATTCCAAGTTTATTTAATCAAGACTCTTTCAGTTGCAAGTGAGAGAAAACATGTTCCACCTGGCCTTGTAGCCACAGAAAAGTCCAAAAGTAGCACTGGGACTTCAGGCATAGCTTGATCCAGGAGCTCAGGCCATGTCTCTGTTTCTCAGTTCATGGTGATATATCTTGGAATTGATGTTGTATCATAATAGCTGCTGATAACACAAAGCCTACATCCTCTTAGGTTCAATCCTACCAGGTAAAATAGTCTCTTCCCCAGCAATTGGACAAAAAGCTCAGAACTGAATTCTCATTGGCCTGGATTTGCCATGAGTCTATCCCTTAAACCAATCACTATGGCCAAGGAGATGATGAGACAATCTGATTGGCTTAGGCCTGGGTCACATGTGCATCCCCACTTCTAAATCATATGGCTTGAGGACAAGGGATGATTCTTCATTGGAAATTGGGGAGCTGCTAGCAAAAGAATGATGAACAGATGTAGGAAGGCAAAAGTATTAATAAAAAATGCCGCCACACTGAGATTCTGAGGCTAGATGGAGCAGCGGTCCTATGAGAACTTGACTGAGAGCTCTGAGGGACTCCTGAAGCTCACTTCTCAGATTTGGGACAACAGTGGTGCTGGAGCTGGGGTGAAGGCAAGCCTCCTTATCTCTCTGCCCTTCCAGAGCTCAGCAAACCATGCACCCTTTCCTCTTCCTTTATACTCAACTCTTGGAGCCTTTGTGTTCTCTTTACCTTTCTTCTGTGTTGTCATTTTGCAATCAGCATGGCTAAGTTTCAGACGGGGATGGTGGAGAGTGAGCCACAGGCTCTGTAAGTCGTGGCCGCAGGGAAGGAAACTAGCGGAACTTATGGCTTTAGGAGACAGCCAGCAATCAATTTGGATCTGTAAGAGGGAAGGTGGAGACATAAACGCAACATAGAAAATTGGATTGTTGGGCTCACTTCCTCACTCTCCTGGAGTAGTTAGCATTTCAGGCTCACACTCTTGTCAAGGCCACATAGTGAACGGAGTCTGCTTCCTCACCACTTGACACTGGGCTTGGCCAGGTGACTTGCTTTGGCCAATGAGATGGTTGCAGAGATAATAAGAGAAGAACCCTGAGATGCATTTGGGTCATTTTGCTGTCTTCTTGTTCTCCTGCCATAGCCAGAAAAGGAATTTAACCAGAGTAGCCTTGGCCCCTTGCATGATGCACAGAGCAGACTTGAGCTGACCCACAACTGGAAGCACAGTTCCCCTGCGAGCTTCTAGACCTGTGAGCAAAATGTTGGTGTTTTGTTAAATGTTACTGAGATTTTGAAGTGCAGCATTATTGTGGCAATAGCTGACTGCTAGGGAATTGAAGCTCAGGTATGTATTAGCTCAGCCCTGTAACTGGGATTTTAGGAACCCCACAGGATTAGAAGTTAGGAGCCTAGGTTGGGCAGTCCCCCACAAAGGGCCACGTGATCATGAGAAAGTCATTCTTTTCAGGAGCTTCAGTTGTCCCACCTCTAAACGGAGAAGAATAATGTCTGACTCCAACATCTGGCCTTTACGAGCCAGGTCCTAGAGCAGATAGTCCCAGTGGGTAAGGTCTACCTGTAGCCTGCCCCAGCTCCTTGCTCAGGAAGTGTCCCCCCTCCCCAGAGTCTTAGAGCACCGTCACACTTAGGCAATAGACTCTATATAGAAAACAAGTCAGACAGTGATAAGTGCAGAAATAGAGGTGTGAAATTGTTCTCGAAGCAAGGAGGAGAGAGAGTTGAAGGCTCTTGGGGGAAGGAATGGGGGTAGGATTGGGGGTGGCTTCACGGAAGGGATGTGCTGGGCCTAAAGGATGAGTAATGTTCCTGCTGGCAGAGAAAAGAAGGAGCAGGGGACAGGGCAGAGGCAGAGGGAGTGATATGAGTGAAGGCCTGGGGGTGGCAAGAGGGGGGCCAGGAAGGAGCCCACGTGCTTGAACACCTATGGGCTGGCTCTTCATGAAGGGACCAAGGTGTGGATGCTGGGGTAGGATGGGGACACCAGGTGGTGGGGTCAGAGAGGCCACTGAGGCAGAACTGGCTTTGAGAGCTGCATTCGGTGTCAGGGCTGTATCCCGTGGGCAGTAAGGTGGGGGCACATACCACTTGGAGCTACTGACCCTCCCCCAGGGCCTAGCGGGTGCCCCCGAATTTCTCCTGGCTTCCTCCAGCCCCTGGTCTGGATTTGGGGCCTCTGTAGGTGCACACGCTCTCCTGGGATCCTTCTAAGTGAGCAGGTTTAGAGGTGGGAGACCTGAGGGATTCTGTTGGAATTGAGGAGGAATGCTTTTTGAAATAAATAATTCAGTAGGAAAGGGAGAGCTTCCAGATAAGGCAGGTGACAAGAAGAAGCAAGAGGGTGGGGAGGTGAGCTCACCTAGGTCATAGCCTTGGAAAGGATGTAGTAAAAAACTTAGGCTATAGAATCAAACTGTCTGGATTTGGGCCCTCAGTATTTACCTTCTGTGTGACCTGAACCAACTTACTACTCTCTGGGCCTCAACTTTTCTCATCTGGAAATGAGGATGACACAAGAACCCCCCCCCCATGGGGAGTTTGAATGCAGCAATGCGTATATGGTACCTGATGATCAATAAATGGTAGCTATTAAATACTGCTGTTGATGGCCAGGCACAGAGGCTCGTGCCTAGAATCCCAGTATTTTGGGAGGCCGAGGTGGGGGGATCGGTTGAGGCCAGGAGTTTGAGGCCAGTCTGGGCAGCATAGCAAGATTCCATCTTGCTAATTTAAAAGATTAGCCAGTCATGGTGGTCCACACTTGTGGTCCAGCTTCTCAGGAGGCTAAGGCAAGAGGATTGCTTGAGCTCAGGAATTCAAGCTCATACAGTGCGCTATGACTGTGCCACTGCACTCAAGCCTAGGTGACAAAAAGTTACTATTGTTTCTGATGTCGTTAGCAGCATCTTTGCTGCCTAAGATGTAATTTAATTGCCAGAACACTGACGATCTGCCTAGCAGATCATGTCAGTTCAGGGGCCTGGCACAGAACATTCTCCACCCTGCGTACATTGAATGTGGCGGAATAGGAGCTAGCACAGCCCATCAGAGCCCCACAGATTCCTGATTGGGAAAATGCCAGAAAAGCTTTCTTGCTGCCACTGCAGAAGCATAGATGGGGTTGGGTGGCCAGGGTTAAAACTGACCTGGCTCCTGGCACCAGTGTGCCAGCCAGGCTGGCTGGGGTGGTAGACAGCTCGGTCCAACTTGTGCCAGAAAACAAAAGCCAGAGAGACAAAGGAGCAGAGCAGAGTGGGGAGATGGGCTGGGATTCTGTGCTGAGTCATGGAGAGCTCAAACACAGGCAGGTGTACCAGGAGCCTCAGGTATTCCTATAAAGGTGTGATTTTCAACTGATGTGCCGTGAGAGGATCTTAGGTATTAGGTGAAAAAATTTAAAGAGAATCAGTTAACTTATTTTTGAAAGAAGTTCAAAGCACAGTAAGTATATTCTTTTTTTTTTTTTTTTTTTTTTTTAGTCATTTTTTTGAACAATGTAATTTAAGTGTGCCTCGGAAGTTTAACCATAGGTCCAAGTGTACCATGAGATAAAAAAGGTTGAAAGCCACTGCTATAAAGGTTTGGGCAGCCCCACCGGGCACTTAAAAGCCAAGTGTAACTGAGTTATTCTTGAACCTGGGCCTGCTCAACATGGCTCACCCTGAGCCTCATGCCACCTCTGTGGGTGGTGAGGGCACATACCTCATTCCTCTGCCCTTGCCTCAGCCCACACTGGCCACTGTCCATGGTTCTGAAACACCGCAAGGACTAAACCTGTGCCAGAAACTCCTACCTAGTCTCTCAGGAGTTCGGAACCGGATGATGGCTTTTATTTTCTATCTTGATAGAAGATACCTGGTTTCTTTTCCTGCTGCAGAACCAACAGATTTGTGACTCCGGCTTAACTATTTATGTACCTGGTTGGTTTCCTGTTATTCTGGCCATTCCATCACATTTACCACCGCTGCCATCTATCCCCTTGCAAAACTGGGGATTCAGTATTCCCTGTGGCCTCCTGCTCACTCTGAACTCATTCTGCCTTTGCATATTCCCCGGGGAGATCACAGTCAGAGGGGCTCCACAGCACATCTAGATCATGTCCTCATCTATCAAGTAGGGACAAGAGGCCAGAGATGGAAGAGCACCAAGACCACAGAGTAATTTAGAGTAAATCTGGGGTCAACATCCAGGTCTCCCAACTGCCCATCTGCCTCATTCCCTGTCACTCCACACTCTTCTTTCTAGAACCTTTTCTTTTAGCTGGGTAGAACGTAAGCACCACTATTTCTTTCCAGCTCGCTCTGCACCACTCCCACGTGGCTGTACGTGCATCTCCCTGATAGCATCTCCCTGAATCTTCCTCCATGGGGGAGGTGTGGCCACTGTCCTCAGGTTAAAGGTGAGGACATGAGCTCAGAAATATGAAGTAATTTTCCCAAAGCCACAAAGCTACCATGTGACTGAGTTGAGATTTAAATCAGAACTTTGGGGGGTATTTCTGACCTCCTCCTTTCAAGCCAGTTCTAACAGTAAGAGCCCTCAGGGAATCCACTTGAAACCCTAAACCTGGAGGTTATAATTTATCTCCCACAATGGGACAGTCTTTGGCTAAGGTCACTTGTCCAGATCTTTGGCAGGGTCCTGCTCTTCCCCGTTGCTGGCTTGGCCCTGCTATGCGAAGTGCTCCTCTGGGTCTAACCCTGTATTGGCATTTGTTCTTGAAAGCTTCAGCAATATTTGATCTTCTCCAGATGTTAGGGTCAGAGCCAGGGCCCCTAGCCATGTGGATTGAGGATGAGGGGGTTGTCTTGGTAGGAGAGGATTATGCAGCAGTGTGAATATTGATGAAGCTGTAATTGGCTCCCTCTCTCAGAGCCTGGTGTCTGTAGGCCCAGGAGCTGGGGCTAATTGTTGCAGGCAATTAATAACTTGGATTGTGTTCACCCTGGCACAGACCGCCTGCTTTCTTGGAGGAGGCAGGCAAGGCTGGGAAAGGAGTTCTAGGCCTGGCTGCTTGCAAAATTCTGGGGGAGGCAGAAGGGGAGGGCACCATCTGTCCAGCCTCCCCCAGTCCCTGTCTGCAGCACCCCTACCCTGGCTTGGCCCTGTCACCTTTCCCTAGAATTTTCTCTCTTTTCTTGAATTAGTCAACCTTCTAGTCTCTGCTCCACAAGCTCACACTTACCTCCTAAATAGAGCTTCAGGAGAAGGGAGCTAGGGAAAAGAAGGATAGTGTTTTAGAGAAGCTCAGGATTGGAAGCTAGGAGATCTGGGGTCCAACCAAAGCTTCTCCACTAACTTGTTAAGTGACCTCACTTGGGCAAGTTTCTCGAGTTTTTTTGTTGTTGTTTTTTTTTAGAAAGAGTCTCACTCTGTTGCCCTGGGTTGAGTGCCATGGTGTCGTAGCTCACAGCTACCTCAAACTCTTGTGCTCAGGCAATCACCTTGCCCCAGTCTCCCAAGTAGCTGGGACTACAGATGTGTACCACTATACCTGGCTGGTTTTTCTACTTTGGTAGGGACAGGGTCTTGTTTTTGCTCAGGCTGGTCTTGAACTCCTGAGTTCAGGTGATTCACCCACCTCGGCTTCCCAGATTACAGGTGTGAGCCACTGCACCCAGCCTTTTTTTGTTTTAAGATGGGATCTTGGTCTATTGCCCAGGCTTGAGTACAGTGGCATCATCATAGCTCACCACAACCTTAACTCTTGGGTTCAAGTGATCCTCTTGCCTCAGCCTCATGAGTAGCTGGGACTATACGTGCACACCACCATGCCTGGATAATTTTTCTATTTTTTTGTAGAGACAGTGTCTTTCTATGTTGCTCAGGCTGGCCTCAAACTCCTGACCTCAAGTGATCCTCCTGCCTTAGCTTCCCAAAGTGCTAGGATTACAGGCATGAGCCACCAGAGCTATCCTCCTGATCTCTTTTGCAACTATTATGTCACATGAAGTGCAACCAACCCTGAAAATTACAGTAACAGGGATTGACCATTCTATCATCCATCTCCTTAACTATATATAGAACTAATTATCAAAGTGTTGCCTATTAAATCTGTGTTCCACCTCAACAGAAGATAATTGCAGGCACATTAGTGGCAGAAGTCATTATTAATCCCTTATTACAGACGAAAAAACAGAGAAATAAAATGACTTGCCCAAGGTCATACTAATAAAAGACAAACATAAACTCACTTTCTTAAATCTAGGGTTCTCTCCAGCATACCTCAGTTCACCTGACTCTGCCCAGTGGCTTCCTGGAGAAGATGAGATTGGAGGCGGGGGTTGAGCGCTCCAAAGTCAGTGTGTATTGGCAGAATGAAGAGGGTATTACTTATAAATGTATTTATTCTACTCTCTGATGCTGGAGCAATGTCTTAATATCATATTTTTTAAAGATAAAACACTCCCAACTCTCCGCATATGCTCAAACCTCAGCTGCTCAACCATCTGGTGGGGAGGACTTGATTTGCACACAATCCCCCTCCCCTAGTGGGGAGGAGTGAGAAGGGAGAGGTATTATGGTCAACTCTTGCCCAGCAGGTGGTAATAATGTGAAGAAGAAAGTGCTAATATTTATTCAACACTTAATATCTGCCATGGATTGTGCTAATGCTATTTTTGCAGGGAGATGATCTCATTTAGCAAACTCTTTATAACCACTGCAATGAGATAAATGTTTTTGCCTTCCCCATTCTGTAGATGAGACAACTGGGGCTCAGCAAGGTGAAATGACTTTCCCAAGGTCACATAGTTGACAAAGGGTGGAACAGAGAGATGGCTTTACTGGGAGGGTTGAATCAGAAGCTGAGCTCAGAGGCCCTGCTTCAGACACAGTTGGAGAGAAAATAGGAATAAAAATAAAGGGATAGGAACTGAGGACAAAGCATCCCTTTATAGCTCATACCCCTTATAAATGAAGGCTTTTCAATTAGTCGTGAAGACAGAGTATAAGGGAAGCAGCTTATCGGCACCAAGAGGCATTTAAATCAGATCGAGGAAGGGCCAGCCCTGGAATGGGCAGCCAGAGGGGACGCAGAGTTCATTCTCTGCAGCCTTTCAGCTGGGTGGATCATTTGTCCACTGGAGTCATCTTTGATGCTCACCTGGAGGTAAGGAAGGCTTCAGGGAGGTACCCTGAGGTAGGGCAGGGCTGTCTGAGTCCTGCATCCTCAGGTGCCTGTTATCAGGCTTCCTGCAAGCAGAGCGGGCTGAGGAGGAGAAGGGAGTCTGAGGATGAGCCCCAGGAGGAGGGTTCTCATGACTTTCTACACCCGCGCCAGCTCCGCTGCCACCACCGGTTCCCCTTTATGGCAGGCATATTTCAAAGGCCTGGTTCCATTTGCATTTTTAAAACCCCACTGATAGCCGGGAAAATTGCATCCTTCCAGTGTTCCTGGGTACCACACTCCCCACCTCCTCCCTCACTTCGCAGCCCTCAGCCTCTGCACCCTCTCTTTGCAGGAGATTCCCCCATCAAGGGCAAAGCCAGTCCAGCCTCACAGGCAATCAGCTGAAGGTCCTGAGAAGCTAGGGAGGGGTCTGAGGAGGGTGTGGATCAGCATGAAGCCAGGACCCTTTTGATAGTGGTGAGAATTTCCGCAGGGACTTATCAAATCCACTAAAAATACTTCAGGGGGCTGTATCCCCAGGCATGGGCTGAGGGTGGCCCAGCATCATGGGGGCACCAATGGGATGGCCTGTGGATTTCTAAGACTGAGAGGAACAGTACTAGGGTCTTGGAGAACTTTGAGGAGGCTCCTGGAAGCAGCCTTAAAACAAACTGAAAAGAATCAAGCCATTCACCCAGCAAAGATCCTTTCCTCCCAGCTGGGCTTGGGAACACACTTTGTGTCTCCCTATTGCTCCCTTAACAACAAGTCTTTTCCTTGTTCTCCCTCCTCCCACACTCTCCCATGGCTCCCTGTTCTCTGCCTTCCCTCCGGGATATGGCAAACGGGACTGAAAGTTTGTAGGGCAGTGCTGGGTCTGTTCCTCTGTGCTCTGATGTCAGATCTGGTGCAGCAACATACACACCCTCCACTGCTTGCGAGAGGTCTCCTGTCTCTCTCTCTCCTCCTCACAGCTGAGAGTGGCACCCTTCGCAGCAGGAGCAGCCCCCAGCTCTAATGTGGTCAAGGCCAGTGGAGCCACTAGGATTCCTCTGACAGACTTAGGCAGCCTGGCAAAGGCTCTCCTGAGATCCTGAGCACATGGGAAGTGAGTGCTGGGGCAGGCACACCAGGTTGGATCATTTGCTTCTGCATAGATAAGCTCTCAGGTGTCCAGAGTCATAAACACCAATGTGTCTGGCTGACAGCCTGCCAGTGGGTACCGTTCCCAGGTACCACACACCACAGAGATCAAGCAGGGAAGCAGGAAAGCAACAGAACAGGAGCACCCCTCAGCACCTGAAGTTAGAGATGTCCCTCAGTTTTCCTCTTAAAAAAGAATACGGATGCGGGCTGCGCCTGTGGCTTAGTGAGTAGGCGCCAGCCCCATATACCAAGGGTCGCAGGTTCGAACTCAGCCCTGGCCAAACTGCAACAAAAAAACAGCTGGGTTTTGTGGAGGACACCTGTAGTCTAGCTACTCAGGAGGCTGAGGCAAGAAAATCGCCTAAGCCCAAGAGCTGGAGGTTGCTGTGAGCTGTGATGCTCCTGCACTCTACTGAGGGAGACAAAGTGAGACTCTGTCTCTAAAAAAAAGAAAAAATAATAATAAGGGCGTGTGGGGGCTGATGTGGGTTGAGCACCTGTGTGTTCAGGGAGAGGTGGTGGGGCTTCTCATGTTTCACTTCCAAACTCTCTGGTATTCTTACCTCTCCCATAAGCTGGAAGCTTCCTGAAGGCAGGGATGCGTCTCACCCATCTCTGTCTTCCCAGCCCCTCCGTCAGCACACACTGTGAAGATGCATGATAAAGTCGTGGCTCACCCTTCACACGGAGGTGGCCTATCTTCTTTCTGGCTTTCCTCACTAACACGCCGGGATCTTGCAGCTGGGGCTGGCAGCTGGTCCTCCTTTGAGGGGTCCTCCTTTGTGCTCCCCAAGTGATACCAAAGCCGATGCCCTTTGAGCCCTGATGGATAGAAATGGGCCGAGACCCTTTCTCCTTGTGGCCCTCCGCCCAGGGGTGTCAGGCAGACAGTGTGCTGGAGCTGGAGGAATGCCCGGTCCCAGAGGCTGGCACAGCCCGGAATTCTGGCTCCAGAGAGGTGAATAAAGAAGGAACGAGAAAGGGAAGGCGCCAGGAGCCTGGGCTTGGCAGCTCCCTACGGAGAGCACCTGGGGATGCCCTCGAGCGTACAGGAGGCTGGTGACCTGCCAAGGCTTGGCTGACCGACCGGAGAGGCACAGGAGCGCGGGCCGGGGAGAGACTCCGGAACCCTGGAAACTAGGGGGCGGGGCCAGGGGCCTGGCCCGGCCGCTTGCAGAGGCTGGGACAGACCCCCAGGGGTCGCTGCGCCCCGCGCTGCCCCCGCCCGCCGGCGCCGCAGTCCGGCTGTACCACCGCGCGGCTCCCGCAGGGGGAGAGGCGGCTCCGGCGGCTCCTGGCGGCGGGATCCGGAGACAACTGCGGGCAGCGGAGCGCAGGCCCTCGCCAGCCATGGTTTCAAGAACCGGCGGCACGGGGGCCGGAGGCGCCAGTGGCGGGGGGGCGGCGCGGCTCCAGAGCCTGCCCTGGACACCCCCACAGTCTGTGGTAGGAGCCGGGACCCAAACAAAGGCGGGCGGCGAATAAAAGGCAGCGGCAGCGCTGAATGCTCCGGGTTTCGAGCCTGGGACCGGAATCCGCTCAGATCTGTCTGGGGTCCGTGCGCCTGGGAGCGGAACGAAGTCCAGCCTCCTACAGCTCCGAGGAGCTTCCCTCTGTGACTCGGGTGAGGGAACAAGTCTGCCAGGCGTGGTAGCCGCAGGCGCCCGCCCCTCCGGCGCGCCCCTTCCCGCGCCTGCGGTTCAGTCAGCTCAGCTCGGCGGGCCGAGGTGAGTGTGACGGCCGCGGGGCGCCAACCGGTCTCCAGGCTGGGGGATGCGTTACTCAGAGGAGGGGACGAGTCCTCCGCGCCGCCCGCATCCCAGCTTGAGCAGGGCTGCGTGTGAAGTTCTCCCGCTCTGCGGCCAGCCCGAGAGGCGGGCTTCGAAGCCCCCCGGGAAAGCCAGAACCCAGAGCTTGTCCTCCGCATCCCGGCCCCAGCTCCGCGCCAACTCCCAGCAGGGCCCGAGCAGCTTTGGTCCGTCTGGGTCCGGGTGAGTTTGATGTCCAGAAACGGCGAGGCTTCTGACCTCTGGCCCTCTGCTCGTCCCCGCGGGTAGATGCTTGATTCCATAAAAGTTGAGCGTCAGTCTGAAGCCGTTTCTGGATCAGGCTGTCGGCCAGGCTAGAGCGGAGGGAGGGGACAGGGAAAGATTAACGACGCCCTCTTCATCCGCCCCCTACCTTAGCGCACTTTTGCTCTCGGGGGGACATTTCTCGAGTTCTGGGGCCAAATTAACCTGCTGCAGGTCCGGCCGGGCTCATAGGGACTTTAGAGTGGGCCAGGCAGGCGATGGAAGCCTAACACGAGAGGGTCCCAGGGCTCTGCAGAGAACGCGAAGGAGGATGGAGGTGGGATGGTGTCCCAGAGGATTGAGGAAGATTCCCCGCGAGGAGCCCCAGTCCTGTGAGCCAACCCCACCGCTGGGAGAACTTTTCCCAACTCCCCGGGGAGGCTAGCAGCTGGGCTGGGAAGGTCCCTCCTTGGGGCTTTCTCTCCTGGGCCCCACTGTTCACCCGCTGCCAGCTTTCCGCTGGGTACCGGTCGGTCCACGCCCCGGGTCAGCACCGCGGACAGCGCCTCGGGCGGCCTTGGCGATTCACGACCCTCTCGCACGCCTATGGATCCCCTCCCGTGCACACTCACTCATCCACGCGCACGCACACGTATCTATAGACCACTCGAAAACAATCCACACACATATTCATAGCTCACTTGCGCAAACACGCACTCCCACAGTCCACAGGCGCACACAATCTGCATACAATTCACGCACACGTGGGCAAACACAGATCCCTCACAAGCACCAGTCTGTGGACCTGGGCAGCATCTTCACTACGGGCTGGCACTCGAGGCTGCTGTCTCTGGACATACTTACTAAGCCCTACGCTTCAGAGACTACCACCTGGTGCTCACACTGGTGCCCAGTGACTCACAAAGCCACTCGGGCTTCTGAGTGTGCACGCGTGCGCGCGCGCGCGCACATACACACACACACACACACACACACACACAATTCTGCTATTAATGGGGAAGCATGGGGGACATTGAGCAGATGCCCCCACCCCATCTTCTCTGCACACCTCCCACTAGAACCCAGGCATCTGCCAAGGGAGGGAGGAAGCCTTGGTTCAGTGGAAGCTCTGGGCAGAAGCCCAGTGCGGGCAGGTGCCTTGCAGAATCTTGGTTTTAAACTCAATGTCCGTTTTGCTCAACTCTGCACTCCAGTGCCCACTCCACTTCCTCTAACCTTATTCCAGACGCATCTTCTGCAGTCAAGGTCCACATTCTTTGCATTTCCCTGCTCTGTTCCCACCCCTAGGTTTATCTTTCACCATCACTTTCTTTTTTGGTCTTTCTAGTCATCCTTCCCAGCCACCTTCACCTATCTCCCCAACTTTCCTTAGCCTGGGTCTGACCCAGTCTTTGCACTGATACAGGCACAGCTGTCCCGTAGCGGGAGCTGACTCCATTCTCCCTGACTTGCCTTCTCAACTGCAGATTCCATACCCTCATTAATCTCTCTTTGGAACTCTAACTGTCCCCCCACCCATGGCCTCAGCAGCTTTTGCCACCTTCCCTGGGAAATTTTCTAAGGCCATATGTCCTAGAGCCCCTATAGTCTCTGCAAGGGGCCAAGAATCCACAGAGGTTTGGCTTTTTGAAGAATCATGTGCCCACGCTCTGGCTTGCCCTTTGACACCTCTCCTGCTGTTGCCTTTAAAATCCAGAACTGGGTTGAAGGAGGAGCCCCAGCATGGAGCACTGGGCTAGAAATGAGAAGACCTGGATCTTGGTCTCACTCTGACCACAGGCTCCCAGTGTGCCCTTAGGCAAATTTATTCCTCTCTGCATTTCAGGCTGCTTCTCTGTAAAAGGACAAGACTGGCTGAGGTGACATTTAGGATCACCTTTTGGCCCTAATAATCTATGTTGATTGTCTAGTGAGTCACCTGAGTGTGGATGAGATTGAGAATCATAGTTCTAATATGAGATTATGGTACCTTTCTCTTTTCTTACAATACCCACCACTGGTAAAGTCAGCCTTTCCCTCAAGTGTTTAAATGGTTTCCTTAATAGGGCCAGAGATGTTAAGTAATTTTCTTGAGGTCACGCTGCTGAAGTATCATCTTCATTGGGATAAGCATTGATTCTACCATCATATCCTCTCTGTGAACCACTGGTTCTGCTGGCAGGTGCTTGGCAAATGAATGAATAGAAGTCTGAAAACTTAAACCTTAGTCTCCTGATCCCCACATCCTTGGAATTATGGTTTAAGCCCTTTTCTTTGGTAGTTTAGACATATTTCCCTCATCTCCCCATCCTCTTCCCTCAGTTCTCCTGGTCATTCAAAGGCAGATGGAATTGTCCACATTAAGATCTTTCTCCCAAGAGGCAGCCTCTGGGCTGGTTGTAGATGGCCACAGGGAAGGGATTGGTTGCCCCAACCAAGTGGCCTGCCTATGGACAATTGGTTGCTGGCCAGGATCTAAGGCTGGGAGAGAAGATAGCCACTACTACCATTTGGCAGAAGGAACTTCTTCTCCTAGCCCCATTGCTTGTGGGCTGCAAAAATAGCCTTTATAAATGAGAAAAGTGAGATGCTGAGAGATGAGATTGTTTCCCTAAGGGCAATCAGCCAGGCCACTGTCAGTCATTAAACTAGGCACCCAACAAAGGCGAGGGTGGTGGCAGCGGTGGTTGATAATTATAATACCATTGGTGTTGATAATGATGTTAGCATTATTATAATTGGGAGCTCAATGATTAGCCTCTTTGGTTCCCTTTGTCCTCTTTGAAATTGTTTTCCCACCTAAACCCCTCTTGTACTCCTCCCCCTCTCAAATATAAAGAAACTGGGATGGCGAGGCAGGGGTGTTCAATTGTCCATCAGTCCTAATCAAGGAAGGGGGCTTGTCATCTGAAATCCTCCTCCTCTCTGCCCACCCTCTCCCCACCCTAGCATCTTTCCTGCCAAAGGAGTCGGGAGAGGTGTCAGAGTCTGTCAAAACACCCTTCCAAGCTGGATTCCAAGGCGCCAAAGCCCAGGGAAAATAAATAAAGAGAGCAGTGTCGGCCTGAAATAGAAACATGCACCAACTCACAAATATGCATGTTCTCCAAAAGTCGCATTTCACAGCCAGACAGTGCAGCTCACGCTCTAGCTGCTCAACAAAGGCCAGAGGCATGGATGCTGTCGGACTGGCCCAGGGATGGTGGCAGAGCCTCCCCCAGCGAGCTCACTACCTGCCTTGCCATGGGGAGACCAGACGGCTGCACGCCGCTCTGCACCAGCTGGAAAGTATACGGGTGGGAGGATTGCGATGAATATGCGTCTCCGTGTTAGTCAAAGCTCTTTGAAAACAGGCACCAGGCAAGGCTGGTGGCCTCGGATCCTCTACCTTACAAAGGGAGGTTGGTGATAACAATATCAAAAATAATAGCTGCCATTTGTCGATACTATCTGTTTCCCAAGTACTGAGCATTTACACAGACTATCTCACTTAAGCCTTGCAACCATCTGAGGGCATATGAATTGACCTTTTCATTTAATATATGGGAAAAGCAAAGTTCAGAGAAGTGAAGAGATCTGCCCAAGGTTACACAGCTAGAGGAGGTCAAGTTGGGATCAGATTTTGATCTGAATGAACCAGAAGCCCTCATTTTGCCCAGTAGCTTGCATTATTGTTTCTGGTTATTTAACTGTTCAGTCCATCCATCCATCCATACATACCTACATACTCAGGAAACCCATTTATGTGCTAGCTTTCCAAAGAAAATTCCTCTGCCAGAAGGGCCAGGAGTGAAGGGCAGTACTGTCACTTGAGTTTATCACTCAGTGGCTTGGGCTGGGTACTCAAAGCTTTTGGACTGTGTCTAGGCTAGGGCTGAGTCCCCAGTTGTGCCTCTGTCCCCACCCAGGAGAGCCAAGAAGGGACTCATGCAGGAGCTCCACTATCAAACTTGGACACCTTAACTCTGTAAGAGGTCGGGGCTGTGAGAGGCCTCTGTAGATGGGAAGTTACTTGGGAGGGCAAATGAGAAGTTGCCCTGGGGAGGGCAAGTGAGTTGCCCAGCATCACACAGCAGTTGGTGGCAGAGCTTCTGTCTCAGAATCCCAGGCCAGGGTGCTTCCATGCAGCCAGGCTGGCTTCCTTGAGCATGTGAGAAGTGTCCAGGCCATGCAGCTAAGGGGTCTGAACCAATGCAGGCAGTACGCCTAACAGCTCCCTTCCAAGTGCAATGCTGTTTCCACTCACTGTTCATGTCCTTTCCCCTGCATCCACTTTTGGTTTTTTTTGAGTCTCACTATGTCACCTTTGGTAGAGTGCCAAGGCATCACAGCTCACAGGAACCTCAAACTCTTGGGTTTCAGCGATTGTCTTGCCTCATCCTGCCAAATAGCTGGGACTACAGGCACCTGCCACAACGCCTAGCTGTTTTGTTGTTGTTGTTGTTGTCGTTGTCATTGTTGTTTAGCAGGCCCGGGCCAGGTTCAAACCCACGAACCCCAGCACATGTGGCCGGCACCCTAACCATTGAGCTATGGGCGCCAAGCCCCCTGCATCCACTTTGACATCACTCCTGACCCTGCTGACCTTCCCCAGGTCCCCACTTATTTGTCATCTTGAACAACAATGGCAAATGCAGAACATTAGCCATGCGCCAGGCACTGTGCTAAATGCTTTTCGTATATTAACTGGTGCAATCCCCACAGCCAGCCCGGAGGGAGGTGTTCTTAGTTTGTTTCACAATGAAAGTGCCTGAGGTTAGAGAGGTTGAGTCACCTGCTCAAGGTTACACAGCTAATAAAGTGGCAGGTGGGGCCCAGCAGAGCTCCTGCTAGCTGGCTTGCTCTGGGGGTGAGGAAGGGGAAGGCTTGGAGCCAGTGCCAAGGGGGAGGAGAAGCTGATGGGCAGCGGCAGGCTATTTATATTATACCTCCAGGCTGGTCACGCTTGCTGGCACGTGTACCAGCAGAGGCTGCGTCTCTGCCAAAACCTGGAAGGAAGAAGCCCAGTGCAGCATCCTGGGACCAGCCCCTGGAAGACATTACCAAAGCATAGGGTCTGGGGATGTTTCTCTCAGAACTCAGGGGCGAGAAGCCGCCAGAGAGGGCTCAGTTGCCTGCAGAACTCCTGGCATGCTTCTGATCCTGGCATCTCGCTTCCTCCCATTTGTGTCCTCCCTCTGAGGGAACCAGACGGGGAACTTGGCAGTTTGGAAATGGCCATTGGGTGGCAGGTTATAGTCATGCTGTACACAGTGAGCTCGACAGTTGGGAACTAGGAGGGAGTAAGGATAATGGGAGGACTGGCTGGGTTTTAAGTGCCAGCAGATGCCATCCAGGGACCTTATGGGGGTACTTGGAACCAGGAGTGATGTCTTGGGAAACAATGTCCAGAGGCTTAAACCATCTCCACCAGAAAAGGCCTTCTCCTTACTTGCCCTCCCACACACGTCTGCCTGAGCAGTCCTACTCCGAGCTGGGTGCTGGGTGTGCAGACATGACAAGGTCTCTGTCTCTGCCCTGTAGAGTTCTCCAAGCATCTCAACACCTCTCATCCCGAGAGCAGAGGAGATAGGTTAGTGGAGGCTCACTTAGTCCCCCACTGGAAGTAGAAAAGGGCCCTGGGGATGAAAGGATAGGATCCTGGCAAATGGTCATTCTGGGGTCAGGAGGGAAGTTTCCCATGATTGGTGCTCCCAGCACGACTGGGCACTCTCCCCAGTTTGATGTCTTGGTGGGAATGGGGTTCAGTGAGGAAGACTCTTGCCTACCGAGCCATCTGCGTGGGGCCTCCGACACATACACTGGCACCGGGATGACATGTCCTTTGCCAAACCTTGTTCACGGAGGAGACAGGCCTGCTAGCTGGAAGCCATCCCTGCCTTGAGGGAGCACGTGATGATCTCATCTCTGAGGAAGGCAGCTTAAATGGGGCTCAGGCTCTGGAAGGTTGTGGCAAACTGATGTTCCTGGGAAGTCTAGGAAGGAGGATGTGTCTCTCCCACCCTGCGACTGTATTGACCTTGGCACTGTCCTGGAGGATGTCTACTGTCCTTCGCTGGGGAGCTCTGTGGGGCAATCACACCAGTGATACTGATACTAAGTCAACATATTTTAAATGGTTCCCACCAGCCCGGCGCTGGGCTTAGAACTTTTTAGATAGTATCTCATTTCATCCTCATACCTGCCCAGCAAGGGGGATGGCATATTATCTCCATTTTAAGGATGTGAAATGTGAAGCACAGAGAAAGTAAGCAGCTTACTAATAAGCAATGGGGACAGTACCCAAACCCAGCAGGCTGACCACAGGTGTCCCAAGCACAGCTACCGTGCAGTAAGGCCCGCACTTTGGCCTTTACGTTAACTAGATTTGGGTCTTTGAGGATGAGTATGATTGAAGCCAGTGTACCCTTTGGATCCTTCAGTAATCTGGGTAATTTGCACGTACGGGCTCAGCTGTGTTCTGATTGTTGGGGTGACTCGTATTGGCCATTTGCTTCTTAACTGCCAAGCCACCAACAGACAGATCACTTTTTGGATGTCCAGATGTGGGCAGCATCTGTCCGACTGGCAAGACGTCCCTGGCTCTCATCCAGATGTTTCCTCTTTTCATTCCATGTAGACACAGCTGGGACTTGCCTCCCTCTGGACACGGTCGTATGTGGGCAATTTCTGGTTGAAAAGTATTTGCTGGGTTTTTTTTTTTTTTTTTTATCATCTTGTGACTTCACAGAGGCAAGATGTTGGTTTTGGTTCCTTCCTGCAGTCCAGGTCTGAGAGGCATGAGGCTAAGCTAAAGAGAAATCAGGCTTTGGAAATGTGACAGCCGCTGAAGAGGAAACCCCTCCTTCCCTTCCTTAGCCAGGGAAGCTGGGAGAGGCTGGCAGAGCGCATGCAGGCAGTTAACGCTGCACGTTCCCTACACGAGTTCCTGACTTTCTGACCTGGTGTTCCGGAGACTTTGAGCAGATGATCCCAGAATAACAGAGCCAGGAATTTGTGATGAAGGGGGACCTGTCAGCCAGGAGGCATTCTTGAGCATTAATGAGCATGAGAATAGATCTGGGGTGAGAAGGTTCACGCAGCCTTCAGTAGGAAAGGAGTTCAAGACATCTCAAAGTTAAGATTAGGATGATTTAACAGAAAGTCGTTTTTTATAGATAGTGAGCACTGACTAGTGAATGAAGTAAGGCCGTGGATGAATGAATGAATTGCTAAATATATGAATTAGTGAATGGAGCCAATGGACTCTTGACAGTCGGGGCTTTGATTTGGCAGGGCCTGACCCTAAGTACTGACAAAAAGAAGGGTCATTTTCTTGTCCCCACTCCCCAAATTTGAAAGAATGTCCCCCGTCTCAGGAAAGGCTGAGGAGCTGCCCTGCTCTTTAGGGAAGGCCTCTGGGTCAGAAAAGCTTGGGCAGCAGGAGCTTCAGCTCTGGATTAGGGAGGACCCTGCACTATTTCCTTCTGGGGTGATGGTGCAGTTGTCACTGCTGCCGCCACTGCTCAGAGGTTGCTCCAGTGCTCAGAGGATGGGTCTACAGGGAAATGCCTGGGGGAGAGGAGGCAGCTGCCCTCCCCACTATGTCCCATGGCTGGAACAGCATTTGAATAAGAATCAATTGTTTCATTCCTGCTCTCACCAACCTGAAAGAGTAAGTAGGCTACTTCTCCCTCTGCAGATTTACCTTGAAGCATGCCCAGGCTTTCCCTGTCCAGCCAGCTCCCTTTGCTCCAGAGTAATGAGGGGCTCAGGGTTGGGGAGAGTTGGTCTGAGTCCTTGAGGCTTGTCCCCTCACTGCACTCCCTTCCCCCCTCATTCTGCAGGACCCACTGGTCATGGGGCTCCTCTGGCTCCTGACTGTGGCATGGATGGGGACTCAGGAGGCTGAAAGCTGAAATAGGAATCTACAACCCTGCTCCCCTTCCCAGCTGGCCCCCTGGGTCTTATGTCCTGACCCTTTTGGAACTCCAAATGACAGAATTGAGAGGTACCTGGAAGCTCAGGTCCAATCCTCTCCTTTGACTCAAGGGGAAACTGAGGCCCAGGGAGGAGGAGAGACTTGCCCAAGTTCAGAAGGAAATTAGAGACACAGCCTCATTACTGTGGAAGGACTGGTGTATTTTGAGGTGGGGGAGGTGAACCACTAGACTTTGGATAGCACTTCCCCTTGGAGCAGGGTGGGGAGCAGGGAAGGGGACTGGGATTCTCCAGCCCAGGTAGCTTCACTGGGTCTCTCCTAGCCCCTGGGGCTGGGAGCAGCAGTACTTAGTTCCTGGGCTGAGAACCTCCCAAGCATTTGAGGAGAAAGGCAGGGGATTTGGTGGAGACTTTGAGGATCTGTGCTCCCTCTTGGGCCCTTTGCTCCACCTGCTCAGCACCGGTCCCGAGCCTAGAGGCAGCTGTGTGGTCATGGACAGTGGGCTGAGGTCCGAGGGTCAGTGTCAGGGCCTCTGTGCAGTCCCAGGAGGGGACTGAGCCCACTTCTTGGACTGACAACTTCTCTTCACTGTACGTGCCTGAGCAGTCACTCAGTAAGGAAGCCAGGGACCTTCCCCAAGAACCACAGAACTGTGCAGGCGTTGCAGGTGCGAGTCCCCCTGGATGGGGAAGTTCAGTGTCAGCCCCTGATTATTTCCACCCTCCTCCCTTCCATGGGACTCATTGTCCCATCCATGCTGTACCTAGACGTGGGCCCAAATGGCTCAGGGGCAAACACTGTATGTGTGTGAGTATGTGTGTGTATACCCGAGTAGGGGGATAGGAGGGCTGCTGACTCTAGGACTCAGAGTTTTCACACATGTAAGACTGAAATAAAATCCACTACAGTGAGAAGAGTACTGAGCTTAGCAGAAATCAAGTCCAAGTAAGTCCTTTCACTTCTACAGCCTCAGTTTTCTTGTTTGCAAATTGGAAATAATTCTTGGGAGGATAAAACCTGCAGGGAACTGATCTGCAAGCTTGGTGTTGCTGCATAGACCCAATATCATCCAGCCCCCCATGGGAGGATGAAGGACAGGAGGAGAAATGGCTCCAGCTCCAGGACACAAGGGCCGCCGCCCCCACCCTCTCCTTGCTGTGCCTGTTCCAGCAGCTGCTGGCTTCTCAGCTCTCCAGAAGCCCACACAGCAAGCCGGGGCTGGGGAGCCCCCAGTCCTTAGAGGGAAAGAGATTTGCCCTGGAGGATTTCGCTAAGCCCCCATCCCAGAGTTCCATCCCAGACCAGTCAGTGTCTAGGGTACTTTGCCTTCGTACCGTGTAGCTTCCAATATACCTTCTAGCTTCTCTCTGGGTGGTGTGGGGCTTCGAGGAATTTTGCAACATCCCTGGTACCATGGTCTGAGTGTGCTGGGACTGGGCAGGGCAGAGGGTAGCCTCCAAAGCCTTCCCCAGAGCTAGGAACTGACAGGTGGCACCCAGCACATGGCAGTTCAGCTGTTCCTGCCTGTTGGCCTGATCCCTGCGAATGTCCCCTCCAATTATTCCATAGTCTCTGAATAGAAGAGAAGGGACCCTCCCCAGCATCCAGCTCCCCTTGCTGTGCCTCCCCCAAGGAGATAGCAGCTGAGAGTCAGAGGCAAAGGGTTTAGAGAACATCTCTTCCCACCAGAGATGTTAAGTGGCTTATTCTAGGTCACACAGCAGGCCCAGGTAGCCAGGTAGGTCCCTACTCCCATCTCCTGCTGTTTCTTCTTGCAGCTCACTACCTGCCACCAGCCCCTGAACTTGAACTTGCAGGAAGAGCCTGATATGAGATGCTGGAGGAGTTATTTTACATATCTGCTAATCAGGTCTCAGAGAGAAAAGAGCCCTGAGCTCATCAGCCAGGAAAGAATGCAATTTGGGTTTATGGATGTGGTTATTGGTCATATATTGTGGGGATCTCTTTGTTGTTTATTAACCTAGTAGGCTTGGGGCTGGAGAGTTAGACTGAGCGCTGGGCCCAGTGGGTCCTCCAGCTCGGCAGCTGCAGTCTCCAGCCTCTCACGGGTGGGGCAGGGCTGGGAACGGGCCAGGCAGGCCGAGGCCTGCAGTGAGTGCAGAGCATTTCTGGGAACCTTCTAACCCTTCAGGACAAGGGCATCTGGGAACCTGGTCATATTTCCCGGGTTCTGTAAGTGTTGCTGGTTTTTTTAAGCTTTTATTGTCTTTGTCTCAGTGGTGCAAGGCTGCTTCATGGGCTGTGGGATCCAGGGCTGAGGGGTGTTAGGTGGTGAGGCCTAGGTGTGGGGATAGAAGTGGGCCCTGCATGGAATTCCTTTGAGCTGCAGAGTACGGTGGCTCTGATACCCCTCCAGCCCCACCCCACCTGCAAGCAGCCTTTTAGGTTGGAGATCGGATCAAAGATGATGTAAGTTAATAAAGCACCTAGCATATGACATACGGTAGTGCTCAGTGGATGGTAAACTCCCCACCTAAGCCCCTTGCAAGGGGCCTGGAAGATAATAAGCCCTTGGCCTTCTGTTTCCTTCCACTTCCTGGGCCCACCAAGAAGAGGTATTTGGCATATCTGAGTGGCCTGTTTATGTCTCCCTCTCCAGTCACGAAGTCCTGTTCCTAGCCCAAATGCCTTCATATCTTCTCTCCCCATGGCTGGAGGAAGAGACATTCTGAGGAGTAAACCTTGGCCTGAGATCCAACAGCCTGAGTCCGTCCCCAGGGCATAGGCGTGCCTCAGCAGTGGGGGTGGAGGGGCTGGCCACCTGCTGGAGAGAACCACAGGGACCTGAGGAGGTGAAGAATGGTCCTGGAGCACCTGCCTCAGAATTACCTAGAGCAGTGGTTCTCAACCTTCCTAATGCTGCAACCCTTTAATACAGTTCCTCATGTTGTGGTGACCCCCAACCATAGAATTATTTTTGTTGCTACTTCATAACTGTAATTTTGCTACTGTTATGAATCGTAGTGTAAATATCTGATACGCAGGATGTATTAGGCGACCCCTGTGAAAGGGTTGTTCGACCCCCAAAGGGGTCACAACCCACAGGTTGAGAACCACTGACCTAGAGAGATGTTTAAATAAAGATCCCTGGGCCCACCTCCCTCAGTGTCTGGCCCTGGAGTTTGCATATTAACAAGTATATCTAGAGGCTCTGACTCACACAAAAGTCCCAGGGCCTCTGTGGCAGAGAAGGAAAGAGTCTGCCCCACTGGCTTGTAGACCTACCCACAGCAGGGGCTCCTGCCTCTAAAGTAATCATACTGTGATTCAGCAAAGGGGGCAGTGCCACCTCCCCCACTTTACAGATGAGGAAACTGCAAGTTGCCCGGGGTGCCTGGCTGGTGGCAGAGCCAGGGTGCGAATCCAGGTGTAGCAGAGTGAACGGGCTGTGCTAGTTTCCCCCGTGCCCTCAAAATCAGGCCTGGGTTGCTCTCAGAGTCTGTTTCCCTCTTAGTATTGGGGGGTCCAGTTCTGTCCCAGCCCACTGGAGAGAGGACCCAGAACAGGGAAAGGGACACTGGCTGCTGTGCCCATTAATGCTGGGTTCCTCTAGTGTCGGCCACGATATTTCCTCGGGTGATGTATGGACCCGAACAAAGCTTGTTTGCCTGATATATATTGAGCTGTTGGGTTTACGAGTCAGCGCCCTCAGTTTCCTCAGCAGCTGTCAGCTTGGGAAGGCCAGCCGTCCTTCATCCCCTCCATCTCTGCAGCCCGCTCTCCTCTGAGAAATGGGGGCTTGACAGGCTCACCACGCAACCCCCACCCAATTGCCTTCCCTCCTCCACCCCCACCTGGGCTCCCCATAAATAAGCCCACCTTTTCTTTGGAAGAGGAATAGTCACATGCATCCCTTTGAATTTCCTGGCAGCAAATTGAGTCAACAAGGACTGGTCTCTTGGAGGGGGCAGCAAGTATGATGGGGCAGGAGCAGGTGCCTAATTTAGTCACAGCCACAAAGCCAGGCTTCCCTGGGGCCGGGGCATGGGGGATGGGGTGGCAGATTTAGGGTCTTCTTCATGGGAACAAGAACTCACACGAGTATGGAAAGCCACACCCCTTCCTCTGTGGATTGGGAGAGCATTTCCTGGCACTGCTGCCATTTTCTTTGGAGATTCTGTGTAGACTTGGGACTTGAGAGAAGACTCTGGGAGATCCCTAGTACCCTGCTGCCAAGATGAGGCTTCCTACCTCACCCCCTCTGGGATGTTCCTCATTGTATTAACCAGGGTTCCCCAGAGAAAAAAGCCAATAGGATACACACACGCACATGCACACGCAGAGAGAGAAAGAGATTTATTGCAAGGAATTGGCTTATGTGATTATGGAAGCAGAGAAATCCCAGTGTCTGCAGGGGCAAGTTGGAGGCCCAGGAGAGCCCATGGTGTATGTAGCTCCAGACGGCATCTGAGAACCAGGGGGGCGGGTGGTGTAAGTTCCCGCCCAGAAGCTGGCAGGCTCCTGACCCAAGAAGAGCTTATGTTTCAGCTTGAGTCTGAAGGCCGGGAAAGACCGATGTCCAAGCCCCTGCAGTCAGGAGAAAGGTCTCTCTTACTTGGCTGTTTCATTCTGTCCAGGTCTCAGGCCTGCCCACCATAGAGAGGGTGTCTGCTGTACTCAGTCTATTGATGCCAATATTAATCCCATCCAGAAACATCCTCACAGACACACCCAGAATCTGGTTTGGCCAAATGTCTCTGGGCACTCCATGGCCCAGTCAAGGTGACACATAAAAATTAACTATCATAACCACATCCCATTGAAGGAGGTGGAGACCTCCTTTATACCATGCCCTGAGTTGTCACCTATCAAAAGTAGAATTGCCAAGATCAGGGGCATTTCAGGTCTTATGGGGATGGTGCAAACTTGCTCAAAGCCACTGGGGGTTTCTGCAGTGGGAGCTGACATCTTGGCTCCTTGGCTCTTAAGGGACACATAGGCTGCCTGGAATGGCAACAAGAGCCCAAGCTTGGGATCAGCAGACCCAAAGTTCAAATTCTAGTTCTGATCCTTCTTTGCTGTGTGACCACCAGGTAGCAGTCTCTGATTCTGATTTTTCTTCCGTAAAATGGGGATGGCCCTAATGCCTTCCTTGCAGAGCTGATGTGAGGATGACAGAAGATGCATAAGGGTACCTGGTCAATACAAACTATCTTAACAGGTGTCAGAGTTTCTGCATTGAGCTAGTTGGGTGATTGGCTCCATCCCACGTGTGTGAGTTTGTCCCAGTTTTACCACCATATGTCCGGTGCTTCTCCAGGCCTCCAGCCTGAGATGGAGTATCCAGGTTTTGGGAAGGATTTAGGATTCCAGATGACAGGCACATAGCCAAAGCATCTGGAGAGTGACAGTTTCTCAGAAGTAAGAGAATCTTACTTAGGGCTTAGGACAATGGTGTCAAGGGGGCACCAAGGCCTCTGCTTTTCTTTCCTTCCTTCTCTAGAGCTGTTCCACTCAAAAGATTTCATTTTGAACTTCTGCCTAAATCTCTTGACCCAAGGGTAAGAGAATCAAAGACCTGCAGTATTCAAGGACCAGAGCTGAGCCAGGAAGGCAAAACGCCCCAAGTCAGGAAGAAAAAGCTGATTAGCTCCTAATTGCCGTTAAACTATATATACATATATGTATTTTAAGTCAAATCTGCATGTCTAATGTGATTTTTTGATTACATTTTAATAGTCTGGCGGGGATGGTGGGATGAAAAAGGAAGGGTTCTGCCAGCTTTTGCTGGGGAATGGGAGCCATAAGCAGGGCCCCAGGGGCCTAAGCCCTGGGAGCCCTGTTGCTCTGGAGAACAGCGATGCCTGCAGGGGACTGGGGGTGTCTTTGAGGCAATACCACCTCCCACCAAAGCTCCATTCTGTCCAGATGGGGACGTCCATCTGGCTGGTGACTTGAAGAATGTCTTTTCCCTTAGGCTTTAAAAATAGCTTTCCTATTTTGGCTCACTAGGTCCACCTGCCATCTTCTCCAGGCCTCGTTGTTCCCTGGGCCTGCCAAAACTCCCCCTAAAATCTGGTGATGAAGCAGAGTGAAAGAAAGCTTTGAGCCCAGAGTCCTGGCCCTGCCACTGATAAAATGACCCTGGGTGATCCTTTCTTTTCGTTGGGTGTCCGTTTACTTAGCAGCAAGAGGAAGGTATAGGACTCGGCGTGCACTGAAGTCCATTCTGGGTCTGAGGGGCCATGATCTGCTTCCTGCTCATTTAAAGACCCCTCTGTCCATCTCAGGGAATAGGCAAATGCCACACACATTCACCCACTGGGCATTTGCTAACTCCCTATGTCCCAAGGTCCCTCTGCTTTCTTACAGGGATTTCTCCTGCTGCAACTTAAGCCAACCCTCCTTGATCTCCATCCCCCATTATCCAGTACAGGAACTCCTCAAAGACTTGAAGGCTGTTCACAAAATCTCTTCCCCACATATATACACACATTCTATTTTTAAATAACATTTATTTCTAAATCTAAAGGTAAGGCTATACCTGATATTTGCAGAAAAATTGGAAACAGATAAGTATAAAGGAGAAAATAAAAAATCACCTACAATCCTCCCAAATGGATAAGTGGTATTAATTTTTTTTAATATTATATATACTCAATTATTTTTTCTCTTATAAAATTGGGATTTTGCTGCAGATGTGGCTTTGGGTTGCTCCAAGCCTGGCCTTGAAACTGGCTGATATTCTTCTTTTGAGGTTCCCTAAGGTCTGTTCTTCCCTTTCACTCAGCTTCCCCGGTTGCCTTTCCCAAGAGGAGGAGGACCTTGTTCTGTGGACATGTGAACACCTTGGTTAATGGGCCACTGGGAGGCCCAGGGTTTAAATTTTGACCACTTCCAAGTGTGCTTGTGTGAAGGAAAACACTCCCAGGGCCCACCTTAATGGGACACCACAAAGGCATTATCACAGGCCTCCTCTGGGCTCTTTGTCTATGTCGATGATGGGGCCTGTGGGAGCCACCCTTGATTCTTTTCCATGGAGCAGCTGGAGCTCCTCACTAAGCCAATCAATTCCCACCATTTAAGAAAGGAAAAAAATTTTACAATTTGCTGTGAAGGGGCCTTCGGAGGAGTCTACTGGCTGAGACCCCCACCCACCAGCCAGGCCTCGGTGTGGGGGAGGGGCTCAGATGGTGCCCACCCTCCTTGGTTCGCAGACTGAGAGGTGGGAATGCCTGGCTGCCTGGGGCTTCTTGGAGACTCCAGGATTGTCATAACTGGAAGAATCGGGTCTTAGCCACCGTGTTTCAAGAGAAGAGACAGGACAGGACCTACTCAGGGCCACATAGAAAGATGGTGGCTAAGCCAGGCCTGGGACATGTTGGCTGACCACTGGGCTGGTGTGATTTCCCACATGGCAGCTTTTCATTTCAGGGGTGGGCTGAGAAGGCAGGTGCAGGCTTGGCGAGGGGGTGGTGATATACCAAGAATCCATTAAATCTACTTCCTACCTTGTCCATTTCATACTCTTCCAGATCCTTCCAAACCCAGAAGAAATTATCTTCTCTGTCCTGTGCTTATGTTGCTTGGCATCGGATTGTTCTTTCTGTCCAGGGGGAGGTTTCATTGAATACCTAACCCAACCCCTTCAGTGACCCCTTTTGCTTCATTTGGTGAATATCTGCTAAGCACTTCTCTGCCCTTCCCACCGTTGGGGGTATTTTAGGCCGTGGGAACCCAGCTGGGAACCTGAAAGCCAAGTCCCTCCCCCTCGGAGCTTATGTCTCCCAGGCTGTGGGGCTCCCACTGGGAGATGCAGAGGCTGGTCCTAATTTTCTGGTCACTTAAATCCAGCAAATGCTGCTGCAAGGCATGAAGTCACAGACCTGGAACAGGGCCCTGTTGTAATTGTTCCAGTTGTTAGTGCCGTGTAACAAAACATTCCCAAGTGTGAAGCCATCCAACAACCACTGGCTCGCACCCAGGACAGGGCATAGGACAGGTGAATTAGCTCTACTCCATAGTGTCTGGACCATGGCTAGGGGTTAGATACTCAATAAGTGGGGGAATGGGATTATCTGGAGGCCACTTCACTCAAGTGTTCACATTGCGTGGTGGCTGATGCTGGCTTGCTATCTGCAGAGCTAGTCTGGGCTTTCTCACAGCATGGCATGCCAGAAGTGTCCCAAGAGAGCCAGGTGGAAGCTTCTTTTCCCTTTGTTACATAGCCTTACAGGGCAGAGAACATCACCCTCCCATAGTTACTAGCCTACCTAGACTCAAGGGGAAGGAAGGCAGACATTCCTTCCCTGATGGGAAGAGTGTCAAAGTCGTATCATGAGATATACACGTGAAGTGGCAGATGTTGTTGCAGCCATCTTTGGAAAATACAACCTGCTACGTGAGCTTGTTAGGAGTTTCCAGCCTTTGGAGGGAAGTAGAGCATAAAAGAATATAGCCATCATTTCCCAAGCACTCAGACCTACCAAGCTCTGTAATCAGTCTGTGGCATGTACATCATCCTTCCTACAACTTCTGTGGTCAGCACTGTTGTCCCCGTTCCACAGATGGGAAGACTGAGGCTGAGAAAATCCTAAGTCATACCGTTGGCATTTGCACCCAAGTCTATCTGCCTCCAAAGCCAAAGCTCGTAACACTCTACTGCATTGCCTCTCTCTTCCTGCCCCGCAGTAACTTTTAATCCCAGAAAAAACGTGGTAGGGGTGCTGAGAAGCTTAGACAGACAGCTAGGGGTTCAGAATTGGGATGGCTTCTTGGCGGAGGAGACACGTGAGCAAGGCCTTGAAAGATGAGTTGGATTTGGACACCAGAGGAAGGGAGCGGCACTCCCGGTGAATAGCAATGAGATGGAGGGACTCTCAAGACACTCGAGGAGTGTTGCTGTGACTCAGAATCATGGCCTTTGACCTCCTCCCCCCCACCCCTACCCACTGTAAATCACACTCCCCACAAGGCAGGCTGGGGCAGGGGAAACATGGATGGGATTAGTCCCTAGAAAAAGTGCAAACATGGCCCCTGCCCCTCTCTGCCCCATTCCCATCAGCTTCCTTCCTCTAAGGCCAGGAACAGGGCAGAGGCTGCCACACACCTGCACCTCCACGTGCAGACTTCATTTTCCCTTTGGAGATGGGATGAGTCTGAGCTGCCTTTAGTGTGAATACAAATTGGACCTGAGAACAGTAACTATCCCCTCTCTTCTCGGCAGGCTGGGAGGCTCATGTGAGGAATGGGAAGTTTAATTATCTCCTCAACAGGAACAGTTCCTGCCTCTCCCAGACCTCTCCCTTGAAAGTCTTCCGCAGTGCACCCCTCCTTGCCACCCACACTATGCAGACCCCTCCTCAGTCACTCTGTTTCTCTTCTCTTTTGTTTCCCTATTTGCATCTCCCTGCCCCCCCCATTGCATTCTCCCTTGTCTCTTTCCTCTTTCCCTCTGTCTCTGTCTCAGATCTGTCCTGTGGCTGTCTCAGTTTCCCTCCTTACCCTTGCCCTCTCTTCTTCACTTTCTCTGGACTGACAGCAGCCCTCTCTCTTCCTGGACAGACCATCTAATTGAAACGGGGCACTCCAGAGAATGTTAATAGGAAAGGCAGCATTAATTAGCCAGTTTCAGCATAATTAGCTTCCTCCTCTCATTGCCTGACATCTAACTGAATAATGAGTCTCTCTCCGTCCAGAGGGCAGGCAGGACAAGGGGAACAGGCCATGCCTGGGATGCCGGAAGGCCTCTTGCCTTTGGGCCACCCCGCTGGAGTCCTCGGCTGCCAAGCTCTGCCCTCTCCTGCCAGGCACTCCTACTGCTGAGCTCAAGTCTCAGGGAGGCAGATGCCTGGCCCCTGCCTGTGCCCAAAGGTTTGATGTTGCTGGAGCTGCATATTAAGTGGTCTGAGCTTGATAAACAGTGGCTGCAGCTGCAACATCTCAGAAAGGGGGTGGGGAGCTATTGAGGTTCTCCAGAAGAGCTATGACGGGCACCCAGCCCTGGCACAGCACTATGGGCAATGGCTGAGCATGTTGCAGTCCCCAGAGGGGAGCAGAGGAACCTGCTTATGTGACAGATAATAACTGAGTAATGTACTACACAGACTGCAGAGTACTTCCACCCTTGACCCCTCAGTCATGCCAGGCAGAAAGGGCCACCTCCGTTTTATAGATGAGGACTCTGATGTTCAGAGAAGCTCACTGCCTTGCCAATGTTCACACTGCCAGGACCCAAACCAGGGTCTATCTGATTCTCCAGCTCACTTTTTTTTCCTTGTACCCTTGTGCTTCCTGAAGATACTTTACAACTGATCATTAAGTAAGAGTGGTTGCGGTGGGGTCACATCTTACATTGACCTTGAGTTCTGAAGTAAGAGAATGCAGCAATAATTAGGAAATCATGTGTAGTCAAAATTCCCCTTTAACATCCTTTACACGGGGAGGAATACATTTTCTGTTTGCAATTGGGCTGTCGTTTTCTTTTTTTTCTGTGGCCTTGAAAGCCAAGATCTAGATGGGAGAGGTGATGGGCAAATAACAGGATTTTTCTTTCTTTTTTGTGCACATATGGTTGAATTCTGTTGAGTTAAATGCCTGCTTGATGCAGTTCCACTACAATATTAGCAGTTGGTTGTGCGTGGGTAGGATTTGTGCTGGACAAATTGCTCCATAGAGCTCCATCCCCTCCCTCTCTTTCCTGCAGGCTATGGACACAGAAGATGACCCCTTGCTGCAGGATGTGTGGCTAGAGGAAGAACAGGAGGAAGAGGAAGCAACCGATGAAGCCTTTAGGAAGGCCCAGAAGCCGGAGCCTGGACCTCGAGCAGAAGGGCAGTGTTGCTGGAGGCGCTGGACCTTGCCTTCCCGGCCTCCAGCTTCGGGTTTCTGGAGTACCCTGGGCTGGGCCTTCACCAATCCGTGCTGTGCGGGGCTGGTGCTCTTCCTGGGTTGCAGCATCCCCATGGCCCTATCGGCTTTCATGTTCCTCTACTATCCACCACTGGACATTGACATCTCCTACAATGCGTTTGAGATCCGCAACCATGAGGCTTCGCAGCGTTTTGACGCCCTCGCCTTGGCGCTCAAGTCCCAATTTGGATCCTGGGGGCGCAACCGTCGCGACTTGGCCGACTTTACCTCCGAGACGCTCCAGCGCCTCATCTCAGAGCAGTTGCAGCAGCTGCATCTCAGTAACCACTCGCGTCAGGCCTCCAGAGCCCTGCGCGCTGTCCCTTCTTCTGCCCCTCCCAGCGGCCGGGGTTGGTCCAGGGACACTGCCAAGACTCCAAAGTCAGCGGCCAATCGGAGCGGGCGCTTTCGCCGTGAGGCCCCACCTCTGGGGGATCTGGTAGCCAACCAGAGTGAAGACTCGCGGATCCAGAGGTTGAACATAAATGACCTGCGCCAGCCCAGGGTCCCGCCCCCCGTGGTCACCGCAGCCAATCAGAGCCGTGCCCGCCGAGGAGCCTCGCGCTGGGACTACTCACGTGCATATGTGAGTGCCAACACCCAGACGCATGCACACTGGCGCATCGAGCTCATCTTCCTGGCACGTGGCGACGCAGAGCGCAATATTTTCACCAGTGAGAGGCTAGTCACTATCCACGAGATTGAGCGCAAGATCATGGACCACCCGGGCTTCCGGGAGTTCTGTTGGAAGCCCCACGAGGTGCTCAAAGACCTGCCACTCGGTTCCTACTCCTACTGTTCCCCACCCAGCTCGCTCATGACCTACTTTTTCCCCACGGAACGGGGCGGCAAGATCTACTATGATGGCATGGGGCAGGACCTGGCTGACATCCGGGGTGAGCAGGGCTGCGGCAGCTAGAGGGGAGGCCTGTGAGGGGCAGGGCCTGGGAGAGGATGGGACCAGCACTTAGGTCCTGACTTAGCCCAGTGCTTTGGGGAAGACTTCACCCAGGCTGAGTGGGTCTGGAGCAGAGTGCTGGACATGGTCTGAAGAGGAGGTGAGAAAGGCTGGATGTGGGTGTGAGGTGAAGAGGGAAGTCTGGGTGCAGACACAAAGGAAGGATATGGGATATTCAGCTGTGGCCAGAGTTAAAGAAAGCACGGGATGAGGCTTGGTTGTGAGGTTGGTTAGAAGGAGGCCAGTATGTGGTTATAGAAAACCAAGACTCTGGTCAGAGGAAGACAGAAGAGATGGGGGTTGAAGGAAGACTGAGGTAGGATTTGTCTTAGGGAAATTAGAGATGGAACCTGGAGAAGGGCCAGAGAATGGCTGTGGGCATGAGGGTGGAGTTCAAATATGCCTTTTCAGGGAGGACATGGCAGGGCAGAACCCTAGGAGGAAGGACCAGTATGATGACCTTGAGGGAGGGCTGGTGGGAGCTGACCAACTGAGCTCTTTGGGCTCCCATCCATCCCCCTGCAGGCTCCCTAGAGCTGGCCATGACTCACCCCGAGTTCTACTGGTATGTGGATGAGGGACTTTCCGCAGACAATCTGAAGAGTTCCCTCCTGCGCAGTGAGATCCTTTTTGGAGCACCCCTGCCCAACTACTACTCAGTGGATGACCGCTGGGAAGAACAACGGGCCAAGTTTCAGAGCTTCGTGGTCACCTATGTGGCCATGTTGGCCAAGCAGTCTACTAGGTAGGAAGTTTAACTGTACCCCAGTGTGTGGCAGCCCTTGTATGTACCAAGAAAGGCCCGTATTAGGGCAAGGAATTGGGTTCCTTCTGCCTCTTGACTCATGAACACCATATTCCCTTCTCCAAAATTTTTCCCTAGGAAGTATTTGCCCAAATCAGGGGCAAAGCCAGGTATATCCTTGCTGTCACTCTGACAAGTGAGAGGCTCCTTTTCTTGATCAGTGCTAATAGTTAGTGGACTTGACAGCTTTGGGTCAGGTAGGAAGTCCCAGAACTCTTGCCCTGGAGATCTTGGTTATTTATTTTCTCCTGAGATGGTGTTAAGGTCTCTTTGAAAAGAGTGTTGGCCAGGGAGCAAGGAATGCCTCCCTGTGTCAGTCCCAGTTCTCCAGAGAGACAGAACCAACAGGGCACATGTAGAAGAATATATGAGAGGGGATTTTTAGGGGACTGGGCTCATTATGAGGCTGAGAAGTCCCATGACAGGCCATCCACAAGCTAGAGACCCTGGGATGCTAGGAGCATGGCTCAGGCTAAGTCCAAAATCCTCAGAACCAGGGAATGGATGGTGTAATCCTCAGTCGGAGGCTGCTGAGGTCAGTTCTGGAGTCCAATCACCAGAGAGTTTGGAGTTCTCATGTCTAAGGGCAGGAGAAGTTATCTTAGCTCCAAGAGAGAGGGAAAATTGCCTTTTCTCTGCATTTCGTGTTCTCTCCATGGCCCCAGTAGATTGGATGGTGCCCACACACACTGAGTGGACTCCCCCACTGAGTCCGCTGACTCACATACCAGTCTCCTCTGGGAGCACCCTCGCAGGCCCACCCACAGATAATGCCTTGCCAGTTCTCTAGGTGTCCTTCAATATAGTCATGTTGACACCATCATACTTCCTGCCTCTAATACCCAGGGAGATAGTGGGAAAGTTACTTCACTGCTCTGGACATCAGTATCCCTACTTGTAAAATAGAACAATGATTCCTGCTACTTTCTAGAGTCATTAGGAAGTGCTTGAACAGATATGAAGGTGCTTTGGAAGTGAAATGTGCTTTGGAATGGTATGTCCAGGAATACAGCTGGGTCCCTGATCCCCAGGACAGGCACCTGCCTCCTTCCCAGGCGCCTTCCCTGTCAGGCCAGTTCCAGGCACGGGAGGTGTCCCGCCATCTGGCGTCATTTGGCTCCCGACAGGGAGGAATCATTCTGCCTGACACATTCTCATTCCTTCATTGCTCATCCATTGTATTGAGCAACTACTGTAATAAGCAGAGCTCACGTTTGTTGAGCATTTACTCAGTGCCTCACACTGTTCTAAGCCCTTTGTACACATCATTTCATTTAATCCACACACCAGCCTAATGAGATCAGTGCTCTTATGATTATCTCCATTTTACAGTTGAGGAAACAGAGGCTCAGCACACTGTCCACAATTTTAAAGCCTGTCATAGTGAAATGGCATTCAGATTCAAGCTTTCTTAATCCAGACCCCTTACCGTGTGTGTGTGTGTGTGTGTGTGTGTGTATGAGAGAGATTTGTGGGAAGGCACTGCTTTTTCCATTGAGACAGTCTTGCTCTGTCACTCAGGCTAGAGTGCAGTGGCATCATCATAGCTCACTGCAACCTCAAATTTTGGGGCTCAAGAAGTCCTCCTGCCTTAGCTTCCCAACTAGCTGAGACTGAAGGCATCTATAATCATGCCCAACTAGTTTCTCTATTTTTTTCTTTGAGACAGGGTCTTGCTTTTGCTCTTGCTCAGGCTGGTTTTGAACTCCTGGAATTAAGTGACCCTCCTGCCTCAGCCTCCCAGAGTGCTAGGATTATAGGTATGAGCCTCTGCAGCTGGCTATACTTTGTGTTTTTATGCCAGTTGCTGTTCTAGGACCCTTCTCCCTGCCCTACTTCTTTGCTGGGCAAACTCTTATTCATCTATTACAATTCAACTTGGGCAACTTTTCCCTAAGGCTGGATTAAATGCCCACCCTACCTGCTATGGTTTTTTTTTTTTTTTGATTGTTTTGTTTTTGAGACAGAGCTTCAAGCTGTTCCCCTGTAGAGTGCTGTGGCATCACAGCTCACAGCAACCTCCAACTCCTGGGCTCAAGCAATTCTCCTGCCTCTGGCTCCCAAGTAGCTGGGACTACAGGCACCCACCACAATGCCTGGCTATTTTGGCAGCCATCATTGTTTGGCAGGCCCAAGCTGGATTCAAACCCGCTGGCTCAGGTGTATATGGCTGGTGCCTTAGATGCTTGAGCCACAGGTGCCAAACCCTGCTATAATTTTGATGTGGTTTGTACCCACCAGAATTCATACTGAAGTTTAATTGCTAGTGCAGCAGTGTTGGGAGTTGTGGCCTAGTGGGAGGTGGTTTGGGTCATGGGGGTGGATCCCTCATGAATACATTAATGCCATCTTTGTGGAGTAAGTTCTCACTCTCCCAGGAATGGATTAGCTCCCAGAGAGGAAGCTGTTATAAAGTGAGGTTCCTCCTCCTGTTTGGTCCCTTTTCATACATGCCAGCTCTCCTTTTTACCTTCCTCCATGTTATGACACAGCTTGAAAGCCCTTGACAGAGACCAGCCCCAGACCGTTGAACTTCCCAGCCTGCAGAACCATAAACTAATAAATATTTTTTGTTTATAAATTGCCTTGCCTGAGGTCTTCTATTGCAACAAGACAAAACAGGCTGAGACACTACAGTTTTCACAATTTCCTCTCCTCTTCGTGCAGGAGGCAAGAAAGAGCATACACACACTGCAGCGCCTGTGGCTCAAAGGAGTAGGGCGCCAGCCCCATATACCGGAGGTGGTGGGTTCAAACCCAGCCCCAGCCAAAAACTGCAAACTAGGATATATTTGCAGTCAGATCCCAGTGGCTCCACTTACTGTGAGTTTCAGTAAGCTATTTCACCTCTCGGAGCTACACTTTCATCCTAGCCGTTGTCCTCAGCATTTTATTTGTAATTGAAAGTGCAGTCCTCCAATTAACAACATCAGCATCACTGGAGGACTTGTTAGAAGTGCAGAATCGCAAGCTCCTTCCCAGACATACAACATTTCCAGGTGATTTCTTTGCACATTGAATTTCGAGAGAAGTCTGGTTTAATTATTGGTCTCAATAGAATGTGAATTTGTCCAGGACTGGGATTGTTTCTGGTCCATTTCTATAGCCCTAGCACCTAGCACAGTGCCAAGCACCCTTTAGTAAGGATTTGTCTGAGGAACAAATGAATACATGAATGGAGTTGCCTCATGGAAAAGTACTTGGCTGGGTTGGGAAGCTGAGAGGGGCTGACTGTAGAAGAATCTTTAGGGTTTTAGATGCAATGATTATCTCTGCCCAATACTCAGCTGCTGAGGTGAAATCCTTGCCTAGGAAAAAATGCTACTCTTCCCCCTAGGGCATCATAGCAATGGTGACAGCCATGGCCCTGTAGACTGGACTTTAGCACCTTCTTTTGAATTAACAAAAAATTTAAAATTATTCTGTTATTGCTTACCCAAGGGATGCAACACACACTTTGACTCATTACAGAATGGTACACACAATCCCTTTTACTACTTTCCTGATAATACTGGCCTCCTAGAATACATTCACTGCATTTATTGTCCTTCAGCCTTCTGTATTTCTGTTGCATGCATTTTAATTCTATGTGCATTTTAACCCCACTAAGATATTACATTATTGTTTTACAGAGTTTGTATTCATCTATGTTTATTCACGTATTTATCTCTCCTGCTGCTGTTTATTACTTTCTGCAATTTCATGTTTCCCTCCGGGATCATTTTCCCTGCGTCTGAAGAACTCTCCTTAGTATTTCTTTCAGTGCAGGTTTGCTGGTGATAATTTCTCTGTTTTGTTTGCCTAGAATACATCTCCATTTTACTTTCATTTGTGAAGTATGTTTGACACATAGGATTATAAATTGGCAGTTTTCTTTAATACTGTAGTCAAAAAACATCACCCCATTGTCTTCTGACTTCCATCATCTCTGTAGAAAAGTTAGCTGTAAATCGTTTTTGTTGCTGCTTTGAAAGATTGTTATTTTTATCTGCTTTAAAGATTTCTTTTTGTCTTTGGTTTCACCAGCCTTGCTATGGGGTGTGTTGGTGTATTTTAGTACATTTGATCTTTGTGGGGTTACAGAGCTTCTTGAAGCTGTAGGTTAATGATTGTTACCAATTTTAGGGACTTCCTGGCAGATGTAACTTCAAATATTGCTTCTACATTGACCACTGACTCCTTTCCTTTTAAGATTCTAATTATACATTCACTGCTTTTTTCCTGGGTTATATCCATTCAAAATTTTCCCCCTAGACTTTGATTTATATATTCCAGTTTGCTGATCTTGTATTGTGTCTAATCTACCATTTAATGTCCATTGAGTTTTAATGTTTTTGTGTTTGCTTATTTTTTTTTTTGTACTTTTTGAGACAGGATCTTGCTTTGTCTCCTGAGCTAAAATGCACTGGTGTCATCATAGCTTAGTGTAATCTCAAACTTCTGGACTCAAGCAATCCTCCCGCCTCAGCTTTCCGATTAGCTGGAACTATAGGCACACACCACTTGTAAAAGTCAGCTGTTAAGGACTGTAAAATAACTATGATTTTTCTATTTTTTGTAGAGACAAGGTCTTGCTCTTGCTTAGGTTGGTCTCCAACTCCTGGCCTCAAGTGATCCTCCTACCGCAGCCTCTCAAAGTGCTGGGATTACAGGCATGAGCCCACTCACTGTACCTGGCCAGATTTTAACGTTAATGTTCTGTTTTTCTGTTGAGAATTTCCATTTGATCCATTGTTATTTTCCATATTCTCTTCTCTGTTCTTAGACATATTATATTATAGTTACTTTACAGTTCTTATCAGCTGACTTTTAATGTCGGATCTTTCTCTTGGTTTTGGGTCATGTAGTCCTGCCTGTGGGTATGCTTGGTAGTTTTTGTTAAGTGCTGAACATTGTGTATAAAATCACAGAGGTTCAGATAATGTTATTTCCTGCAGAGGAAATTTATCCTTTTCTCCTTCCAGGAGGCAGATAGAATTGTGGCTGCATACCTTAAACATCAAACTGAGGAGGGTTTCCAGCCCTGAGAAGTCTCCGTCTCCCTCCAGTTTGTCTTAGCTTCTTTAGGATTTTCAGCTGAGAGCCTAGTGTATTCTGTAGAGTTCCTTACTCTGACAGGTTCCAATCTCTAGTCTTGATCTCTCAAAGCTGCTTTTAAAAAAAAACCCTCCATTCTGCTTTCTCCGAGGTTTTTTCTGCTTTGGCTTTTTAGCCTCATACCCCACACCAACCCAGTCATCAGCAGAAGTGCTGAGGGGAAACTTAACCACATGCCCTGCTCTGTGCACGTCTCTGCCCAGAGTTCTGCCAGCTTATCTGACTCCCAGCCAAGATCTTCAGCCTTCTGCCCATGTGCAGAATCAGCAGTGCCTCCAGGATTAAAATATCTCTAGAAGGGCAGCTTCCCTTTCCTAAGTTCTTCCCTTTTGTGAGTCTTCAGCAGCTAGTTCTCATTACTTCAGCAACTCTGCTGTCATCACAGATAATTTCTGGATGTGTTAGCAGTTCTAGGTAAAAGTACTGGTCTTCTACATGCTTTTGCTTTCTACTTGAGAGTAAAAGTTTGGGCCTACGTCTTTTTATCAAAACCAGCAAACTAGGGTGGCACCTGTGGCTGAGTGAGTAGGGCGCCGGCCCCATATACCGAGGGTGGCGGGTTGGAGCCTGGCCCCAGCCAGACTGCAACAAAAAATAGCCAGGTGTTGTGGCAGGCTCCTGTAGTCCCAGCTACTTGGGAGGCTGAGGCAAGAGAATCGCTTAAGCCCAAGAGCTGGAGGTTGCTGTGAGCTGTAATGCCACAGCACTCTACCCAAGAGTGACAAAATGAGACTCTGTCTCTAAAACAAAAAACAAAACCCCAGCAAACTAGAATAGGACTTAGAACCTAGAAGACACTGTAAATGCTATACAGATTAATGAAAGTACAGTTAAACTATTTAATTCAACAAAGTAGATAATCCAGAGATCTTTTTGACTTGGCTTTTAAATGTCCTGTGTATGTTTTAACAGCTTTGTCAAGGTATAATTGATAGACAACCAACTACACATACTTAAACTCTATAATTTGATTAGTTTAGTTTTGATGTGTATATACTATGAGACACTCACCACAGTCAAGATAGAGAACGTATTCATCACCCCCAATATGACTCCTCATGTCCCCTTCATAATTGGTCCATCCCATCCTGACTACCTACTCCCACCCTAGGCAACCAGTTCTATTTTCTAGAATTTTATATAGCATGCACTCTTATGATTGGCCTCTTTCATTCCATATAATTATTCAAAGTTGTATCCACGTTGTCGCATGTGTCAATAATGTATTCTTTTTAGATTCTGAGTAGTAGTCCATTGTTTGGAGAGGTCACATTTTGTTCATCCAGGCACCTGTTGGTGGATATTTGGGCTGTCTCCAGATTTAGCAATTACAGACAAAGCTGCTGTGAACATTTAGGTACAAGCCTTCATGTAGACAGAACCTTCATTTGTCTTACATAAATACCTAGGTATAAAATGACTGGATCATGTGGTAGGTGTAAGTTTAACTTTTTAAGAAATTGCCAAATTATTTTCCAAATTAATGGCCATTTCACTTTCCTACCAGCAGTGTAGGAGAATTCCACTTCTTCCATATCTTCTGTCATGCTTGATATGGTCAGTTTGAACATTTTTAACCATTCTAATGGGCGTGTAGTGGTGGTGCGTCACTGCGGTTTTAACTTGCATTTTCATCATTATTAGTGATATCAAACATCTTTCACATGATTATTTGCCATCTTTTTATCTTCTTTGGTGAACTATTCAGATTTTTTGCCCATTTCTAAATTGGGTTTTACACATAGTACTGTGATGTCCTTTTTCAAATTAATCTTTGTATATGGTACAAGGTATGGATTGAGGTTTATTATTTTCATATGAATATCCAATTTTGGGGCACCATTTGTTGAAAAGACTCTTTTTCTTCTGAGTTGCCTTTGTACATTGGACAAAGGTACCAAGGACCTTGCCTTTGTACCCTAGATGCGTGGGTCTATTTCTGAACTCTTGATTCTGTTCCTTCAATCTGTCTTTTTGTCTGCACACTAGAATCACACCATCTTGATTGCTATAACTTATACTAAGTCTTGAAATCGGGTAGTGTTAATCTCCAAACTTTGTTTTTCACAGTTGTTTTAGTTATTCTAGGCCCTTCATGTCTCCATATGAATTTTAGAATCAGTTTATCTGTTTCTACAAAAAAAAAAGTCTGCTGAGATCTTGATTGTAATTGTATTGATCCATAGATCAATCTGAGGAACATTGACATCTTAATATCAAGTCTCCTGGCCTATGTACAATATACCTGACGTCTTTTGTCATATTTATGTCTCAGTATTTCATAGTTTTATGTTTTTTAATTTTTTTCCAATTGTTAGTTGTCGGTATACAGGAATATAATTGATTTTGTGTCCTATATCTTTGCTAAACTCACTGATTATTAGTTCTGGTAAATTTTTTTTTTTTGTAGATTCTTTTGGGATATTCTACATAGATAATCTTGTCTTCTGCTAACAAAGCCACAAATAACAAAGTATTACCTTTTTTTTTTTTTTTTGACACAGTCTCACTTTGTTACCCCTGGTAGAGTGCCATGGTGTCATAGCTCACAGTAACCTCAAACTCTTGGGCTCAAGCCATTCTCTTGCCTCCTCCTGAGTAGCTGGGACTAAAGGTGCTCCTCCAAATGCACAGCTATTGTAGAGATGAGGTCTTGCTCTTCTCTGGCCTCAAACCCATGAGCTCAGGCAATCCACCTGCCTCGGCCTCCCAGAGTGCTGGGATTATGGGCGTGAGCCACTGTGCCTGGTGGTATTACCTTATTATTTCCATTTTAGATGCCTTTTATTTCTTTTTCTTGACTAATTACACTGGCTGAATCTCCAATACAGTGTTAAATACAGGTGAGAATAGGCATTCCCTGTCTCATTCCTAATCAAAGAATACAGATTTTCTGTAGCTATCCTTTGTCAGGTCAAGGAAGTTCTCTTCTCTTCCTTATTGCTAGTAGTACTTATTTTTAATCAGCAGTGAATATTAGATTGTTGTCAATTGTTTTTATACATGATTATATTTTTTTCTTTCTTAGTTTAATATGGTAAATTACACTGAATTGTCATGAAATATCCTTTTCATATCATGTTAGATTCTATTTGTATTTCGTATTATTTGGCACAATACATTTATGATAGACGTTGGATAGTAGTTTTCTTGTAATATCTTTGGCTGATTTGGGTATCAAGGTAGTTCTGACCTAATAGGATGAATAGAAAGTATTCTCTTTGGTTTAGTTTTCTGTAGAGTTAATGTAGAACTGGTGTTATTTCTTTCTTAAATGTTTGGTAGAATTTGCCAATGAAACTATCTGGACTTGGCGTTTTCTTTTTGGAAAAGTTTTTAACTATAAATTCAATTTAAAAAATATACAGAGCGTTGTCAAGGTTGTCAGTTTTTCTTACATGATCTTTGGTGGTTTGAGTCTTTCATGGAATTTGTCTATGTCATTAAATTATCAAATTTGTAGGCAAAAAGTGATTTATAATATTCTCTTCTAGAAACCATAGTGATGGCTTAGTGCCTATAGCTCAGCAGCTAGGGCAGTGGCCACATACACTGGGGCTGGCAGGTTCAAACCTGGCCCATGCCCGCTAAAACAACAACGACAACTACAACAAAAAAATAGCTGGACATTGTGGTGAGTGCCTGTAGTCCCAGTTACTTGGGAGACTGAGGCAAGAGAATCTCTTGAGCCCAAGAGTTTGAGGTTGCTGTGAGCTATGACGTCATGACACTCTACCGAGGGTGACATAGTGAGACTCTGTCTCAAAAAATATATGAGAAGAAGAAGAAGAAGAAGAATCCATAGTGATGTCACTTCTTTCATGTGCATCTCTTTTTTTGTGTGATTACTCTAGCTAGAATCTTCATTAATTTTATTGATTTCAAAAAACTAGCTTTTGGTGTCATTGATTTTCTCTGTTTTTCTGGCAACTATTTCATTGAATTCTGCTCTAATCCTTATTTTCTTCTATTTAAATTTGATTGTCTCTTGTTCTATTTTCTTAAAGTAAAGCTGAGGCCATTGATTTCAGCTACTCAGTAGGCTGAGGCAAGAGAATCACCTGAACCCAGGAGTTTGAGGTTGTTGTGAGCTATGACACCATGGCACTCTACCCAGGGTGACAGTGTGAGACTCTGTTTCAAAATAATTAATTAATTAATTAAAACCTTTCCCTAATAGATGTGTTTAGTGCTCTGAAATTCTTCCTAAGTGCTGCTGTTTTAGCACATTTCACAAATTTTGATATGTTGTGTTTTCATTTTCATTCAGTTTAAAATACTTTTTTTCCCCATTTGATCTCTTCTTTGACTCATGTGTGATTGGGATTTTTTTCTGTTACTTTACTTTGTTGTTGCTGATTTTTAATTTAATTCCGTATGGTTATTTTACACTTTGTTTGACTTAAGTTCTTTTACATTTATTGACTCCTGTTTTATGGTCCAGTATATAGTCTGCCTTGCTGAATGTTTCCTTTGCACTTGAAAGAAAAAAGTGTATTCTGCCGTTGTGGGATGAAATGTTCTGTAAGAGGTAATTAGATCAAGTTCGTTGATTGTTTTGTTCGTGGTCTTCTATATTCTTACTGATTTTCTGCCTAATTGTTCTAGCAATTACAGAGAGGGGTATTGAAATGTCCATCTATAATTATAGATTTGTCTGATTCTTTTTTCAGTTGCATCAGTTTTTGCTTTATGCATTTAAAATGTTTGCTATTAGGTACAGAAACATTTATGATTATTATATTCTCTTGATGGACTGATCCTTTTAATCATTTTGAAATTATCTTCTTTGTCCTTGGTTATATTATTTACTCTGAAATGTACTTCATTTGTTATTAATATATAATATAACCAGTCTAGCATTCTTTTAGTTCATGTTAGTATAGTCTATCTTTTTCTATTCCTTTCCTTTTACACTATTTGTGTCTTTATATTTTAAGTGGGTGTCTTGGAGGGAGCTGGGTCATGACTTTTGAAAATGTGTCTGATGGTCTTTATCTTTTAATTGGGCTGTTTAAGTCATTTACATTTAACGCAATTAGTAGCATGGTTAGACTTAAGTCTGTTTTATTCTATTTGCCCCAGTATTCTTTATTTCTCTTTATCTCTCTTTTGCCTTCTTTTAAACTGAATGTTTTTTATGGTTCCATTTTATCTCCTTTGTTAGCTTTATAGCTATAACTCTTTATTTTAGTGGTTGCTTTAAGCTTTATAGTACCCATCTTTAAATTATCACAGTGTACCTTTGAACGATGTTATATCTTATCACATATAGCACAAGAGCCTTATAATAGTATACTACCCTTTTTTCCTGCTAGCCTTTATACTATTTTTGTTATACATTTAATTTAATTTTATTTATCTAGAGACAGAGTCTCACTTTGTCATCCTCAATAGAGTGCTGTGGTGTCACAGCTCACAGCAACCTTGCCTCAGCCTCCTGAGAAGCTGGGACTACAGGCACCCACCAAAAAGCCCAGTCATTTTTTTTGTTGTTGTTGCAATTTGGCCAGGGCCAGGTTTGAACCCCCCACCCTCAGTATATGGGGCCAGCACCCTGCTCACTGAGCCACAGGTGCTGCCCTATACATTTAATTTTAATGTATGTTATAAATACCATGCTACATTATTGTTGTTTTTTTAAATAGTCAGTTATCCTTTGAAGACATTTAAGTAGATAATAAGAAAACTTTATCTTTTTTTTTGTCATTACCATTTCAAATGCTTTTTGTTGTTTCTTTCTATAAATCCGTATTTCTCTCTGATAATGTTTCCTTCTGCCTGAAGGACTTCCTTAAACATCTTTTGTAATGCACGGATACTAGAGATGGATTATTTCAATTTTTGTTTATCTGAAAAAGGCTTTTATTTTGCCTTTGTTTTTGAAATATACTTTCACTGAGCACAGAATTCTGGGTTGACTTTTTTTTCCCCAGGATCTAAAGGATGTTTACTCTGCTGTCTTCTCACTGCGGTGTTCCCATTGAGAAGTCTGCTGTGTTATCTTTGTTCCTCTGTGATACGTCTTTTAAGTCAGGCTGCTTTTAAGATTCTCTTTCAGTCACTGTTTTTGAGCAATTTGATTATGATGTGCATTGTTATAGTTTGATTTCATATTTTGTGCTTGGCTTCTTGGATCAATAAGCTTATAGTTTTCATCAAATTTGGAAATCTCCAGCCTCCTTCAGAGTCTAACAACCCATATTTTAGGCTTCACTGAGGATTAGAAATTCTCAAGGCAGCAGGTCAGGGTAACCATAGGGCTCATTGTGTTTCTTATCTCACAGGAGTCATCGCCCTTGGCTGTCTGATGTCCAGAGTCTTGTTTTATATATTTTCCCGTATTTTTTGTCGGTTCCAATGAGAAAGTAAATCTGGTCTCTCATCTTGTTACTCCATCTTAGCCAGAAGCAGGTGTCATTCCGTTTGTATTTTAAAACACTTGCCAAGTCTAATTATGTTTCCTTATTAAAAATAACTTGTGTTGAGCACACACTGAATAGTCACACAAAGCTGAATATCTGGAAGCCAGTTTGAATTTAGAATTTTGCCATAGACAATCAAGAATTAGAAAATTACCTAGTGTCTGACCAGATCTTTGAGTCATTGGGACATTTAAAGAACGCTGATGGAGGGACTTTACCTAACAATCTCAGTGTAACCTCATTCTTTATACCCTCCGTGAATTCCAAACAATAAAATTTTTTTTAAAAAAGAACACTGATGATTCAGCCCTACCCCAGAAGTTCTGATTTAATTTGTCTAGAGCCTGGCCTGGACGTCAGGGTTTTGGGGATTCTCAGGAGATTTTGATGTCCCGCTAGGTTAACGAGCCCCTGGTCCTTCCCCCAGTGCTCACAGCCATCTCGCTCCCTGCCTTTCCTCTCCGCCTGCCCCCTCCCCAGCAAAGTGCAGGTTCTCTATGGGGGCACAGACCTCTTTGACTATGAGGTGCGCAGGACCTTCAACAACGACATGCTCCTGGCCTTCATCAGCAGCAGCTGCATCGCCGCCCTCGTCTACGTCCTCACCTCCTGCTCGGGTAGGTCCCCTCTGAAGGTCTGGCACAGTGACAGCCCCCTTCTCTCCTCCTGGTATGTTCCTGTTTGCCCAGATCCTGCCTTCTCAAGAATGCTAGGATATTCATGAACCCTGCACATCAGAGCAATCATCTTCCAACCCCAGGCAGGCAGACGGGTCTGGAGGCGGTTGCCAGCCTCACACAGTCAGCCTTTCGCCATTTGACCATAGTTCTCCTATGACAGCCTTGGTATGGGAACCTGGGTACTGGCCCCCATGATGCAGGTTCTCCTGGGCCTGTCTATGTGATACTGTAAGGTGCCAGGGATCCAGACACAGTTCCTACCCACCCAGGTGACAAGAAACATCTATGTTCATAAGTCCCTTACTTGAGGTGAGGTCTGCAGAGATGAGGTTTCATGGGCAACTTCTCTTACCCACTTAGGACTCCTGCCCAGCCCCGCTTTGGGCATGGAGAGTGGTTTCTTGGGGTGGGGGACAAAGAAAGACCCTAGGGGGTGAATGCTCTGTGAGGGTCCTCCTCCACCTGCCTCTCTGCCTCTCGCCCTGCCAGTGTTCCTGTCTTTCTTTGGGATCGCCAGCATTGGTCTCAGCTGCCTGGTGGCGCTCTTCCTGTACCATGTGGTCTTCGGGGTCCAGTACCTGGGCATCCTCAATGGGGTGGCTGCCTTTGTGGTAGTGGGCATTGGTGAGTTGCCTCCCTGGCCATGGCGATGGGTTTCCCACCGGGAACTGTGCCCCTTGCTGCACAAAGGGCCTTCTCCCTGGGTGCAAAGCCTGGGCTCCCTGGGGGCTCTATAAAGCCCCCTCTCAGGCCTCAGTCCTGTGGGGTTAGAAGGAGTGGTGGGTGGGCACCTGGCATTGGGGGAGGAAAGAGCATTGGGCTGTGCTGGGATAAAGGCTGAGGAGCGGAAGAAGGGGCGAAGTTCTGGGAGGGGTTGGGGCCAACAAATATGGTAGTGAGGCCTGGACCCTCACAGGTGGAGCTGGGCAGATGAGTCTTTCCAGAGTCCAGACTGAGAAGCAGGACTCTGCTGGGGCCCGATCTCTCAGGAGGCTGCTTAGAGTTGATTTAGACCAGGGGTCCTCAAACTTTTTAAACAAGGGGCCAGTTCACTGTCCCTCAGTCCATTGGAGGGCTGGACTGAGGGCCCCGGGATGAGTCAGCTGCTAAACAGGACAGGCAGCAGCAGCAAAAACACCCGGCAGGCCAGATAAATGTCCTAGGTGGGCTGCATGTGGCCCACAGGCCATAGTTTGAGGACGCCTGATCTAGACCCAGGCTGGGCCTGGTCCTGGCGACAGCAGAACAATGCTGAGCCTGCCCTCCTGGTCCGGAACCCGCTCCTACAGGTGTGGATGATGTCTTCGTGTTCATCAACACCTACCGCCAGGCCACCCACCTGGAAGACCCTCAGCTGCGCATGGTCCACACCATCCAAACAGCTGGCAAGGCCACCTTCTTCACCTCCCTGACCACGGCCGCCGCCTACGCAGCCAATGTCTTCTCCCAGGTAGGGGACCTTACCCTCTACCCCTGTCCTGGCCTCCCCATTTCTCCCAGACTTACCTGGCCCCTGGGCTCTGCTCTTCCCACCTGCCCCCGGGCAGCCACATAGCTTTTACTGCAGGTACTTGCCATGTCTCTAGGGTCTGTTTTTGTCAGTAATCAAGTACCCAAACTTAGCAAGTGGGAAAATTATAATATTGATACAAACAACATTTATTACTGATGCTCATTAATAGTAACCCAGCCTCTCCCTGAGAGCATTTGACAGCTTCTAAAGCAGTGGTTCTCAACCTTCCTAAGGTTGTTGCAACCCTTTAGTACAGTTCCCATGGGTCACAGGTTGAGAACCGCTGTTCTAAAGTGCTTTCACATTTAATCTTCATTACCTAAGACAAGGGATAATTACCATCCCTGTTTTCCTCATACAGAAACTGGGGCCCAGAGAGGTAAAGTGACTTCCTCAAGGTCACACAGCTAGGAAGGGGTGAGCCTGATCAAGTCTCCTGGCTCCTGGCCCAGAGCTGCTCCTACCACCTGTCTCATATAGCATTTCCTTCCCTCTGACTCCCTCTGTCTGCCCCCTGGTCCTTTGGCCTCAGAGTGCGGCTCAGGAGAAGACATTGAATTGGGCTGGGTCCTTAGTACTGAGTGAGCCTGAAAGATAACAGACCCAACTCTTTGAGGGACTTTATGGCCTGGGATGAGCCCATCTAGAAACTGTTAGATGCCCAGGGATCATCAGGATCTTCCCAAATAATCCCTCCCAGAAAGCAGGCAGAGCTGGGTTCATTTTCCACTGTGTGACCTTGGGCAGGTTGTGTAACCTCTCTAAGTCTCACTTTCCTCATGTGGATTTGAATTCAAGGATTGAAATAAGAAGATGCCTGTGAAAATGTTTCAGGAGTGTGCAGGCCTTCTGCTCACTGCCTACTGTTTTCTTCCAGGCAGCACCTCTCCATAGCAGTCCCCGGGCCACTTCTGGAATATGCCCATTGCTCCTAGTCCCCAGGCTCTCTGCTTCCATCACGTGGCAGCACTCTGTCCCTTCTCCCTCACTGCCACATGGCCTGGTCTGACAGGCTGTGTCTTCTTATCCCCCATCCATTCTGTAATGACAGTTACTGAGCACTTCCTCTGTGCCAGGCACTGTTCCAGGCAGTGGGCTGCAGATAAGAACCTGTACTCTCGCTCAAGGTGGGGACCCTTCACTGCTGTGTCCCTCAGCACAGCCTCTGGCTCCTGGTATTCCTCCTGCCTCAGTCTGGGAGTGACCTGGGGTCCTGAGTGTCTCTGGATCCAGGCTTGACCACCCCACATCCCTCTCTACCTCTCTGCCATCAGATCCCAGCCGTGCAGGACTTTGGCCTGTTCATGTCCCTCATCGTGTCCTGCTGCTGGCTGGCCGTGCTCTTCACCATGCCAGCCGCCCTGGGCCTCTGGAGCATGTACATGGCACCACTGGAGAGCTCCTGCCAGACCAGGTGAGCCGGGCAGTGGCTTCCTGTCGCTGAATCCCCATTGCAGTCCTCTGGGAATAACTCAACATGCCACCTTCTCTTCCCAGAGCCTTTGTGGTTCTTTAGTGAGCAGAGGGCAGGGAAGGAGAGGTGGTGGGATTGAATCAGGCCTGGGTGGCTGCCTGCAGTGAACTAAGAGATGATTTAGGGTCTCTGGGCTTAGGGTCTCTGGCCTCTGTGAAGGCCTCGGTTGGGGTTTCAGGAGTCCACCATAACTTCTATTTGATCATGGTGAGCCCAGGAGGGCTCGGACCTGAGTTTGAGATGGACTCCTCCACTCTCCCTACTCACACCTTCTTTCTCAAGGCTACCACGTAAGGCTGGGCACTGTACAAGAGCCCCCTGGCTGGGCCACTGCTATCTGTACTGGGGACATTCAGATGTAACTGTTTCTATGATGGTTACAGAAACACAGGGTCTTGTGGAAAGTGCTTCCTTTTCCAATCTCAGCAGAGATGACAGATGAGGGCCAGCCCATGGCTTCCCCAGCAATCTCACTGGACACAGTAGTCCTCCCAGCCCATCAGACTCGGGCTCCAACTCAGCCTCTGCACCAGGCAGCTGTGGAACTTGGGCAGATTACATAACCTTTCTGTGCCTTACAGTTTCCTTTCCTTGAAATAGATGTGAGCACAGTGTAGGAGCCCCATGAGGACTGAGATAGTCATGGGGGGCACATAGCTCTCTGCCTGGCACACCACATGCTTGGGTGTCAGCTGTGTGTGTTGTCCTTATCCTCAGTCCGTGAGGTGAGCCTCATCTCACCCTCCAGCTGAGCCTCCACCACACTGGCTACAGCTCTAGCTCAGCCCTACTCCCCTCCTCCAGCCTCCCCCAAGGATTAGTTGGCATCAATACCCCGTGCCACATGATGGCAGAGGAATGATTCTCCTTACTTGGTCACCTTGATGTGTTGGCCGCTGTATGTTGTCATCTCTTCCTGGCTCATGTCTGTTGTCACTATGCGTCTCCGCAGAGGGAGACTGGTACCTGAGGGCCCCAGGGTACATGGTACTAGAAAGAAACCAAGAAGGCTCATAGAAGTCTAGGATGCGTGTTTGTATGTGTGATGTCGGCAACAGTGTGATACCTGGGTTCACCTGGTCTCTGGGGCCTGGCCCGCCCATTCTAGGTACCTACTGCACTCTGGGCTCATCCCTCCCCCACTCTCTCCACAGTTGCCACCAAAAATGTGGCCGCAAGAGCTCCCTGCACTTCCCCAGGGACGTGTTTGCTGCTCCTGAGCGTGCTGGGGGCAGCCCTGCCCAGGGGCCCCTCCCCTACTTGGACGATGACATCCCTTTGCTGGATGTCGAGGAAGAGCCAGGTGAGAACTGGCACAAGCCTGCCCTTCTGACCCTGGCCAGATCCAGGGGCTTCCCTGCGAGCGGGTGATGCTCTCAGGGAGGCCTGCGGCAGAGGACCGGGCAGGACAGTCTGTGGGCATCAGGCCTCCCTGGGGAGGGTGCAGACCAGGGTAGGCTTTAACTCGGGCTTTGACAGGCCACTGCTCTGCCCTGGCAGTGTCGTTGGAGCTAGGAGATGTATCCCTGGTGTCCGTGTCCCCTGGGGGCCTGCAGCCAGCCCCTGAGAGTGGCAGCCGGGGCCAGCTCATCGTGCAGCTGCAGGAGCTGCTGCACCACTGGGTACTGTGGTCCGCCGTCAAGAGCCGCTGGGTGATCGTGGGTGAGTGGGCTGCCCATCCCTGCCCTCTGTTTGGCGGCCCCATTCCAGGGAGGGCAGACTCCCCAGATAACATACGGGCACAGGGCACCTGCACCTCCTGCAGAGGCCCAGCATGGGACAGAGTGAAGCCAGTCTACAGGGACACTGCTTATGGGGCCGACCACGTGCCTGTCATCACCCTGGGCGGGGGAATGTGAATGCTCCGGAGTTAGAGCCACTTCAAATCCCAATTCTGCCACATACTAGCTATGTGACTTTGGTGGTGTCAGTCCATCTGACACTCAGTCTCCCACCCTGGAATTGGGGATGAGAAGAGTGCCCAGTAAGGCAGCCATGAGAAGCACAGTGCTGGACGTGAAGATCTTAGCCCAGGGCACAGCACACAGTAAGTGTTCAGTAAGCAGTTGGCACCGTGGTTGCTATTAATACCGTCATCTTCCACAGTGTTTTGGAGGTGGGTGAGATCGAGGGAATGTGCCAGCTCTTACAAACTGTGAAGTGCTGAGGCAGTGGCTTGTTCTTGTCCAGGAGTGGTAGCTTAAATCTACTGTCAGACCCCCAGGGACACTGCACTTAACAACCACCCCCATCCCTGGGAGGACCCATCCCTAGCAAGATTTACCTGCTGGCTGGCATGCTGGGCCTGTGCCCACTCCCTTGACACTCCCCACCCCCACAGTGAGAGCAACTGTCCCCAGAGCCCAGGAGGCCCTGGCCGAGTGCAGTGCTTTCCCTTGCAGCACTGTTTGTGTCCATCCTCGTCCTGTCCCTGGTGTTCGCCAGCCGGCTCCGCCCTGCCAGCCGGGCCCCACTGCTCTTCAGGCCTGATACCAACATCCAGGTTCTACTGGACCTCAAGTACAACCTGAGTGCCGAGGGCATCTCCTGCATCACTTGCTCAGGTGAGGGTTTCCCACTGGGACATCTCCTGCCCTGTCTGGTGTCCAGGTCTCAAAGACTGTTGGTTTGAAAGAGGCAAGAGCCAGGTTTCCCATCACTGCATGACCTCAGGCAAATCACACTTAACTCTGAGCCTCAGTGTCCACATAGTTCATCACACAAACACTTGCTGGGTGCTGGCTCTGGAGAGGTACAGTGGGAGGGATAGGCTTCTAGGGACAGGTCATTGTAACAGTAAATCTGAGCTTTGGGGAAAGAAAAGCAGGGACACAGTATCACGGAAGGCTTCCCGGAGGAGGTAATGTCTGATACCCAAAGGATGGGAAGCAATTAGCCAGCCCAGAAAGAAAGGAGGAAGGTATCTAGGCAGAGGGGAGCACCAGAAGTGGGAGAGATCAGGGCAAATTCAAGAAAGGCAGTTGCAGGAGCTCAGGCTGGTCAGGTGGGCTAAAGTGAAGAGTCTGGATTCTATTCCAGTTGTCACTGGAAATTAGAGGAGGGGTTAGGTCAAGAAGGGTGATGACTGAGTGTCCCAGGTGCTGTATTGGTTGAGGGGTGGCTAGGAGACTGGTAGGAGACACGTATGGGGTGCATGCTGAGGGTGGTGGTGGAGTCAAGAGATTTTGGGGAGGTGATTCCCACGGACTTGGTGACAGAGTGGTTGTCAGAGACGATCACAGAGGAGAGATAAAGATATGTCCTTGCATTGGAGGTGATCTGGTCTAGGCCCTCATTTTATAGAGTGGGGAGCCTGACGTCAGGCCTGGGGTGAGTGAAGTCAGCTCAAGGTCATCCAGCTTTGCCAGGGCAGCTGGAAACCGAAGGAGGAGATGCTCAGGGAGAGCCTCCAGCTTGCAGGAGCAGATCCGCTGGCTGCTGTAATTGCCTTCATTTAATTAGGGCGGTGTTCAGATTAACCCGGCCTTCCCCTTGGTAATGGCGGCCAAATGCATGATAATCGACTGAGCTCAGAGAGATGCCCGAAGAGGCCCTCATAAATTAGAGCCAGCCTGGCCACATCCCCAGCTCCTATGCCCCTCTGTCTGGGTGCAGAATTACCCTCCATTATTACTGCCACTGGGCTCCTGCTTCCCCCAGCGCCCAGCTCCCATTGCACAGATGGCCAGACCAGGGTGGCCTCAGAGCTCCTGGACAGCATCAGGCAGGACAGGTCTCCAGTCAGGCCCAGTCCCACCTTGCACCTCCGTCTCTGTGAACTGCCTCTCAGAGGGAACTTCAGAGGGCAGCGAGAGCGCCTGGCTTCGGAAAGGCCCAGCAAGGCCAGGCTCACTTGGGGGCTGCGTCCTCACTGCCTTGTGCAGGTCTCTTACCTGCCCTGGGGGGAGCCTTCCTCCTCCACCAAGTGTGGTTCTTAATAACAGGCTTCTAGGGGGAGTAAAACTTATAAACTGTAAAATTTTAATTTAAAAAAAATTTTTAACATTTACAAAAACACTAAAAAACCAAATGCGCAATGCAGGAGGCAAAACAGGAAGGTCACTCATCTCTGCCGGTTGTTAATGTCGCCCTTCCACTTGCTCCTGTCAATGAAGCATTTATTAGGAGCCAGGCATGTTGCTAAGTGCAGTGGAGGCGACGTCCAGTCTGGTTCCTCAGCCTCCTCTGTGGGAAGTACAGTGTCCCCCACCGGCCAGGGGAGGACAATGGAATCTAGGGTGGGAGAACAGCATCAGTGCCTGTCTCTGGCAGGGCCAGACAGAGCCTTTCTTTTGGCCTGCGAATCCAAAAAGTTCAATATTTGATGTTTTATTAAGTTCTCTCTAGCTTCTGACTTCTAATGCCCACCTGCTCCAGTCCCTGGGTCCCAATTCCTAGGACCGTCAGGGATCCCAACCTCTTTCCTCTGCCCACCGGGCCCCACCAAGGAGACCCTGCTGTCCCTGACATGGTGCGGGGCACAGGTCTGTTCCAGGAGAAGCCCCACAGTCTGCAGAACAACATCCGCACATCCCTGGAGAAAAAGAAGCGAGGCCCTGGGGTGCCCTGGGCCAGCCGGGTGGAGGCCACCCCTCAAGGTAAGCTCTGGGGGCAGGGATGTTGGTTAGGGTATGGGGGCCCTGTGTGGGGAGCCAATAAAATTCATTCCTGATTCTCCTGCAAGAACAAGCACCTGTTGCCGGGTTGCTGCAGAGGGGCTGGATGTTGGGGTGGACTCGGGGCCTGCCCTCACCGCTCCAGCAGCTCTCCTGGGCCAGAACACCATTCTGAGGGTCTGGGGCAGGGGACACCTTGGGCCCTGGACACTGGTTTATCCCTCCTGGGGTCGCCATCCAAGGTTAATTATAGGACAAGTGTACTGTGGGACTGAACCTTGTCACCCCATAGCCTTGTCACCACCCCTGTCCTCACCAATGTCATTTCCAGCACCAGCCCCACCACTCATACTGTGGTCCTCATCAATGGAAACTGCCCCAGTCCACCACTGGCACATCTTCCCTACAGCTTCCTCCATCGTTGTCCATCCCGCACCCCATCCTGGTAACCACCTGCCCCACTGTCATTGCTATGGGCCTGGTTCAGTAAAGAGGGACAGACAGCATTTGGAGAAAAGCCCAAGGCCAGGGCTCAGCTGCTCCAGGGTCAGGAGAAACCAGCCGAGGTGATTGTCCACCCCTCATTTGTCCTAGACTCCCTGGGCACTGTGTTCGTCTCCAGAGTGAAGAATAAAGGCCACCCAGCTATCTACAGGCTCTCCCTCAATGCCAGCCTGCCTGCCCCTTGGCAGACCGTGTCCCCCGGGGATGGAGAGGTGCCCTCTTTCCAGGTGAGCCTGGGCTTTCCAGTGATCTGTCACCACTGGGGGAGGAGTCCTTGATGCCAGTTGGTAGACTCTGGCCACGTAGGGAGGCAGAAGCCAGGTTTTTGAGGATGGAGCTGCTATGGGCAGATGAGGCCCCTCCCCCACCCCAGATCAGCCAGGCGTATGGCAGGGACCTGCTGAGTGACAACAGCATGGGCTTCTGAGTCTTTCAGGCCTGGGTTTGAGTCCTGACTCTGCATTTATAACCTGTATGTCTTTGGGAAGATGACTTCATCTCTCTGAGCCTCAGTTATTCTCATGAAATGGGGGGAAGCAAAGGTACCAGGCAGCGTTGGTGGAGGGACACGAGGTCAGGCTGTGCAGTTCAGTACATCTGGGACGTGATAAGTGCTCAATAAATGGGAGCCAGTAGTTAATCCCATTCTTGGCAGCTGCTCCAGCACCCCAGCAAGAGTCTGTAAGGGCCCACCCAGACTTCTGTTTTGTCCCTCACAGGGACCATCGTCTGTGTTTCTTTAACATGTTACACCCCCCAGGACGACAGGGACCTATGTGACCTCTTTTGCTCAGGCTTTATATTGCCACTGGAAAGATGGGGTTTCTGAGGCTTTTGCTGACTCTGAGCCTTTGCATTTGCTGTTCCCGCTGCCCGAAAGCTTTCCTTGCAGCTTACGGTGTGGCTGCCTCCTTAGTCCTCCACACTGATGTCAGTGCTCTCAGCCGCTTCTCCCTTTGCCCCCTCTCCCACCATTTATCCTCCATCTTGTCATCCTAATCTCAGGAGCCATTGTAAATGCCAGCTCTGTGGGGCAGGGACCTTGCCTGTCCTGCTTGCTGCTCTAACCTCAGAGCCTGGCACAGGGCCTGGCACACAGTCACTGCTCTGTGACCAGTTGCTAAAGGCAGAAGTGAGGCTCAGAGAGGGAGGAAGGGATTTGCCCAAGTTCTCGACTCAAACCCAGGCCTCCTGAGCCTCTGCCCAGGGCTCCATCCCCCACTCTGAGGGCAGGGACAGGGTGAAATACACTGAGGAGGGAGGGGACAGAGCCTGAGGCCGGGCCCAGGCCGAGGCAGCCCCCCCGAGTCACGTGTCTTGTCTCTGTCAACCCACTGCTTAGGTGTATAGAGCGCCTTTTGGTAACTTCACCAGGAAGCTGACCGCTTGTATGTCTACAGTAGGGCTGCTCCAGGCGGCGAGCCCCTCCCGCAAGTGGATGGTGACGACCTTGGCCTGTGACGCCAAGCGGGGCTGGAAGTTTGACTTCAGCTTCTATGTGGCCGCCAAGGAGCAGCAGCACAGCCGGTAACAGCCTGCGGATAAGCCCGTGTCCCCCCAGCTGGCCTGTTCACTGCCTCCTCACTCTGTCTTTGTCTTGTCACCTGTGAGATACAAGCAGGCACCTGAAAGGAGCCCCACCCATCTCCACACACCTGTTCAGATGTCTCTCTGCCCAGGGCTGGGGAGAGGGGACACTGGCAAGGACAATGGGCCTGCGAACTGCCCCCCCTGCCCCTGTCACCACCCCGCCTTTGATGGCTCCACAGGGGTGGTAGTGACCACCTTGAGTGGTTCCTCCAGCTCACCAGCCACTGCAGGCCCTTTGCATTGGCTATTTTCTCTGTCTGGAATGTTCTTCCTCCACCCTGTGTGATTGACTTCTCAAGAATCAGGTTTCTACCTAAATGTCACCTCTCCCATTCAAAATCACCTCGCCAAGCCTCTTGCCACATGTCACCCACTGCTGTCCTCCTGGTGCCATCATCACCTGATGTCATGCTGACCTGGTATATTATATATCTTCTCTCCAGGGCATATACCCACCCTGTGGTGGCACCTTGACTATCTTATGTGGTGCTATGACCCTGGCACCTAGCAGGCTGTCTGGCACAGAGTGGGTGCTCACAAGTAAATGCTGGCTGGCTGGAAGGATGGACCCAGCACTTCCTCTCCAGGGCACTTATTTATTTATTTAATCACACCCCCTCCCCTAGACCACAAAGGGCCTAAAGTGAGGGCTGTTCCATGTATTTACCTTCTGTGGCCCATCCCTGCAAGTGTCTGGTAGGGGGCAGGCACCCTGCTGCGTGCTGAGTGGGAAGCTGCGCTCTGCTCGTGGGGTCTTCACTCCAGCAGGGTGACTTTGCCCGGGTTTTCCTCCCTGTGCTCTGAAATGACACCACATTCATTCTTTTATCCCTGGAGGGTGTATTAGCAAAGGTCTCCTCTCTCATCCGTTCACTGGTTGAACAAACTGTGACAACCAACTGTGTGGCCCTGTGCTAAGCCAGGAACACAGTGGTGACAAGAGACAGATGTGACTCCTGCCCTTGGGCCCTCTGGCAAGAGACAGACAGCTAACAAGTAGACAGCAGTGTCCTTACAAATGATGCTGTGTGTGCTCTGAGAGAAACAGCACCTCCCTGGGGCTGCGGAGAACAACAGAGCCAGCCAGCTTGTGCTGTGACATAGGGGACTGCAGTCTCTGACAGGGACTGGCTTCAGAGCTTCAAGCAGCTGCGGAGGCCTGAGCTCTGCTTGGGACAGAGGGTATAGCTTAGAGGCAAGGGTACAACCAAGAGGCCCTCACTGGGTCCTTTCCAACCTGGAGTCAGGAATGAGGAGTCCCTCTGCCTGCCCTCTCCTGGCCTAAGGTGGGGCTCATGCGCATCAGCCCCTACCTGAATGAGCCTAAAACATTCTAGAAAGAACTCTGTGCTGCTTTAGGTCCAGCTGCCCATGGAACCCTTTTCCCAAACAGAATCTTGAGACTCTACTTGTTCAGGGTGAGGCAGGGCTGGGAGCTTCTCGGCAGGGCCCACCAATGCTGGGCCTGGGGCCCCTCCTGAAGGAGCTGCTTGTCTCCTAAGCCCTTTGCACCACCTGTGGGGAGACTGAGATCAGAGAGGGGAAGGGCCTTGCTTGGCCTCCTATCGTCAGCTTCAGTAGGGGTGCAGCAGAATAGGCCTCCACACCCCAGCCCTGGGCAGGTACCTTCTCCAGCCCTCCTGCCTGAGGCCGACTCCCTGTTGGTGGGGAAGCCTGAGTCCAGTACCTGCCCATACCCATGAAGGTCACACTGGCCTTGCCTCCCTGACCCCTGGTGGCTCCTCTGGCCTCATCGTGGCCTCCCTCGCCTCTGCAGGAAGCTATATTTTGCTCAGTCCCACAAGCCGCCCTTCCACGGGCGTGTGTGTGTGACTCCTCCCGGCTGCCTGCTCAGCTCCAGCCCCGACGGGCCCACCAAAGGCTTCTTCTATGTGCCTAGTGAGAAAGGTACTGTGGGGCACACTGTGGGGCCCTGGGAGCCAGGCCCTGCAATCCCCTACAGCTCTGCCTCCACCCCACAGTGCCTAAGCCCCGCCTCTCTGCCACCTTTGGCTTCAACCCCTGCGTGAACACCGGCTGTGGGAAGCCGGCGGTGCGGCCCCTGGTGGATACTGGGGCCATGGTCTTTGTGGTCTTCGGCATTATTGGCATCAATCGCACTCGGCAGGTGGACAACCACGTTATTGGAGACCCGGTATGTGGCCTCCATCTCAGCTCCTCACAGCACCATGGGCCCCTGATGGCTTGTTCCACCCAAACGACCCCACAGGCTCCTGAGGGCACTGCTTCTCTTGAGAACTAAGTGGGGTTGGCTGGTTAGACTCGCCCAGGAATCTGGGCACATCTTAGAGCCCAAGCTGGCTTCCTGTCTGCATGAGGAGCTGGAGTGGAGAGAGGGAGATCCAGGAATGCCTTGGGGAGGGAGCAGCCCTTGCTGTAAGCCTGGTTGGTGCCCTCCACCTGTGTGTGTCCTGTGCTGGGCTCTCAAGCTTTGGAAGGCAGGTGGGGCCTGGGCCTGGCCTGCAGCAGATGCCAAGATTGTGGCTAAAAGGATGGGTGACTAGGCCCGGCCCTTAGAAGTCACAGTCCTGTGGATTGCATGAGAATGACAGACGTGAAGAAAGTTAGGAGCAGGGTAAAGTCGGAGGAAGTCTCTCTATCCCATCCAGGCAGGGATTCTGCAGGTGTTCAGAGCAGGGGCTGTAGGGACCAGGCAGGTGCTGGAGAACAGGTAGGGCAAGGCTATCTGGGGGCGGGAGAGGAAGCAGGAAATCCAGGGGAGGGGAAATGTTGCATGGGGCAGAGTGGGATCGGAGGGGACAGTGGGTGACCAGGCAGAGGGTTGTAACATGAGGGTGACAGTGGTGGCAGGGAGCTACCAGAGGTTCTTATCCTGGGCAGGGGGAGGCAGGACGTAGGACTGTCCCCATCTCACTGAGTGGCCTGGGCTGGCCTGTGTCTCTTTGGGAAAGGGCAGCGTCATCTACGACAGCAGCTTTGACCTCTTCAAGGAAGTTGGGCACCTGTGCCGCCTCTGCAAGGCCATCGCAGGCAACTCCGAGCTGGTGAAGCCGGGAGGGGCGCAGTGCCTGCCCTCAGGTATGTGGGGCAGGGAACCGGCTCCTCTGAGGGGGACAGACTCGGGAGGCCGTGGAGGCCACAGTTCAGGAAGGACACCCGCCTGGCCCATGGGTGTCTTTGCAGACGTGCGTTTGTGCTTGAGGGCGACCATACGGGTAGGTGTGTGCTGACGGGTGTCTTTCCAGGTGAGAGCAGGCTTGTGTGTGAGCAGGGATCAGCACGGGGGCAGGGGGGACACACCTGCAGGAGTAACCTGGACGAGACCATGCCACAGCTGTCCCTGAGAGAGCCCCAAATGTCATTTCCAGGCCAATTGCAAACATATGGTGTGGGTTTCCCAGTGACATTGCCAGTGTTTGCAAATACTGTCACAGGTGTGGTGGGGTGGGGATGGGCTCCTCCAGGCCCCACACCCACCACACCCCTCTTGCGCTTCTCCCCACAGGCTACAGCATCTCCTCCTTCCTACAGATGTTGCACCCCGAGTGCAAGGAGCTGCCTGAGCCCAACCTGCTCCCGGGGCAGCTGTCCCATGGGGCTGTGGGTGTGAAGGAGGGCCGCGTGCAGTGGATCTCCATGGCCTTTGAGTCGGTGAGCCCCACGTGGCCATGCTGGTAATCTTGTCAAGTGCTTGCCTTACAGTGTCACCTCTGATCCCTGGCCCTCATCCCAAATCATGGGGCTAAGGCTTAGAGAGATAGAATGATTCACATGATTAGTGAGTGTCAGCACCAGTGTGAAAATGGGCCATCTGCCTGCAGAGCTCTGCCCTTTCTTCCCACAGGCGGCTGCCAGCTCCCCCACCCAAGGGTCTACATCATTTTGCAGCCTCCGGGTTATAGGGGCTGGTGGAAGTCCAAGATGTTCCCTTCTGCCACTGTGGAGGCCAGGGTTGGTTGGGGCCACAGACCCTAGTAATGGGCCTCTCTCAGGGTGGCCAGGGTCAGGCTGTCCCACACACGCCCCTGCTGCCTGCATTGCCGCTGGACACTCCCGGGGCTCTGCCCAAGGAGGCATGTGCATACGCATGCACACACACACACTCACACTCCTACCTGGCACCTGCAGGGCCTCAAGGTCCTGGCACTTGGCTCTCTGAGGCTTGGCAAGTCTGTTCCTGCTGCTTCATGCAGAGACCCCGGGTTCAGTCCTTGCTCTGATCCTGGTATGCTCTGTCACGTGTCCCTCTGACCTCAAGTTCCTCGTGTAAGAAAATCATTAAAGGTCCCTGCCCTCCCCTGGCAGGAGTGGAAATAAAATGACACTTGAATGCCTAGGGCTTCCTTTTGCAGGCTGAAGCCCCATTTCAGAGAGGAGCGAGGTCTCAGCTCAGGCTCATCCCCGCAGCAGGGTGCCCACTCCCAAGCCAACCCCACCGACATGCAGACACCTACACACAGACACTCTAGGCTGGTTTGAGCTCAGTGAGAGCAGAACTGGACCAGAGAAATAACATAAGAAGGGGCCAGAGAGATAACATAAGAAGATTCCAGAGCCGAGTGGGTGCCAGTTTGCTTTGTTCATCATTCCCCAATTTGTGAGCAACGCTGAGGGCTGGACACTGACCCAGACAGGCTGCTTCTTCCCTCAAGGGCTCAGAGTCCCACCAGGGACAGGTGGGTTACCAGGCAGTGATGAACTATGTTGGAGAAGCACTGAGAGCTTGGAGGGCCCAGAGGAGGCCCATTCAGAGCACCACAGAAGGCTTCCTACAGGATGTGTCGGAGCTGGCTGTGCAGCAGGGGGAACAGCCTGAGGGATTCTGGGAGATGAAAGTAGTTCTGGAAGGAAGGGACAGGTGACTGTGGTTGCATCTGAGCCTGCTGCTATGAAGATCACCTGATGCCTCCAGAGTCTGGTGGCAGCTGGTTTGGGTTTGGGTCATTGTTCACCTCCCCTAACCTCACGCTCCATTGGTGGCCACAGAGGGGACCCACTATGTCCTGGGAAGGGTGAGCAGGCCATGGACCTCACCTGTCTCGTTGGCTCCTGTCCCCCGCAGACCACGTACAAGGGCAAGTCCTCCTTCCAGACCTACTCAGACTACCTGCGCTGGGAACACTTTCTCCAGCAGCAGCTGCAGACCTTCCCCGAGGGCTCAGCCCTACGCAGGGGCTTCCAGACCTGCGAGCACTGGAAGCAGATCTTCATGGAGATCGTAGGCACGTGGCAGCCCTGCCCCTCCACCCTCCACGCCGGGGCTGAGGCCGGGGTGGGGTGGGGTGGTGGGGGACTGCGGCAGGGAGGGCATTCAAGGCCTTTCTGAGTCACACTCTTGTCATCTTCTCAGTTCTGGCCAAGAACCCTGGGGAAGCTGGGATGACACAATGGCCAGGATGCTGATCAGAGGCCTGAGTTTGGGTCTTGTCCTGCTCAGGAGCATCTGGCCCCATTCTCTGATAATAACTTTGGCTGTCTTAAAAATAAACAATCACAACCATGACATCTGTCAGTTACAAGCCCTTTCTAGGTGTCAAGCCTCGTGGTAAGGGCCTGACCTATGTTATCTCTTAAATGCCAAATGAGGCCTGGGGCTGGGGGCTGTGATCTCCCCACCTTACAGATAAATACACAGGGACCCAAAGAGGTCAGGGGCCTACGCAGAGTGGCTGGCTGTAACTACCCACCCTGTAGCCAAACTGAGACCCTCTTCCCTCACAGGGGTGCAGAGCGCTCTGCACGGGCTGGCACTGTCCCTGCTCATCTGTGTGGCCGCAGTGGCTGTGTTCACCACCCACATTCTGCTCCTGCTGCCTGTGCTCCTGAGCATCTTGGGTACGTGGGCTATGGGTTGACGGGTATTAAACCAGTGGGGACAGGAACAGGCAGGGGTCTCCCTGGTGGCCCCAAGTGAGGAAATTTCTCTGAACTCTTAACTGTCAAGTCTTAAGAGATTTGAGGTCACTCCTACTCCAAGCAAAGAGATCCTCTGCCCAGAGCCATCTGTGACAGTCCCGCACAGTCTGTGCTCCCCAAGCAGAGTTGGGATTCCCAGGTGGCAGCTTTCAGCTCAGTAATATATTGCTGTATCTGTCCCCTGCCTGGGACCCCCACACTTTCTGTACCTGGCTCTCCTCCTCCATCCTGTCACCTGATGTGGGGTTGGGCTTGGACTGCATCATTCCCCAGGGGCCCTCCAGGGCTGTGCCGTGGTGATGGGTGGGGGGGTGGATCCAAGGTGCCTTCCCCACCATCCTTCTCGCAGGTATTGTCTGCCTTGTGGTGACCATCATGTACTGGAGTGGCTGGGAGATGGGGGCTGTGGAAGCCATCTCCCTGTCCATCCTCGTGGGCTCCTCTGTGGACTACTGCGTCCATCTGGTCGAGGGCTACCTGCTGGCTGGAGAGAACCTGCCCCCCCACCAGGCTGAGGTGAGTGCCCTATTGCCTTACTCCACCCCAGCACAGCTGAGGGGCCTCCCAGGACAGCTGGATCTCTAGGCAAGCTGTGTTCTGGGTACTGGGGTTCCCGAGGCCAATCTATGAGCTCCAGGGACTCAGATTCTACCCAGATGGCTAGAGCAGCACTGTGACACCCTGGGTAGGTCCTTGCTCCCCCAGCCTAAGTCTCCCCATGTGAGCAATGAGGAGAGTGGGCTAGACAGAGGATGTCCAAGGCCTTTACTGGTTCACCTTCCCCAGGGTCCAGCTACGATTTGAGTCCCTTGTGGCTTGGTGAGGATGCATTTGTGAACTCAGTGCCAAAACCAGCTGTGGTCCTGCTAAAGGGACTTTTTTATTAATTTTAGAATTATGTTAATGTGAAAATTAATCAATTATACATTTAACTGACTGTGGTCAAAACAAAGGAATCAGTTACCAACTAGGATCCCCATTTAGGAAGAACTACTGTGCAGGTCCCCACATCTGTCACCATTCCGACATGCGCTGCCACCTGGCGCTGCAGGGGGTCGTTCGCCCCGCCCACCCCAGTGCACAGCAGCAGAGTGGGCTGTCAAGGGGGGGCGGGAGCTCCCCTGGCCCAGAGGGTCCCTAGCAGTGGCTCTCCATTCAGGATGCACGCACACAGCGCCAGTGGCGCACCCTAGAGGCCGTGCGGCACGTGGGCGTGGCCATCGTCTCCAGCGCGCTCACCACGGTCATCGCTACAGTGCCCTTGTTCTTCTGCATCATTGCCCCGTTTGCCAAGTTCGGCAAGATCGTCGCACTCAACACAGGCGTGTCCATCCTTTACACGCTCACCGTCAGCACCGCGCTGCTCGGCATCATGGGGCCCGGCTCCTTCACCCGGACCCGGACTTCCTTTCTCAAGGCCCTGGGCGCCGTGCTCCTGGCGGGGGCGCTGGGACTGGGCGCCTGCCTCGTGCTCCTCCGGAGTGGCTATAAGATCCCACTGCCCACCGGGACCGCCCTATAGCTGTGCCTGGCCCCTGACTCAGATGCCTTTGGCCCCGGGTGGATGACGGACGGACGCCCTGCCTCACCCCAAGGGCGCTGTTCCCCACCTGGGCCCCAGCCAGCCTGTGTTCCCTGGCCTGGGGCAAAGGCACCACACAGGTCCTGGTGGGAGCTGCCATCCATATCCACACTCTGAGGGCCACACTGCTTTCTCCTGAGGAGCCTGAGCTGGGAGGTGGAGCCTCAGCCCCATCGGCCCAGCCCTCCTCCTGTGTCCCACCACCACAGGGGCCAGGTGGTTTTTGTAGGGGGCCTCCCTGTCACACTGCCTCTATGCCCACAACTTTTTAGTGTGGGTATTACAGGGCCCCATTCCACAGATGTGAAGACTGAGGTACCAAGAGGTACTGTGGCAGAGCCAGCACTGCCTCCTGAGCCTTCGGATATGCACTTGGGGGCTTTGCAGGAAGAGCACAGTGGATTGAGGGCAGGGCCTCAGCCCCCGCCCCTCCCTGCTCCCCTCAGCTTTACAGAGGCCAGGCCTTTCACTCTGGCTGGAGAGGGCAGAGGGACTGGGCTTGGGCTTCTGCATGTCGTAGCCCTGGCGCCAACCTCAAGGGGTCCATCTGAGGCCCTCCCTGGCAGCTGTGGGGCCCAGCACAGCTCTCCTCACAGATCCGCACCGCCCCCACCCAGCTTTGAGAGTGAATGTCTGGGGGTACCCCCTGTGGGAGGAGATGTTTGTGCCTGCAGCCTGCTCCTGGTGGAGGTTCCTATTAAAGAGAAGTGAAACCAGACAGTTTCAGGTGCTGCTGCCTCCATCATATTCCAGAACTGAAGTGATTATTTGCATGTTGCCCAGCTGGACTCTGACACAAAGGGTGGGGCTGGCCCTGGAGGGAGATGGGTGGGCAAGAGGGCATCCGGCCTTCCTGGGAACAAGGTCATGGGCAATTTGGGGCCTCCATGAAGGGGTCGAGAGATGCGTCTTTCTGTAACTGATTCCTCTGGCTCCACAGTTGGGACATTTTGAGCACCTTTGGTATGCCTGGTATTGTGCTGGGTACAGACCTTTTTCCTTGGGGACAGATGTTGCCACTGGGCTTTATAAAGCTGGACACAGAATGAGCCGGAACTAATCCCTGAGAGTGGGCAAGAAATCAAGGGTGGTTTCCAGGCCAGCTCACCTGGTCATCTGTAAATATTAACTGGGGGATAGGGACACGAGACAGATGGACAGCACTGTGTCCCCCTAGTCTCTGTCCGGGGAATATCAGACCTTTGTGCCCACCCAGGGTGAAGGAAGACATCATACAGTTAATGACATTAGCTGTCACAGCACTGACTCTGCTCCGTGCTCTTCTCAAGGAAGGTCTGTGTTAATGTCCCAGGGTTGTCACAACAAAGTTCCACACTCCATTCAGCAAGTTGATTCCCACACAGATCAGGAGGCTGGAAGTTCAGGGTATTGGCAGGGCGGGCTCCTCTGCAGGCTCCGTGCTTTTCTCCTGGTTTCTGCGGGTTGTGGGCAAATAAGCCTCATGCCCCAGCTTGTGGGGGTAGCACTCCAGGCGCCACCTTTTCTGTGTTTATGTCATCTTCCTTCTGTATGGGAGGGGTGCCTGTCACACTGGATTAGGTCCACCCTAAGCATCTTAACTTTATCACTGCAGAGACCCTGTTTCCACACAAGCTCAGCCACCAAGGTGTGGACTTCACGTGTCTTTTTGAGGAACGCAGTCCCTCCCCTCACAGGGCTCAGCATGTGCAGCTCACTGGTCTCGTGCACAGTAGGTGCCAGTGCGCCCCTTTCCACTTGGGTCACCCAAGGAGCCCGGAGACAGACTTGCCTGCATTGTGCAGCTAGTGAGCTGACCAGTCTATCCCCCAGCGTCCCCAGTAAGGTGTGCTGCCTCTCATTACAGTTGGAACAAAGCCTGATGGCAGCTACAGGAATGCCAAGGTTGGTCAAATCACGAGTTCTGTTCTTGGGCGGCGCCTGTGACTCAAACAGTAGGGCGCTGGCACCATATGCCAGAGGTGGCGGGTTCAAACCCAGCCCCAGACAAAAAAAAAAAAAAGAGTTCTATTCTTGGAAAGTCTGGAATGAAAACCCTGTGTTTGATGGTAATTCCCCAGGAGCCCAGCCAAGAGCACTCTGGCTGTGGGGAGTGTCGTGCCCCGCAGCACACAGCTCCAAATTCCTCCACGCTCTGCCCTGGGACCTTCTGTCAGCCCTCATGTGGGCAATGCCACATCTGCAGGGTCAGTCCTCTTCCAAGTGGCCGCCAATGTGGAGGGAATGGGGCAGGCATATGAGCGGTGGCCAGGGCAAGGGGGCAGGGAAGAACAGGGGGCTGACAAATGGACAGGACACCCAGGTGTTGCTTAGAGGTCCTTGTCCTGAAATCTTCCCAGTAACCTCATTTTAATGTGGAGGTAGAATATTTGCATACTATTTACATACACTCCACATTATTTGTAGAGAAACCCTCACCAAGCCCATCTCCCCGCTTTGAAGGGGCAGCTCCTCTTCCCTCCCTTCGCCTCTTTTCCAGGGTGTCGTGGGGTGGTGGGCAGGCATGTTGGGAGAGAAAGGGGCTGTGCTGTGGCACTGTCACCTCCCTCCAAGGTGCCCAGGGTTCCTGGATCTGTACAGCTCTGGCGTGACCCTCCTGACTCACTGGTGAGTTGGGTTCCTATTTCACAAATGAGCACTGAGGCCCAGAGAGGGGAAGAGAGGGGCACACAGCACACTGCCAGGTGGCTTCTCTCAGCCAGGACCCTGCTCCCTCTGGCATCAGGCCAGGCTCACCCTTTGGATGGCGTTCTTGACTTCAGACCTGTCTCTCCTCACCAAAACTGACCCATCTTGTCCCTCTAGGCCCTGCATGGTGACTGATCTCCTAGGGGCAGGGCTGGGACAGGGTAGGGGAAGGGTATGGATGACCATTTGGGAGCTTCAGGGAACTCGGGCCACACAACTGCCTGCCTACTTGCCTACAAATAAATCCCCTTTCATCTCATTTGTGAGCACTGGTGCCATAGGGTCCCAGAGGCACTAACTCCCGTGAAATGAACCTTGACCCTCCTTTGTGCTAAGGCACAGCCCACACTTTTAATGAGCTTTACCAGCACTAATGGGATGCTCTTCATTAACTTGGATGCAGCAGTCAGCCAGGGGTCTTGGAGGATGTACAGGCCTTTGGCATAGCAAGGTGGAGGAGCATGGCACGGAGGAGGGGCAGAGGGCACAAGGGGAGACAAGAGAGATCCCTATCACCAGCCAAGTTTCTCTAAGGCCCTGCTTCTCTCTCCCCATCCCTGGGAGACCAGTAGCTCCCAGCCTGTATGGAGCACCCACCTTGCCCAGGCCCCACCCGCGGCTCCTGCCAGCATTCCTCACTGCTAAGGAGCAGAGACACAGCTGTGTGCACTCCACCTTCCTAGCTGATGGTGAGCCTTGAGAAAGGACACAAGGCTGGGCCCATTCCCATGTTTGCCTAAGGATGCTGAACTTTATCCTGAAGGAGATGGGGATACAAGGAAAGGTTTTTAAAAGCAGAAGACCAGTTTTTGCCTACCCAATTGGTAAAGATCTGAAAGTCTGCTAGAGGGACCAAGGGGAACAGGTCTTCTTACGCGTTCATTGCTGGTGGGCGTGCACACTGGTTCAGCAGCAGTGGAGGGCAAGCTGGCAGGAACTATCAAAATTGCAATCAGAAATGCTTTTGATTTGGCTATTCTGCTTCTGAGAATTTATCCTGCGGATAAACTCACACTGGCCAAGTGTAGAAGCCATTCACTGAAGACTTGGCTGGTCCGGCAAAGGGCTGCCAACTCTGAAATGCCTATCAGCACAGGGATGGATGAAACAAGTTGCGTTCAGTCCCCCCAGACAGCAGGATATGAACGAGGAAGCTCTCTGAGCCGATGCGGAAAATGTACCGAGATATGTTCAATGGCAGAAAATGGTTCCAAGACAGTGTGTGGAAAATATGCTTGCTTATGTGTAGCAAAAATGGGTGGGTGAGAACATAGATTCATGTTTGTTTGCATATGCATAAAGAAATTTGGAAGAAAACACAAGAAAATCTAAAACAGGGGTTACCTGTGTGGTGGGGGTGTGGGGTGCGAGGTGGATGGCAGAGGGCAACGGGATAAAGATTTTGTTATAAATCTTTAGAGTTCTCTTTGACTGCCGGAATGTATAATCTAGATGATTTTTGTAAGCAGGGGAGAGATGGGGCTATCATTTTCTCCTCAGAAAGCTCACTCTGGCTGCAGGGGAGAGGGGAGGCAGGGAGAGCAGTGAGGAAGGAGAGAAGCGGTGCCCCCCCCCAGGCCATCAGTAAACATCAGCTGACTTACTTGGCACCCAAGGCACTGCCAGGAGCTGCCAGGGCCAGCACAGCCAACCTACCCACCTTCCCCAAGCAGAAGGGACACAGGACCTCTCTGCCCTGGAGCCAGAGTTCCCAGTCACACAGAGCCTTGGATCCATCAGCAGGGTGGCATGGCCTGCTGCTGCTCCTACGGGGCAGGCAGAGACCGAAGTGGGAGGGGCCACAAGAGGCACCAGCAGAGAGACCCTGAGGCTGAGCTGCAAGGCCATCCTGCTGTGTCATCACATCCTTGTCCTGCCTCCGTTAACTGGGCAAATGTGGGCAGGTCACAAACTCTACCTTAACCGGTTTGCTCATCCATTAAATAGAGTAACACCTATCATGCATGGTCACTGTGTTTTAATGAGAGGATGTTTGCCAAGGGCTTGGCCACAGACACCCACTAAACCACCATCACATCATCATCCTTGTTATAAAACAGCTTTCTCCCAACTTGGACGGCATCTGTGTACTTGGAGTTGCAAAGTACTCCAACAGGAAGGAGCACGTCTCTCCTCCATGGGTCCCTCTCCGACTCTGGGTGGAATATGCTTTCTTGTCCTGTGGATGTCAGGCCTGGCTGTGTGACTTTTGTCAGCAGCAAAGGCTTGAAATGTGCCTGTCCTAGGGGACCCGCCCGCTGTACTTCTGCCTTTCCCTGGGAAGAAAGAGCCCCCGAGACCCACTGCTTCCAGGAGGCTGAGAGACACGTGGAACTGATCTGACCCACTCTGTGGCCTAGAGCCAGGCCTTGCTGGTCCTCGAATAGATAAGCTGACTCCCCGCTGACACCAGCAAATGACTGTTGTCCAAAGCCACCGAGTTTGGGGAGGTTCGTCATGCAGCGTTTTGCAGCAGCGGTCACCCAGAGCACTATCCGTTACTTCCAGAGTCAAGGTGAAGTTTCTTCATACAGCCTTTGGGGCCCGTTCGGGTCTCCCTGGCACCTTCTCTGTGGGTGTCTCATGCCACTGCCTCACTGCACAGGCGGCAGCTGGACCGAACCTCTCACTCCCGAGGCCATGCTGTACTCACTTCCCGGCCGCAACACACAGGCTGCCCCTCCTTGGCCCTCAGAACTCTGCTTCCTCCACGAAACCCTCACTGGTGCCCACGTCTTGGTTAGTCATCCTGGGATGTGACCACACAGCACTTTGTACTTCCTTTGCCCTGTGTTTTTAATGACCTGCTACTTGGCTCTGTCATGAAGGCGCTGTGACAGCACACACGGGGCATCGCCAGTTCCTGGCATGCAGTACGCTCATTATAAATGTCATTGACTAGTGATCTAACTGCTCTGGTGTAGGGAGTCCTGCCTGCCTCATATCTGAAGTGCTGGGTCCACTGTAAAAAAGCCACCACTTGTGTAAAGAACACATCGGCCCATGGCCCCCTCTGAGCTCACTCGTCCTGGGAAGCTGTTTCTTGGGCATACATCCCCATCTCCTGGTCCAGAGTGAGGCAGGGACCACAGACAAGAGGGCAGGGGTACCTCCCATGCTGAGCCAGACAGAGCCAGCTCCGAGACAGGTCGGCTCCTCTAGGGCCCCTGCTCCACTCCACACTCCTCCCCAAACTGTCACTGACACTCCAGGGGGTCACAAAGAAACAAGCTCTTCGCAGCAACCCTTTCCTTCCCTAATTGCTTCAAACACGTAATCATAGCATGAGATCAAAACCTCAGACCAAAAGACAGATGATAAAGCGTTTTTGTTTTTTTTTAGAAAAATAGAAGAGGCCAGGGTGGAGGGGAGAGGAAGGACGCATGCTCTCACATTTGCCAACCCCAAAATGTAATTTATAAAACGAAAATCTGGTGTGAAGTTCAACTAAATGAACAATTTGTAGATAACTCACATGCTCGAACCATTAAGCAAATGCACTTTAAATTGATTTCAAATTAGTGGGCTAATGATTCCCCCCAGGTCCAGTCTCTGCCAGCCCCCAGTGCGGCGTTTTTAATAAGAGGTAGGTGTGCGATAACAGCCTCTTTATTCCATAATTGAAGCCATAATTGAACCTGAGGTCACGGCCAAGGGCCCTATTGATCTGTGTGCAGAGGGAAAGTGCTGACGGTGACCATCTCAGGCCGGAGGGGGTGGGGGGTGCGGCAGGGAGACTCCTACAGCTGTGGCAGCTCTTGCCTCATTTCCTAAATGAACTGCAGGTAGCCTCAGTGGCTAATGGGGGATTTAAATAACCTGAGACAGAGCTCTTACTCCCAGTCCTGCAGATTGCACTCAGAACTCCCTAAAAGCGTGTTGAGGATCTGTGTGACCCTCTAGTATTTATCCCTAGGGCCCAAGGGTAGACTCTGTACCCTCTCTTGGCTCACAGTGCCACCTGGCCCCCAGCTTCCCAGACCAAGCGAAGGAAGTGAAGGTGCACCACAAATGCGTTCTGATCTCCCTCCTCATCCTGGGTGCCAAGTCCTTTAACCCTCAGTCCAGCCAAGAGCTCTCCCAACCCCAACTCAGAAAGGCAGGGCAGAAGCTCTGTGATCTGTTGGCTTAGCCCTGATTGCTCTCAGCTCATGAAGCACAAAGCATTACTCATCTCTTCTGCCTCGGCAGGGGCTATGAGAACCTTTGGCTCCAATCTCAAGAGAACACGGGAGTCTCATTTTATTTTGCACCAGTCATTTTGGCTGTTCTGAGTCTAGAGCTCTTTTCTCCAACGATGGAGGAATAGGAGAAGCAGCAGAGAGAGAGAGAGAGATCCAGCGGAAAGGAGTGAGGAGGATGGCAAAGAACTAGTGTTAAAAGAGACAGGGAGAGAGACAGACAGAAAAATATACAAGACACACAGAGGCAGAGAGACAGAGACAGATGGAGAGAAGCAGATAGAGGCAGAGAAAAAGAGAGAGAGAGATTGATTCTACAGAGGAGTAAGTATGTAATGGGAAATCTCATGACCCCAGTGTCAGAGAGGACAGCTAGCTGGGTGAGGTGAACTCTGGGCCCTGGGTCCTCTAATGAAAGGATCAATGTTAAGTACTCCATGTGTGCCTTTGAGTTTGTAGAATTGTCTATCATACAGTCGCAGTTTGAGCCTTAAAATGATCTAAGCACTGCACGTTAGCTATAGATATATTGCCCCCAAATCTCATAAAATCTAAGGAAAAGGTGAGCAGGGAGAACAAAAGAGAAAGACTTTGCTCTTCCCCTGATCCATGCTCCACCCCACCCCCATCCTCCAAGCACAAAGCTCCTTGAAGACTTTAGTGGGCCCTTGTGTGTCTGGAGCTCCAGGACTCCTGCATGTCACTGGGCCGAAGACCAAGCTCCTTGGCTGGAGTCTTCTCTCAGGCATGTCCTAGCCTGGGGTGTGAGGAAGAAGAGGAGGTCTTTCATTCCCCCCTCTGCACCACTTCATTCAGATTCCATTGCAGGAGTCATTTACAGTGATAGCCAAAGAGAAGAAATGTGTGAGAGAAGAATGGTTCTGGTTTCCAAGCAGAAATTGCTAGGGAATAGTCATCTAATCAATACGGATCAACAGAGCGCCTTAGAAAACTCTGAAGCCGCCATTCTTTAAATAGAGCCTCCCCTTAAAACAGCTCTGTTGATCAAGGTAACAGAAAAGGAAAAATCAAGAAGAATAAATTTTTTTTTTCAAGAACTGACTGTACATTGATACAACCACTTTGGAAACATATGCATAACACCAGCAATTCTACACGCTGGTATATAGCCAACATACATGAGTGTTTTGTCCATCAAAAAGATACACTCAAGAATGTTCACAGCTTTATGCATAATCGCCTCCATCTGGAAACAACCCAAATATCCAGCAGCAGCAGAATACACGTACATAGATCAACAGTGGCTTATTCACACAGAGTATTATGTAATAATGAATAAAGAATGAACGGCTGATATGCAAAAACATGGGTGAATCCGCAAAGGGAACATTGAATGAAAGAAGTGGTGCATACTGAATAATCCCATTTATATGAAGTTTGACAGTAAGGAGAACTAATCTATGGCAACAGCTGTCAGAAAAATGGTCAATTTGGTGAAAAGTGCTGCCTGTGAGGTGACACAAGTGGAGGGTATCCTGAAAATGTTATGCATTTTTATCTGGATGGTAGCCACAAACACACACACACAAATTCTTTAAGCTGTGTACGTTTATGTGATACTTCAAAATTTTTAATGCATATTTTTAAATGTCACCCTGTAACTCCAAAATTTAAACTGCCACTTGTCACTTCTTTGTTTTTTTAATTGTTTGGGAGGGTACAAAGAATTAGGTTACACTGATTGAGTTTGTTAGATAAAGTCCCTCTTATAATTGAGTCCTGCCCCCAAGACTTAGTGTGCCGTACACTGTGACCTCCCCATCCTTACCCTCCTCCCCTCTCCCTGCTCCCTCATTCTCCCACCCCACCCCTTGTATTAGTTCCTCTACTGCCTTCATATTAGAATTGAGTACATTGGATTCTTGTGTCTCCACTCTTGTGATGCTTTACTTAGAAGAATGTGTTCCACCTCCATCCAGGTTGATACAAAAGATGTGAAATCTCCATCTTTTTAATGGCAGAATAGTATTCCATGGCATACATACACCATAGCTTGTTAATCCATGCCACTTGTCACTGCTAAAGGGCCACAAGATTCACAGAGCTTGTTCCTTGTTTTCCATCTTGAAGAAAATGGAACAATACCTGCCCATTGTACACGTGGGGTTCTCAGGCAGAGGCACCACTACAGACCCTACAGTCTAAGGCAGGTGTCATGGAAAGTGGAGACTATGGTCTGAGATCTGTGCCCCTCCCAGACACATCTTTTCTCCTGGCATTACTGATGTGGTTCACAATAGCTGTGGCTGGACATAGCTGGTGGTGCTACTAAAAGGATTCCCCATCCCGTGGCCCTGCCACTCTCTAGAGCAGAGTTGGATAACTGCAGGTCCTGGATGATCCTCAAGAGGTGCCAAGTGGGAACTGAATTATAGTCCAGCTTTGTGAGATCTAATAGCTATCATTGCAGTGTGATCCAACAATGCCACAGCGTGAGACCACATGCTAACAGACAGCTCCTGGTGAGTATGTGCATGTGTGTGAGTGTGTGTTGGGCAGTGAGGTGGGGCGGATTTCCAGAACTTCAGACAGAGATGTCCTCCTCCCAAAGCCCAGGAACCTGGATGAGTCTACTGTTTCAGCACCAGGGACAGCAACGCATGCATTAAATGGATCTGGAAATAGACTGGGTTGGCAAACAGTATTTGCGGAGAACAATCTTCCCACGGTTTGCTATTTACACACAATGCTACTGCTTCCAGCTTTGTATAACAAATTAAATTTCTGACAGCATTTAAAAAGTATGTGTGATGAGAAGATTGGTTTGGAAAATACCCAGCACCTTCTCCTTCTTTCAATCCTCCAGTCCTCCAATCCAGGTGTTTCCCAAGGGACCCAAACGTCAGGGAATGCCCAGGTAAGTGATGTTTCTAAACGGTGTTTCTGGAACTGTCAGTGGAGGACATTCACAAAAGAGCAGACCCTCTGGAACACACCCTATTTTCCAAAACACAGACACAAGAATACTTTCCTCTGTAACAGACAAGTTATTTTAAAATCTCTTCTCTAAAATATGTGAATGGACTGACATATGAATTCATTCATTTATTCATTCATTCCACTAGTATTTTTTGAAAGCCTTCTGTGCACCAGGTACTGGAAATAAGTGAGAAATCAAATAAATCCCCTGCTCTCGTGGAGTTTACATTCTAGTGGGAGGGAAGAACAATAAATAATGAACATATCAGTAACTAGGATAGTTCTAGTTTGTTCTAAATGACATGAAAAAAAAAAATAAGCAGGGAAATGGGCTGTGTAACAACTGAGTGAGAACCGCCTTGGCCAGGAGGGCTCAGGGACGGTCTCTCCGAGGGGGCACGGTGGAGTTGACTTGGACAATGAGAAGAAACTAGACCTGTGAAGATCTAGCAGAAATGCAACCCCAGCGAAGGGTGCAGCAGCTGAAAGTGCCAAAGTGGACTCAAATGTGGCATGTTCAGAGGGTGGGAAGGAGGCCAGGGCAGAGGGAGCATAGTGGCGGAGGGGGCATCATGGAAGCAACCTCAGCTAGTCGGAAGGGTTGCCAACAGGGGAGACTGCATGCTACCAATTATACAGTGAACCAAAGCACCAACATACAACAAGGTCAGACAATTAAGTTCAAGAGCTTGTCTGAGAAAGAGTAGTACATGCCTCATTGCTGAGTATCAGTGTGGTCACCTTGGAAGTACCCTCCTTGGGAAGCTATGCACTGACACCAGAGCCTAGTCCACCCTTCGAAGCAATTTGGGAACTCTTTTCCTGGAATGACCATCTGTTGTTCGTACACAGCATTTAAAGCATTAATACAACACCAGCCATAGGTGCCTTGGGAATCTGCACCCAATGTTACCTCCAGGAAGGAAGCAAGCAAAACCACGAGGAAAAGACCAGGACTACTTGGCTCCACACCAGGGCCCCAGCCCCAGTTCCCTCTCATTCACTAATTCACTTGAGGATGACCAGCAAATCGCTTTCTCTACCTGGGCCTTATATGCTTCTCAACTGTAAAACTGGGGCTTACCTGAACTCTGCAATCCTCTAGGCCTGGCAGTCTGCAAGTCTGAAGGTGGCCCAGCACCTGCGTCTGCCACATTGTTTTTGCTTCCACACCTGAGTATCTGTCTCCTCTGGTTCTCCTACTGCCCCCCACAAGTATGGAAAGCTTGTGTTGTTGTACCCATTTCAGGATGGGAACACTGAGATCTGAGGGCACATGGGACTCTTCACAAGCTTACAGACTGCTTGAGGTAGAGACCTAGATCCCATCACAACTCACCCAGGTAAACCCTGCCTCTCCCAGAGGGCCTGATGATGGTGCCTTTCACAAGGCCTTCCTCACCTCACTCCCCAGTCATCCCCTTTCCCTCCTCCCCACCCCTTCTGGTCCCCGCTGGGCCCTGGCTGTCCTGCAAGTTCTCTGACCATCCTCAGGAGGGGTGTATGTTGCTATTTTGGTTTCAAGGCCACTGTTAAACTCCATCATGCTGGCCCTTCCACTAGGCTTGTAATTGGAATCTGTCAGCTCATTAACATGAGGACAGGGAGGAGGACACTCTGGGCTTTATCCACCAGTCTTGATTTAATAGGTGTTCCCTTCGCAGCTCCTGGGCCTTGGAGGAATCTCTGTCCTGCCCGAATGTGCCTGTTTGTCACGGAAATTGCCATTTGCCCACACGTATAAATCTGTAAGACAGCCTCCCGTCATTTCCAGTAGTTCTGCAGGCTGTGCTCAGAGCAGCCTGGGCAGGTCTGAGACTATCTCTGCTAACATCAGAGGGATCTTGACCACCCAAAGAGCTCATGGAACAGCTTCTAGGTGTCAAAAGTCGGCTGTTCCCCCAGCACTGTGCTCAGGTCTCATGTGCATCATCTCATTCAATCTTCACCATAATCCCAGTCTCCACATTTTATACGAGAACACTGAGGCTCAGACAGACCTAGGAGACTTGCACAATATCACAGGAATGGAAAGCAGCTGCCCTAGTTACCCAGCTTCCAGGTCATCTCAAGGATTCTTGGATTCCTTGGGGAATAAAATCATGGTGGGAGGAGAGGAGGGAATGGAGGTGACCAACTCCAGGGGGGTGAGGATGCCCCCAAAGCATTTTCCTAGAATTCTCCCCTGGAGATGTTCTGGCTCGCCTCTGGAGGAAGTTCTCCCTAGAATGAGTCTTGGGGCTCAAAACCTTGGTCTTTTCACCATATTTGTGGTACAATCATCCCTTTGTCCTCTTCTCTGGTGGTAAGAATTCTTTCAATTGTGCCGGAAACATAAAATTATTGGACAGGACCAGCTTAGGACCACAATGCTACCTGGAGATGCCAGCAGCATGGTCAGACCTCTCTCTATCTCTCTCTCTCTCTGGGTCTACAGACAGCCTTCCCCCAGCTGGAAGCCTCAGACTCACCAGCAGGGCCTGACTTGCATCCTCCTAGAAAATTCCTCTCCCAAATTCACAGACCAACACCAGGAAAAATTCAAATGGCCCTGCTTGGGTCTCATATCCATCCCTGCACATTTCTGATGGACCAGCACAGCCTAGGTGACCACGTGGTGGGAAGGGGAGGAGGGGGACACTCCATGCCAAGGCCAAGCATGCCTGTACTGTACTTTCAAAGATAAACCCCCAATATCTCCCACCCCACATGCTTTTCTTACATGTGACTGACACTCTGCAGACAGCTCTCCAAGGGGCCTTGAACAAACCCACTATTCCTCCTTTCCCCCCGTTTTCCTCTACATTTCTCCACTGTAGAATGAGGTGGGGATGCAAAACTCTGAGATGGGGAGGAATGCCTGACATAGCGCAGGTCTAGGCCCCGTCCCTTCTTGGGAATGTAACATCCTGAGTTAGGGAGGACGTGGAAGCAGGATGTCCTTCAAAGCTTTAGCCCAGGGAGTCACACTCGCTTTCAGGGTCCCCCAGCTGTGGCACACGTGAGGCAGGTGCAGTAGGGACTCCATCCACCCCAGGCCACTTTGTGGAGCCTTGGGGGACCCACTCATAATGGATCCCAGGCTTCTTCTGTCCTTGCTGCCTGTGATAAACCTGCTTTACATGACTTACGGTGTTTGACAGCATCTGTCTCACCAGAGTCAGAGACGTCGGCAACCTGTGCACAGTGAGCCTGCCTCCCGCCACGCCCCTCATCTCACACTTGGGTTTAGGTTCCTGCCCCTTGAAACTGGGTGGACCTTTGTGGCTTCCCCAACCAATAGAATATGACAAGAGTGACAGTACCTCATTTTTAGGCTTGGTCTTAGGAACTGGCAGTTTTCACTTCTTCCTTCTTGAGACACTCACCTCTGAAGTTCCCATTTAAGAAGGTCAAGGCTGCCATGTTGTGAGGAAGCCCAGGCCACCTAGAGAGCCTCTGTGCTACAGCTCTGACGGACAGCCCCAGCTGAGATCTAAGACTGAGTCCTCCTAGATGAGAAGCCAGAAGACCCTGACGCCGCAGAGACAAGCCATCTCTGCTTGCCCTTTCCCAACGTTTGACCCATAGAATCTGTGAGTATAATAATTGATTGTTTTAAGCCTTCAAGTTTGGGGTAACACGGCATGCAGCAAAAGAGGAAAAACTCTGTGTGTGTGTACTCGTGTCAGGGTGTGATGGGGAAGGACAGTGTCCCACAGGAATCAGAAGGAGAGTAGCAGGGGAGCCAGTACACAAACAGGTGCTGTGTCTTACCCCTGAAGACCTGCCCGTGGCACCACCATTTACAGAGAAGTGCACCAATGTCTGGTATTAGGAGGAGTGATTGCGTGATCCAGGCAGCATGCTAATTGGTACCTCCCCCAACCCAGGCAGCAGGGCACTGTGGTTAAGAGGGAAGCGTCTACATCAGACACCTGGCTCTGCCCCCGCCCACTGTGCGTCCTTAGGCACCTTCTTCAGTCCCATGTGTTTCACTGTCCTGTGCCCCTCCTCCAGAGTTACTATGGAGATTAAACTGAGATAACCCAGGTGAAGGACTCAGCACTTCGCTCACGTTAATTCAAACAAGACAGAGCCTCTCCAACTCCTTGTTTAACTAAGACTCCTAGAGAAGCCTGGTTCCTGCGAGGTGGCGGCCTCTGGTTTAACAAAGAAAATGCATGGATGCCTTTCAGAAAACAGGAAGATCCGTTTGAATAGTACTGCCAGGCCTTAAATTATTAAGTAAGACAATCAAACAGAACTGTGGGGGGTTTTAAAGAGTAAAATGTCCTTACCATGGAGTTTTTGTGACCCTCTCTGAAGTCACTTGTTAGAAAAAAATATCTGCAAGTGGGGATGTTTTGATGCGGACCAGGACCTTCATTTCTGAGCTGCAGGAGGGAGTGGAGGCATTCTTCACATCTTAGCTTGCTGAGATTTCATTCCCCAGCAGTTCTAAGGCCTCACAGTTTAAAACTAAATATTGAAATTCTATTAGTCAGCACTGAGGGGGTAAAAAAGCAACCCGAGAAGGTTAAAACTTACCATGGAAAAGAGGGGAAAGCAGACTAGAGTTACGAAATAAAATTCTTTATTCACGTGTGGTGCAAAACGTTAGCACTCTGTTAGGAATTGTTTCTGCCTTGGTTCGGAGGACGCAGAATCCAACTAAAACCACAGTCTGTGTCACCATGACTAAAGACGTACAGTTCAGCCACCAAAACGTTAATTAAAATTATTTAAAATTCTTCAATTGCCTACCTCAAACCTTTTGGAGAGGACACACAGAGAAACTGCAGTTCATTCCTCCAGTGCCTCCTACCTCCAACCCCTCTCCACTCCTGAGCCCCAGATTTCCCCGTCACCCCTTCCCCCCTCCCCATTCTACAGGAGGGGACAGGCTGGAGGCATCCTCAGATGGATCCTTTTTTTCCAGCAGCCCCTCAGTTGACAGGGACTCTCAGCAGCTAGCATCCCTCTTCTGCCTACCTATATCAGCGTTCCCACCTGGATGCCTGTCACTTATCACCTGTCACCCAACTCAAGTCCACCTTGGGACTGCAGCTGTTCACAGAATTGGGGGAGTGGCCTGGGGGAAGGAGACGCTTGCCTCTCCCAGCCTAGGCTGTCCACAGCCCTATGATATTTTCCAACTCAATCACAGCCTTGACTCCAGCCTTGCCACCCACTCCCAGGGCACACTGGGACGAGTCCCTGGAGTCTCCTCTTCCTCATCTGCCTGGCCTGTAGCTGAGTATTGTGGTGGGCACCTGTGGTTCCAGCTACTCAGGAGGCTGAGGCAAGGGGATGGCTTGAGCCCAAAAGTTTGAGGTTGCTTTGAGCTATCACACCACAGCACCTACCAGGGGCAACAAAGTGAGACTCACTTCCAAAAAAATAAAAGGCCCACATCATAAAGTGTTGTGAGAGTGGAAGAGGAGAAGGTCACGTGAGGCTTGGGCAGTGGGAAAGTGCTCCATCAACGTGGCCGCGTACTCACTGTCCACCCGGCCCCACGGGGAGAGACAGAGTGTGGGGTGCAACCTACCACAGGGGAGTGACACTGGGGTGCCTTAGGAGAATAAGCAGCACCAAGCTCCAAGCAAGGAGGGGGCGATTCTGAGGTGCTGCCCAGAGCAGGGGGCTTCTGAACAGAGCTTTGGGGATGCCGATCTAATCCAGTGAGAGGGGGTCCCACCCAACCCACTGGGTCCCAATCTTTAGGATGAGGAGCCTGGTAATCTGTACCTCCCAAAAGCTCTCCTGGGGAGTCTACTCATGAAGCAGGTTAGGAGACAGCTGGGAGGCTGGGGATAGGGGCAGAAGAAGGTGGGGACAGGGACCCTCTGAGGAGTTCAAAGCAATAAGTGAAGGAGTTGGATGGTCCAGGCTGTCCAGGGAGAGTCCCTGCTGTCCCTCCACACCTGTGCTGCAGTGTTCTGGCAGGGAGGCACATGCAGGGGACATGCACTCTCTGTCCCCACCAGCAGGGCTGGTGGCCCAGACCTTATCTGGCCTCTTGAAGGCTTCTTTGCTATTCTCTGAGCTCTTTGGAGGGCTCCCCGGAGCAGTGGAGTGTCTGTTTACAGTTCATTAGCCATCTGACAGAGAGGCTCTGAGCCAGAGAGACACAGAGAGGAAGCAGCAGGGCAGGGGCCCTCGCAGACCCGTCAGAAATGAAGATGAAGCTGCTTGGGCACGTGAGGTCTGACAACGGCAAACAGCAGCAACAGGGGCTCCAGCTGGACACTGCCTTGCGGGTGGCCGGTGAACACTGCTGAACTAAGACTCGTTGCCCCTGCAGCCCTGCCCAGCAGGCCCAAGAAGACCCCCACTTGGGCTCCTGGCCCCAGGCTGCTGCTGCCAGCTCTCATGGCTACTGTGTCCCAGAGACAGCCAAGATATCCAGCAGAAAGGGACTGGCTAGGGAATTGATCCCACATTCACTCTTTGGGATAGAATCTGGCATTGAAGTTGATACTTACCAAGCCTTTGCCATTACGAGGGGAAGACTCATATGCTTTAGACGTAAGTTGGGTGAGGGGCAAGATGTGGAATTCTACCCGCAGTATCAACCTGGTGGGCTGAAAATTGTGCATAGGAAAAAAAATGGATAGGAAAGACCCCGCAAAAATGATGATGGTTGCCCGTGGGTGGTGGGGACAAGAGTGACCTCCCTCTCCCTTCTTCTTACCTGCCTTCCCCCAGGTTTCCATACTGAGCATGCCTGCTTTTGTAATAGCAGCAATAAAGTTTATTTCATCTGAGCTGGTGTCATCCTGCCACCCACAGGGTGAGGACAGGCCTGGGGTGGGAACATGGAGCTCAGGCGAGTCCAGCTTCTCCTGCCTAAGGCCCTGCCTCTTTGAGGCCCACGTTCCCCGCAACCCCAAGCTGAGGGCCTGAGCTGTTATCCACCCTAGATCTTTCTAGGAGGATCCAAGGTGAAAGCCCAGGTGACTCCATTCCCACACCTCCAACTACATTCTGAGGACCAGGGGACCTTCTTGAGAGCTGGACAGCCCCTCCCAGCCAAGGACACGCCTCTGGTACCCTACACTCACTAATGCAGGGGAGCCTGTTGGGGGAAGAGAGAGGGCGGTGGATACCTGTCCTTCAGCTTCTCCGACCCAGAGATGGAAAAACAAAAGAGACAGAACTCAGACCTGAGTTTTCAGAAAGAGACGTCATGGGATGGGGTCTGGGAAGCTGCTGTAGAGGTTTTCAGCCCTCAATGCTGATAAGAACCACATTTCTGGGCCCCTTTCCTGGGGTGTAGTGGGTTAAAGGGGGGTTCCCCAAATGATATGTCCACCCAGAACCCATGAATGCAAATTTATTTGGAAAAATGGATCTTTGTAGACAGAATTAAGTAAGGATCTCAAGATGAGGTCATCTTGGATAACTGGGTGGGCCCTAGGTCCTGGGACACCTGTCCTTATACGAGACAGAATAGACACACAGAGATGACAATGATATAAAGACAGAGACAAGAGTGATGTGTCTGTGAGGCCGAGGACACCAAGGAGTGCTGGAGAGACGCCTGGGACAGATCCTCCCTCAGAGCCTCCAGCAGGAACCTTCCCCACTGGCATCTTGATTTGGACTGCTGGATTCCAGAATTGTACACAGAATCTTAGCCAAAAGACCGAGAAGTGATAGACTTCATAATTATAAAAGAATAAATTTTACTATTCTAAGCCATCCAGTTTGTGGCAATTTGTCATGGCAACCCTAGGAAATAGATTGTGTCTAAGCCCTTTATACCCACGACTCTAATAAGATAGGCTCTTTCATCATCCCCATCTTACAGAGAGGGAAAATGAGGCTCAGAGAGGGTAAGTAACTTTCCTAAGGTTGCACAGCAGTGAGCAGTGAAGACTGGAAGGTCTACCATGCCTCAGAGTCCCTAACAATGCCAGGGACACTGCTAAGACTTTATGCCCCCCAGCCCCCAGCTCTGGATTCAGGCTCTAGCTCCAACACTTAGGGGTAGGATAACCCTACACCAATGACTTAACGGCTCCAAGCCTCAGTTTCCTCATTTACAAATCAAAGAGATGATTAGAAACTACCCCAAGGTTGTCTTAAAGATTTGAGAACTAAAGTCAAGTTTAGCACCCAGAGAACCTCCCCAGATTGGGGTATATGCTCTGCACCCCATCGGCTCTGCAGAGGCCTGCAGTGGCAGACACGAGCCCAGCCTCCCTCCGCCAGCAGCTCCAGATGCTCCCAGCTGCCAGCCAGCCAGGGCAGCACCGGCTCTAGCAGCAAATTACACTCGTAAATTAGGGTTCAGCTAATTGTGACTTTATGGACTAGGAGTAGACATTCATTGCTTTAAAAAACCCCTTCTGTAAACACACAGCAGCCCTGCTGAGTGAGTGCCGTGTTGTATAAAAACTCTTTTAGGCAGAAATATATGGGCTGTGGTTGCTGCTCTCCAGGACGGCGTCTCATTCGTTATGTTTTTTTCTCCGCCCTGTGCTAAATGGCGCCATGTGAAGTTAATCCGAGCCGTGGCTGCCTGTCGCTTCACCCCATAAATCCTTGTCTTGTGCTTGCTCTGAGCACAGCCACCTGCCAGTGGCACGGTGACACAGTGGCAACTGGGTGCCATCCCACTTATCAAAAAGCCTAAGGCTCTGCCCTCTTGAGGGGGCCTCTAGAGGGGGAGGAGCATGGGAGAAAAAGAACTCTGGCCTGGGGGAGGCCAGACCCCAGACCTTGTCAGTCCCATCCCCTCTCCCCATGGAGTGACTGGCACTGAGCTGACAGGTTCACTGAAGCACAAGAGTTTATGATCAGGTGGATGGGAGTCGGCAGGGGAGAGGGAGGAGAGAGGACTCTCCCGCCCCTCTGCGAGGCAAAGAGCTCTGGCTTCGCAGGCAGACTGCCCTGGGCTCAGATTCTAAAAACACCTGCACTTTGCTCACCTTGCTCATTCCATCCTCACGTAATCCTCAGGTATAATCCCAGTTCCACCCATGAGGAAACTGAGGCACAAAGTGGTTACACAGTCCACCCGGGGTCAGCGGGTAAATAAGGGTGACAAGATTCAACCCCCCTGTTGTTACCCACCACAATGTTTCATCTATTAAACCTGAACATGGCAAGTTTAATCACCCTGGAGTGCTCGTGTACAAAATCCAGCCCACCACCTGCTTTTGTAAATAAAGTTTTATTGGAATACCTCTGGGCCTGTTTGTTTACATGCTGGCTATGGCGTCCTTCCACACACGACAAGGGCAGAGTCGAGTAGATGCAGCAGAGACTGTAGAACCCATAAGGCCTAAACTATTTAATTTCTGGCACTTTACAGAAAATGTTTGCTGATCCCTGACCCTGAACCTGGGTTTTCTCATCTATCTGGGTAGCGGTGAGGCTGCTCTGGAGACTGTTGTGCGGATGAAGTGAGATCATCTGTGTACAGGTCCAGTGAGCCCCAGAACACAGCCAGGATCAATAGGTGTCAGTCTCTTTCCTCTGCCACCTGTCTCCATCACACCCCCAACACACACAATTCCACTGTCACTGCTCCTATCCCTGAAGACTCAGGGGAACCAGAAGCCCCTGGGAATAGTTTCCTCCAAAGCCTTGTCATGGGCGAGAGAGGCCAGGCCAACCTTAGAGACTCCAGGTCGTTGGGAAATCGAGATAAGAGAATCCACGCTCTGCCCATTCGCCACACCTTGCCAGCATGCCAATTATGTTAAGCCCTCGCCTCAGTGGAAAATATTTCACTTTAAGAAAGCTATTTTTAAAAAGGAATTTTGCTATTCTGTTGAAACGCAATCCCAAAATGAGCTAAGTCTCCCCCTGTGCAGCCAGACACACTGGAGAAAAGTCACTAAATAAACAGTTGCTAATTTGCACAGGATGGAGCCCTGACCCACTTTTTAGGTCTTGCCTTTCTAAATAGCTGCTGCTTCTTCTTCTTTTTTTTTTTTTTGAGACAGAGTCTCACTGTGTCACCTGGGTGAGTGCTATGGCATCACAGCTCACAGCAACTTCCAACTCTTGGGCTTAAGCAATTCTCTTGCCTCAGCCTCCCAAGTAGCTGGGACTATAGGTGCTAAACAGCTTCTTCACGGGTTGCCTGTTTATCACCCACCGAGTTTTCTTCCCTGTGTATCAAAGGTTAGACTCTCTTCAGCCCAAAGTGAGGACCCAGTTTGTTATTTAAATTACCCAGTTTACATATTTGAGCATTTGAATTACATTTGGTTTATAAGTATAGCCAGTAGACAGTACACTGAGGTTGTCATGTACAGCTGCACAGGCTGCACACTGCACAAATCTAGGGGCCACAGCTCACACTTTGTGTTCTTAGATTTGTATATGAATTAGGACGACTGATATCCAATATGAATTATTCCAACTGATGACAGTAGAATATTTTGAAGAAGGGGCTCCTTTTGGGGGGCAGTTGCACAAAGGTTCAGGAGCTGGGTTCTGAGGAAAGAGCCATAACACAAAAACTGGAGTCACTTCATGGAGTTCATGGTCTAGAAGAAAAAATCAGACATTGGAGAAGCAATCACAAAGTGACAGTGAAAGGACAGGGACATGGGTGTGCTCTGGGGAAATGGGGGGAGTGGCATGAGTGGGAATCAGCTAGATGACGGGGGAGGAGCGAGGAGAGGGGGAGGAGGTTCCAGGCCAGGGGACATCAGTATGAAAAGTCCGGAAAGCAGTAAAGGCATGGAGGACAGATGTTCCTCTAACGGAGGGTCCTGGCTGAGCCATCTCCTCTGTGCAGCTGCTTTCTTCCTCCATAGAGGAGCGCGGTGTACTTTCTCCTGAACATCCCTGGGAGCAGGAGCTGCGGGTCCTGCCTAATAAAAGGAGACACAGAACACGCTGGTTCATTCTGTGGTGGAATAAGGCCAACTGGTAAGTACACGGGGTGCTTTAGGCTCAGTCACAGGCAGCAGTGACCCAGCACACACTGTGTCTGGAGGAGAGAACACAGGAAGCCAGTGTGACGTAGCAGGCAACTAAGCCATGCGGTGAGGCATAAATTGAGGCAGGAGGCTGCCCAGGCCTAGCAGCTGCAGTCCACTGCCCTCAGCAGAACCCTGGGCAGGCGTGCCAGGACAAAGTCCCATCTCTCATCCTGGGCCTTGCCCTTGGCTTCTGTCACTGTGACCTCTTCCTAGCAGAGCAGGAGGCAAAGCCAAATAAGAATTTAAGAGCAGAGGTTGCCTGTGTTTGAATCTCACCTCTGCTACCTCTGAGCTGTGTGACCCTGGGCAAGTTACTAAACCTCTCTGAGCCTCTGTTTGCTCATCTATCCAATAGCATAATAGCAGCACCTAAGTCACAGGGTCATTCGCTCATTCCACAATTATTTATGGAGGCCCTCCCGTGTGCAGGCAGCAGGGACAGCTACTGGACTTGGACAGCCACCATGTCACCACAGGGAGAGCCTATTGAAGTCAACACAGAAGGAGCTGCCAGTTGCTGGAGGGAGGACCAGGCAGGCACTGGAAGCCGATGTGCCCTTAGTTCCATTGCCAGGACTGATGGTTTCCTCTTCAGTTTAAATCAGATCGGGCAGGACTTTCTCACCTGGTTGGTGGCAGCCACCTGGAGCACAGCATTGTTAGGGTATAAGACTAGGGTGGGGCTGCCCCATGCATGTCTCCCATTGGCCACCCCTGACCTGGAGGTGTCAGGCAGAACCTCAGAAATAAGAGAGGGTGGGAAGCAGCCAGTGGGGACTTTCCAGGCAGCAGACGTAATAGTTCCGCCCATGAGACCAGACTGTGTAGATTCAAACCTCAGTTCTGCTCCTTAGCAGCTGTGGAACCCTGGACCATTTCCTGCATGTCCCTTGCCTCAGTTTACCCATTTGTAGAACAAGGATTTTGGAGAGGAGCACATAGTGTGTTCTCAGTCAGTGCTGAGCCCCCACACCCAGGGCTAGTTGCACTGACAGGCTGTAAACTCCCCTTTGTCCCCCGTACAAATGTGCGGGCACCTGCACACACACACACTCGCTCTTCCTGGCCTCCTCTTCAGACGAGCAGAGAGAATTGGCTGGAGCCAGAGGTCATGGACACATGTGGGGGCAGACATGCCCCTTGCTGCCTACACTTTTCCAAACCTTTAATGTGGGGTGTAGGGACACCCCGTGAGCTCCTGAAAGCACCATTTAGCCTGATCCAGGTAGCTGCAGCAGACCCTCTATTTGCCTAGGAGATTAAACCAGCATCACAGAGACCCAAAAAAGATCTTTAAAAAGAGCCCCTCTGCAAGGTGGGTTAATGGAGTGGCTCAGTTCCTGTGGAAACGAAGGGGAATGACAAGCTTGAGAAGACTAGGAGGCTGCAGGGAGGGGAGAGGAGGGAGGAAATAGCTTTCTCTGGAAGATCGGCTGCGCTTCGGCCCAGAAGCCCTGGGGCAGCTCTGGCCAAGGCTTTCTCGTGTCAAGGGATCAGGGGTCTTGAACCCATTCAGACCTGAGATGCTCAGCTGGGCATGTCTCGCAATTAAAACGCAAATCAGCTGTCCTGGCAGGGTAATGGAGTTTGAATTTCTTTCTCTATTTCCAACATGCTGTATTGTTTGTTCGTATTACTCTGAATAATCACAGCTGACACTTACATAGCCCTCGCCCCCCCAACAGGCACTTTGCAAATCCTAATCCTTGATACCCTCACAGCACACCTCTGGAGGCCCAGCACAGACAAAGGAGCCGAGGCTCAGAGAGATCAAGTAAGTTGCCCAGGGTCACACAGCCAAGGGGTGAGAAGGTCTGGCTACAGAGTTTGCATCCCCGACCGCTTACTCCACTCCACACAGTCTTGTAAAAGTGTGACTACCGATCTTTCAGTTTTACAAGTGATTAATCGCTGCTTTTAGCCAAATGCCAGTTAATCTCACCCAATGCATCTGACTGCACGGATCTGAGCTGATACCTCCAAACGGGGCCCCAGAAATGGCAGGAATCTGTCTTAATCAGGGTTCCCCAGAGAAGCATAACCAATATGATATATCTGTAGCTATAGCTGGCCGGCTATCCATGTATTCCAGGGGTACCCAGAAAATGTAGACACATTTTAAGAGATCTTGTTGGAAGTAAAATCGATCATTCCCCCAAAGTGTGCAAATTGCAGGTAAAATGGACGTGTGTAGCATGTCTGGGTACACTTGACCAGTATCGGTACCGTCACATCAACTTAGAAAAGTAACACATAGATAACATTGCTTAAAATGTATATACAGTTTTGGCACCCTCTTCATGTATATATCTGTGTGTGTGTGGAGAGAGAGAGAGGGAGAATTAGTGGGAGGGGAGTTACTTTAAGGAATGGCTTCACATGATTCTGGGCTGGAAGTCTGAAATTCACAGGGCAGGCTGGCATTCAGGGAAGAGTGATGTTGCAGATTCAAAATCCCAGGGCTGGAGACTCAGGCAGGTTCTACATGTCAAAGGAACGGCAGGCCTCCCTGCTTCTTCCTCCAAAACATCAGTGTTTGCTCTCAGGATCTTCCACTGACTAGAAGAGGCTCACCCACTTTACGGAGGCCGATTGGCCTTCCTTAGAGGCGACTGAGTGTAAATGTTAAGCACATCTACAGAATATCTTCACAGCAGCATCTGGAGGCGTACTGGACCAAACAGCTGGGCAGCACATTGACAGGTGGAATGAATCATCACAGGTTCCAGGAAGGCACGTGGATCAGTAAAAAACGAGGATGTTTTACTGGGAAGTCAGGGAGTTGTGGCCGCTCTACTGCTGACTCTTTCCCAAAGGACTGGTCACCTGGTTGGGTCCACCCTGGGGACTGCTGCCCTCCTTCCTTCTTAGGACATCAGAGCAGCAAAAGGGAAGACAAAGAAATAAAGAAGCCGGCTTCCTCCTGGGTGGGACCATACTCCCCCCCCCCCACACACACACACACCAAAGGCCTAGCGTTCCCTGGGAGCAAAGCCACCACACCTGCCCCCTACAAAGATCCGGGAGCACCCAGCTGAGCACCCAGCTGATCCCCACAGCAGGGGCTGATTGACAAAAACTGGGTTTATCGCTATCTTTCCAGCTCAGAAGACCTTGAGGAGTCAAGTTCAAGTTCAAAGGGGTTCCTGGCAGATCCCAGAACCATCCAAGCCCACCACGGACCATTTTGGGCTTCTCTCGTCTTGGCAGAGGAAGAGGCAGGGCACTAAAGTTTTCTGCTGCTTCTGCCCAAAGTCTGTGGCCCAGACCCCTGAGCCTCTCTGCCTGTCGTGGGTTGAATTGTGTCCTCTGCAAAATTCATACATTAAAGTCCTAACCCCTAGTACCAAGGATGTGACTATATTCGGAGACAGGGTCTTTATAGAGGTAACTACATTAAAAATAGGTCATTAAGGTGGATCCTAATTCAGTATGACGGGTGTTCTTATAAAAAGGAGGAATTTAGACACAGACACATGTAGGGGGAGACAATCAAAGTGGAGAGATGTGGAAAGAAGATGGCCATCTACAAGCCAGGGAGAGAGGACACGTCCCTCCCTCCCAGGCTTGACACCTTGACTATATAAACTGATGACCTCCAGGACTGTGAGACAGTACCTGTTTTGTTATTGTAAGTAAGCCACCCAGTCAACTCATACCCCGATCTTCGTCCTCCTTCCCTCTTCCCACCACGCTTGGAAAGAAAGTCTTTTTCTTCTTCCCTACAATAGTGGGTTATATTAAAAAGACGTTCATGTTCCATCTGAGACATCTGAAAGAGGCTGGGGCAGCAGAAGGAGTAAGAACTGTGCACCAGGGACCTTCGTCAATCATATCACTCGAGGACAGAGGCAGCGGGGAGAGCAGGAGAGGGGGTAGTTTCTGAAACTGACTACCTGGGTCTGAGTCCTGCGTCTGATGCTCACTTGCTGTGTGACCTTGGGCAAGCTACTTAACCTCTCTGTGCCTCAGTTTTCCCATCTATAAAGTAGGATGGTACTCATGTCCCCAGGCCTGCTGTGAAGATTGGTGAGTAAAGGAGCATAAAGGACTTAGCAGAGTGTCCACTCAGCTGCAGTAAATTCCTGATATCCTCGACCATACCACCCTGCTCCATCTTGTCTACCTGGAATGCTCTCCCCCACATACCCCACAGGGCTCACACCTACCTCTGTTCAGGTCTTTACCCACTGGCCCTCCTCAGAGAGCCTTCCTTGGCCACCCTGTTTAAAATTGCAAATCTACCAACAAGCACCTTCTCCCACTGCTTTATCACTGTCTCACAAACCATAGTTTTTAGTAACTGTTACTTATCTTGTTGTATTTTCTTTTTCTTCTCTAGAATCTAAACCCTAGGGAGGCAAGAATACTTGCCTGCTATATCCCCAGAGCCCTGAAACCGCACCTGGAATATAGCAGGTGCTCAGTGAATATTTGTCGAATGAGCGAACGACCCGGCAGAACTTAAAGGAAGAGAAGTCTGCTCAGCACCCCGTCCCTCACCTCTGGATGATGTCAGCCAGCCACACACCTGCACACACTCATGGTGGGAGATCTCCGGGTCTCCTATTGGGTGGCCATTCAGAACTTTTTTCTGAGCCCTTTCCATTCTGGGTCCCCCACTAAGCATGTAGATTTATCTGGGGCATGTGTCAGCTGGTAGAGAGAGACCCCAGTCCCTGCATGAAGCCTGAGTGGCTCCGGGTCACTGCAGAAGCCAGTGCAGTGCTGTTCATGTCCAACACAAGGAGGGAACAGCCGAGAGAGGAGAGGAAGAGAAGATGAATGCTCCGGTTCTCATTTTTATGGCACATACACTACCAGGCAGAGTAGAGGAAAGGGAAATAGAAGGTCGAAAGCAATCACCCGCAGTCCTGACACGCTCAGCAAATCACACTGCAGCATATTTATTTGTAATGAAAGGCCCTGGGCAGAAGCTGCAGTCTCTGGCTGCTGGGACACTGAGCAGGAGACCGGGTTCCAGGGCTGCTCCCAGGGTTCCCAAGCCTGCTGTCCGCCCACCAGATGAGCCAGAGTGGAAGCCGTGCTGGCTTCAACGGAGGTCCCACCTGGAAAATGGGACCGAGTAGCTAGAACTAATGGGAGTAGGGTTAGAGGCAGGCAGAGGGAGTGGAGTGGAGAGTGGTGGGGGGTGGGGAGGCCTTGACACCAGACAGCTGAAGCCCATCTCTGCTCCACCTCTTCCTGGTGGTGTGAACTTGGGCAAGTTCCTCAGCCTCTGAGCCTCAGTTTCAGCTGGTACAAAGTGGGGGTACGCCTTTCTCACAAGGCGATGAGGCGGTTCAATGGTGTAACACCCTACATGTTCACCCCTATGTATTTAAAGTATATGTAAATAAAATTTACATATAGTCTATTCAACTTAGCGTCCACACACACTAGTCAACCTAAGCAACACACAGAGGCCTTTTAAAAGAAAAAGATATCTCTTTGGGGAGAGAGCATTGCAGCAGGAATACACCTGCCATAGTAAACACAGGCGTATTCAGGAGATGAAGGAGGACAGAAGACTTCAAAGGAAAAATGAGGAAGATTACATAATTGTTTTGAGTTAATTTTCCTTGGCTACGGAGACCAATAACGAGAGTGGCACCAGTCCAAGGTGGGACAGGCAGTTGCTGGGCAGACGTCCTTGCAGAGGGATTTTTGGTGCAAGGTTGTGACGGCCTTTGAGCAAGGTTGTGGGTTTTGCAGAGTCTTCTGTGACAGTCTTGTTACCAGGCATGCAGGGTTGTTTTTGATTGTTTGTTTGTTTGTTTTTAATGCTGGTGACTCCATTTTGATTCTGGCGACTTCCACAATATCATTTTGTGTATGCGGTAGGTCCTCTGTCAACAACTGCTATTGCTACCACTATTGTTATTCTAGTAAAGGGATAGCAGAGGGAAGAGATAAAGGCAATCAGGAATGAGAAGACTTTTCTTCCCCAGTGCTTGACCAAGATTTTGAACCGATAGACGGGAGAGGAAATGCCTTTGGAATATATCGTGCAAAGCACAAGAAAACGGTTGCTTTCCAGCCAACCCCCCTCCAAAAGCTCCTAACGTGTCTCACGTTCGCAGGTTTGCTTTAATCAGCTTACCAAGGCTGCTCCTGGTTCACCTGCCCTCTGCCAGGCTTCCCAGGCAGAACTCCGACCTCACAGCCTAAAAGCTCACTGAGTGGGAAACCGACAGCTTGGAAAATTGCATGAACCCTGTGATTTAAGAAAACACACAGCATGGGAGGTGTCTAAGCTCCCGAATTCTCTCTGCCTTCCATTTCTTCAACAGGTGCCACCCTCGAAGGAGCACAGTTGTGGGACAGGAAGGAGGAGCGGCAGAGGGCAGGATCACAGGCTCTGGGGTCAGGCGGCCGATTCCAAAGCCCAGCCCCCTCACCTCCAGGCTGTGACCCTGAACCCATACTTTGGCCTCTGTAAGCTCAGTTTCCCCATTGGAAAATGGGGACCACCAGAGTCTCTACTTCCAGGGGTGCAGATGATGATAAATGAGATGGTGCAGACAACTCACAGAGCAAGATGTTGTCACGGGGGCTGCTGTGCACCCCTTGGAGCCCACCAGCACCCACCCTCCCTGCGAAGCCAAAGCTTCCTGCTGCAAGCATTGGGGATGCTCTTTGGTAGGGATGAGGAAGCAGAATTGGTAGATAAATAAGTTCACAGCTGCTCCTCGCTTGGGAGGTTTGCTCTACAAAGTCTCTCAGCAATCCCCAGGACAAGTGAGACTCAGCTGTCCACAATGGTCATCACTCATGAACACGCCCCGTTCCTTCCTTCACCTCTTCCCACTTCACTTCTCCCAACTGGTGTTTCCTAGGATCACCTCCTAAATAAACTGGTTGCACTCGTGTCTTATATTGGGCCTGCTTCTGGGAAAACTCACCCTAAGACAGTGCTCAGTACTTGTCAGCTATTAATAAGAAGACTGGGCAGGGCGGCACCTGTGGCTCAGTGAGTAGGGCACCGGCCCCATGTACTGAGTGTGGTGGGTTCGAACTCAGCCCTGGCCAAACTGCAGCAAGAGAATAGCCAGGTGTTGTGGCGGGCGCCTGTAGTCCCAGCTACTCGGGAGGCTGAGGCAAGAGAATTGCCTAAGCCCAGGGGTTAGAGGTTGCTGTGAGCTGTGATACCACGGCACTCTACCAAGGGCAACAAAGTGAGACTCTGTCTCTAAAAAAAATTAAAAAATAAAAATAAGAAGACTGGGCAATAGTTCAGTAGCATCTGGAGTCTGAAATCTCAGCAGAATATCTCTTGAATGTCCATTCTGAAGCTCAAGAAGTGGGGGGTAATAATTGGCTGAGAGAAGGCTTTTTTGGTTGTTTGGTTTTTATTTTCCAAAGATTCATAAAAGCCTAGGTAAGTTGGCCAGATCCTGGTTGGAGGCAGAAACAAAACCTGTTTCAGAGTGAACCAAAGCCCTTCCCTGAAAGCGTCCGTGGCCGCAGATCTTTATAATGAGATGTGTAGTAAACGCTTTCTCAGTCTGTTTAAGGATGTAGTTCCTGAGCTCTACCGCCTAGTTCTGTTCTGAAACCGTCTTGTGCTCCCAGGAAACTGTAGGAAGGCATCTGAAAGCTGATTCTTTAAGATCGGCTTTCCCTTTTGTTCCTGCTGATAGAATCTTGACTGTACTGAGGGTGAACAATTTCCCCTTAAGGTTGCCGAGATTTCAATGAGTTCTGAGGCTGGCCCCTCTATACCTGTCTGAGAAATAACTATAAGTATTACTTCTCATTCATTATTTGCCACACACTGATTGGGGGCCCAGGAGGGGAAAGACACAGTGCCCAGGGCTTTTTGAGTGGGCGTCAGCCAGAGCGAGATGGTAGAGGTAAGTTTCCCTCAAATTTGTGAGGGACGTTGGGAAGGACAAGAAGCAGGCTGGACAGACAGATGGGAGCAGAAACAAGTGAAGGCGAGTGGGGAAGAGGGAGCCTGTGCCCCAGTTTCAAAGGAGCCAACTGAGAAGTAGAAAGGTGACCAGTGAAGGCAAGGGACAGGAAAGAATATCAAAGCAGTGGGGAAGGGGTTGGGAAATGTTTCACTTTCAAATTGGAAAAAGCTCTAATAAGCTCTAAAAAGCTCACGGTGCTGCTGAGGACAGGAAGGAACAAGCACCTTTAACACTCTTCGTGGGGGTATAATTTGATATCGTTTTTTGAAGGGCAAATTTAGTCATGCATCTCCAAAGTTTTTAAAATACATAGTCTTTTTGAACAATTTTTGCTCTGATTCATTTATCATGAGATTTTTGCTTCTGAAGTGTTTTTCATAATTTGTTTCTAGCAGGTACATTGGGAAAAATCTAAATATATTCTTTTAGAGTCCCAACAATAGACATTGGGCTAAATGAATTATATATATTTTTTTTATCCAGACTATGAAATATCACGGAGGAGCTGTTAAAATTGATGGTGGGAATGTTTGTAGATCTGAGAAAAGATTCAGCAGTATATGAAATGGGAAAACAAATTGTGGAACCATAATTGAATAGGATTCCAACTTTTTTTTCTAATTGTTAATATCTATTTATTAACATTTAGGAGACATACAACACAGTAACAGGGGGCGGTGGGTGGTGAGAGGTCTGGGGTGCAGCTTCCAAGTGGTCCCTGGTACCACCTTCACACGATGCCCACTAGACAGAGGCCATCACCTTCCCTATTGCAGAGATTAGAAATTCCAGAGCCTAAAATACTACATTTCCCAGACTCCCTTGCAGCTCAGTAAGCTCAATGATGTTACAATTTTTTTAAATATTGCTGTACACTGAATCATGCCCCAACTCCTCAATTCATATGCTTAAAACCCTAAATGCAACAGCATTCATATATGGGGGTCTTTGGGAGATAATTAGGTTTAGATAAGGTCATGAGAGCAGAGCCCTCATGAATGGGATTAGTGCCCTTTAAAAAGAAGAGAGAGGTGCATCAGAGACACAGTGAGAAGGCCCCTGTTTGCAAGCCATGAAGAGAGCCCTCACCAGGTACTGAATCGACAGGCACCTTGAACTCAGACTTCTCAGCCTCTAGAACCATGAGCAATAAATGGCTGTTGTTTAAGCCACCCAGTCGACAGTAGCTTGAGTAGACTAATACAAAGATCATTTCTGTCTTTTATGTAGCTAGCCAATCTTCTGAACTCTGATTCTCTTCTACTTCTTAAAGCCAAACTTCTTTTCTAAATGCTCTGACCTTGTCCCTTTACGCAGGGTTTGGCTGTGTTGTTTCTTTCTGTCTGGTTGCTCACAGCCCCATTGACAGGGGATTCTTGTGACCTGGAGTTGAGGGTTAGGGCTCAGGGCCCCAGTCCTGCTGGTATGGATGGTGGCAGCTGCATCATGATTCAGCAGTAGGTCAGGCCAGCAGTGGTCGGCTACAAGGGCCTGGGGTAAGAGAAAGGCAAAAGATCCTATTTCAAAAATTTAGATCACCAGCCAGGCCTAGTGCCTCCCACCTGTAGTCCCAGCTACTCAGGAGGCTGAGGTGGGAGGATCGCTTGAGCCCCAAAGTGCAAGGCCAGCCTGGGCAATATAGCAGTGCCTCATTGCTAAAAAATATAAAATCTAGATCATGGTATCTGGATTTTTATGATATAATAAAAGAAGTTTCAAAGTAAAGATGTAACATGTGAAAATTAAGGAAGAGGCAGCTGTGCAGGACACAGAATAAACCCCAGGAACCCACTCCCTGAAAAGAGGGGGTTGGGTTTGACCACTGGGGCTTTTGTGAGTCCCCTGGGTATAAAATGCTGTCCCTTACCATGGTCACTGGCCACATGTGGCTATTGAGCACTTGAAATGTCGTTAGTCCAAACTGAGACGTGCTGTAAGTATACACTTCACATCGGATTGCAAAGACCTGAGACCAAAAAAAAGAGAGAGAGAGAATGTGAAATATCCCATGAACAACTTTTATATCAGTTCCGTGTTCTGTGTTGAAATGAGGATAGTTTGGATGTGTTGGGTTAAATGAAATACATGATGAAAATTCATTCCACTTGTTTCTTTTTACTTTCTGAATGCGGCGACCAGGAAACTTTCAACCCCATCCATGGCTCTTCTATTTCTATCATCCGACGCTGCCCTGGAGCACCCTGGAGACCAAGGAGTAGCAAGAGGCTGTGCTTCGGGGTAGGGAAATGAATGCCTAAAAGGACGCAAAGGTGGGAGGCAGCATGGAAAAGCCAGTGGGATTTGGGCGGGGGGGGGGGTGTTTGTTTTTTCAGGAAACTGAGAGTAAATTAAGGAAGGGACCTGGGAAAATAGCTTGAAGACGAGAGAGGGCCCAGGAAGTGTATTTGAGGATGGGGAGATCGAATCTAAAATGTTAGCTAACAGTTTGTGTCTGAGAAAAGGGTGAGTGAATACACCAGAGAGAAGGAGAATGCACTGAGCCAGTCCCGGAATGGGGGATGGAAAATGGGGCAGACATTAAAATTCCTACCGAGAAGGGATATTTATGGGTATCATTCCACCCCAAAAAGCCTGTCTAAAACAGTGCAATGTGCGACAGTCTGTCTTATGTTGTAATAGACCCCAAGAAGAAAGGCTGGGAGTAAACTGCCAAAAAATGGTGGCGCTGTCTGGGCAGTTAGGATTGCCGTGCTCCACAGGGCAGGCTTCCACTGTGTCTGTCTCCCAAGTCTCCTTCCTTGGGCAGGTATCGATCATGCAATTAGGAAAACAAATAAATTTTTTAAGACTCCAAGAGGCCCTGGAAGCTTCTGGGTCAGAGAAGGATGCACACAAAGCAATTGTCCTGAGTCCCTCGGGAGCACTCCACCCTAGGCCGTTGGGACTTGATTTGGGGGGGCTCCCCAGTGATTTTGAAGGGAACCACCCCCCCGCAGCTGGGAAGCTGGCTTATAGCTCTCTGGCAGCACAGTACATAAAGCTGCCTGGAGGCACAATGAAGCTTTGTAATATAGACATGGGCTTTGGTTCTGGGCTGAGCGGCCATCACTCTCTTAGATCAATGGCCCCTCAGGGGCCGCTGGCTCAGCAACTAGTTCTTGGGCAACAGCAAAGATGCCTGAGAGACCTGAGATTAGATCTGAGACTGGGAGCCTCCCACCCAGGCCCGAGGATGCAGGGACAGGGTCCAAGACCACCTTGTCTGGAGAGGGGCTTATGTTGAATTCCTCATGGCTTCTGACCTTTAATCACTTGCTTCTTGGCAGAGACTCGTTTGGGTTGTTGCATCCTACTTTGAGTTCAAGGTAAAATGAGTGATAAATGATAAGAGCCACAAATTTAGGGAGTACAGATGGTGTGTCTAGTGCTGGGGAGCAGAGGTCATGCTTGTCGCTTTCAATCTTTACAGCTACCCAATAGATGGTGACTCCTATTACCATCCCATTTTACAGATGAGAAAACTGAGGCTCAGAGAGTTAAGCTGCTTATCCAAGGCTGACAGCTAAGTGGCACCAAGGCAATATGTTTTCTGCAGAGACTGGGCTTTCTTAACTATCTGGTTCTGCCCTGCTGTGCATATTTGAGAGTACTGGGGAAGCAGGCTTAGAGGGAAAAGCAGGATTGTGTGTGCATGTATGTGTGTGTGTGTTTCTCTCCATTATCCGTCAGAAAGGTGGAGAGTGCCTGGGGCTGGCCTCTAAAGAGAAAGGCTCAGGGGAGGCCCTTTTAAGGAAGGGAACCCTGAGGGGGGGGCCCCGAAAGTTACAGTGTTCAATAAGGCATCATTTTTAACTTGTCAGAACTCGCCAAATGAATTACAAAATAAAGCCCCGAATGACAGAATAATGAGCAATTCATTTGAAATGTAAAACAAATAGGTAAGTCTCTGGTGAGAAGGCAGAATAAATGGCACTTGGATGACATTTGGTGATTAAATTAAACAGTAATGAACTTGTGAATAATGTGTCCAGAGCTGGCTGGGGAGGGTGAGTTTTTTTCCCCAAAGGTCAGGACTTCAAGCCCCAGCTGTTCTCGGTCCTTGTGTAGGTGACCCTGGCTGGGGGCTTGGAGGTGGAGGTGAGCACCTGGCCCCCTGCCCCTCCAGAGGCTCCAGGTGGAGGCTGTGAAGGAGGCTCCCGAGAAGCTACCTGGAGAGCTCCCCCATTGCACGTGACTCACCTGTGGCTCTCTGGGGCAAGAGGATTAAATTAGAAAACTGTTCCTAAATTACTCACTTCACGTGGTGGTGCATTATGCCCAGCAAACGGGAGCTGTCGTTTCATTTTTATTATTAGCATTATCATTAATGAAAGGGTTTAAAACTTCTACTTGTTCCCAAGGGAAAGGGCTATTTACTGAGTGTCCTCTCACTGTCCACTTTGTGACCTGATGCAAACTGGATGTTCCCTGACCCCCTGAGACGTGAAGTCTCAAGTCTCCCTCCTCTCCGTGTCCTTCCCATGCTGATCGTGCTGGCTCTGCATCCATGGCTGTGCGATGCTAAGAGCTGGGAGGAGGGGCACAAGTGGGAGCCCACAGGGGACAGAGAGAGTGGGCTTCCAAACTCAGGACTGGTGGACATATCAATAGCCCTCCGGGGTCCCTGGCAGCACATATGTCTCCCTGGCAGAGGCCTGGGTCAGCTTTCCGGATCCAGGAAACTAATTTCTCACTTGGAAATCAATCAAGACGTCACTTCTCACTTTGCCTGAAGGAGCAGCCAGATGGATGCCCTGGGCATCAGTCACTCTGTGCTGTTCAGAGCTGAGGCAGCTCCGGGACTTCCATGCTGGGGGTCAGGGATCAGTGGAAATTTATTCTCAATCAGTCTTACGCTAGGAGGACCAAGATTACCTTTGTGAAAACTTTTCACCCCCAGGAACCCTCCTAATCCTCCGAACCCCTCTGTGACTACCCCACGTGACAGACACTTTTGGTGCCGCACCAAGTCCCTTGGACCGCACCCCCACATACTGAAGCTGCTGGCTGCAAACGCCTGCAACTCACCACCACCCCTGCCCCCCGAGTCTGAGGAACTAAGGACGTCCCCTCACATGGCAGCCACTCCAGCAACAGCATTCCACCAGGGACCTTTGGTGGGTCGATGAAGATGGGCTTAAAATGAGCTTCGGATCTTCCATGAGGAGCACCCCTCCTTCTTACTCAGCCTCATGAACATGACCCCAAAGCTCAGAAGCCAGAGCCAAGGTGGAGGTCATCTCCACCTCATCCACTCATTTAAGACATGCTCACTTAGAACCTGATGCGTGCCAGGAGACAGGGTGGGTACTGGGGCTATAGCAATGAACACAACAGCCTCAGACCCTGTCCTCTCAGAGATGAGGCCTTAGGAGGTGGGCATGACAGAGCCCAGCTAGACACTCACTAATTCCCCACCCCCTTCCTGGACACACAGGAAAACCACATTTCCCAGTTCCCTTTGCAGGGTTGGGGCCATCTGGCTGGGTTCGGACCAGTGAGATTCAGGCAGAAGTGGGTGCCACTTCTAGGTCTGGCCTTAAAACCCCATATCTTCATCTCTACGTCCTCTTCCATTTCACCACTGGCTTTAAGAGCACAGGTTTAGGATGGGACAGAATCTTAAAGCAAAAAAGAGCCAGAATCCCTTACTTCCTGCTTGGAGGAGGGGAGCCCAGCAGCATTTGCCAGCCCACGTGGGGCTGCAGCTAGAGTAGGAAATGTGGGCTTCCTTGGGTTAAGCTGCTGGGATTCAAGGCAGACCCTCACCCACGCTGACCAACAAAATCAGCTGGTGACCGAGTGTGGGAGAGTGTATTTTCCAAAGAGGACAAAATGATACCTCTCCTCCCACAGGCTCTTATAATGTGACTTTGGCAGACCTCCCCTCCTGTAATGGGTTCTCAGTGCCCCTACTCCCACCCTTTGAATCTGGAGGATCTGTGTAACTGCTTCAGCTGGAATGATACTGTGTAATTTCCAAATCTAGGTCATAAAAGAAGAGACAGCCTCCACCTGGTTCTCTTGGGACACTCACTCTCAGAATCCAGCTACCATGTTGTGAGGAGGCCCAAGCAGCCCCTGGAAACTGACTTGGAGGGGCCCCCAGCCTCAGCTGAGCCAGCACAACACGCCAGGCACGTGGGGGGTCCAGTTTGAAAGTGGATGCTGCAGCCACTGAAGGTCTTGCCTGGAGCCCAACTTCATCCCCAGGAAGAGCCTGCCAGCTCCAGGACAGTCAGTGGTAGGGAGACTGGTACCAAGGGTCACATCCAGATGGGTGACAGGGCTGGGAGGGCCAATGCAGGCAGAGGGAGCAGAATGGTCAGCCACATGAGGGTTTCAAATCCACCCTCTACCTCTGACTGACTGTGTGATGGTGGGTAAGTCTCAGTTCCCATCTCAGTAAAATGGATAACAATGTATAAAAAGTGTTTAGCACATAACAAGTGCGTTATCATCATTGTTGCTGCTGCTGCTGTGGTTGGCACAGTGAGCCTAACAGGGAGGTGGCTCCATTCCGAGTTACAAACTTATCACTTGGAGTTGCTGTTTCTCCCAACCCAGTGACTCAAGTGGCTCAAGTCCAGCCTCCCCAGGACTTCTGACCCAGCTAAGGCAAGTTCAGGGTTGGAGGGGAGGCCAACTGCAGTCCCAGAGCCAGGGGCAGAGGCTCCTAGACAGGTGTGGCCAGGGAAAATCAGGACATGAGTTTGCATAGCACTTTCAAAGAGTCACAGTTACCAGGAAACGGGATAATTTTTTCTTCTGGGAAGTTGGGAGGACCTGGTCCCCTTCCCTTTCATATCCATCCCTCCCCCATCCCTCTGGCAGAGTCTGATCAGAGTCATTCCAGCCAGATCTAGCTTTGGAAAGTAGGCTGGGACGGGGGGGCAGGGGGTTGTCCAGCAGGAATGTCTGCCTGGGTGCTCACGTGGCCTGCTAAGCTTCTCCATGGAGACTCAGAGCCAACAACAGCCTCAGTTTCTCCCAAACCCCAGAGGTTGCGGGGGAAGGAAGGAGAGCCAGAGTAGGGAATTTGGGGCTTCCCCCCTTAGGTCTGTCTCCACCCTCTGAAATCAACATCATTAACTGGGGATGCTGCTCTCATACCCCTCCGACCCCTAAGTGAGAATATTGTGAAACTGAAATGACATCATCAGGGCAAAAGCTTTCTGGGGCTGAGGCTTGCAGTGTTCTTAGGCAATGTGGCATGGCAGCGCCTTCCGTGAGTGTAGGTAATAGTTCTATTAAGGCATTATATTATTATACAGCATTATCGTTAAGGTACTTTGGGCCAGTGAATGTACCTGGAACCCCTCCCCCTACCCAATGGAAGGATGGGATTCCGGAAGAAATCCTTGGCGAAGCTGGGAGTCCTGCCTGGGAGTTCTCTTGCCCTAAAAGATGCTTGCTCTTGACCTCTATGCAGTGGCTCCTTTTTGAACCTACAGATATTACAGGAAAGGAAAAATTGCCCCTGCTAGCAAATTTCTAAGTCTCCATCTCTAGCCGCTTAGTCAAAGGAATGCCCCTGGCTTGATTGTGGGCAACAGAAAGACCCTTATCTATTCCTACCAGCCCCCAAGTGTGTCTGCCCCAAGGCACCGTTAGCCTTCAGCACAGGGATGTGACCTCTGTGTCCTGGCCTCAGGGACTCTGCACATGCTGTTCCTCATGCCTGCATGCCCTTCCTCCAGGGTGTCCACACTGCTTAACCCTCACTGGCTCAGGCCTCTCAAATGACCCAACTCACTCTCTGAAATCAGGAATGTTTTCTCACTGAGGATTGTGTTTCCAGCACCTAGAACAGAACATGACATGGGGTAAGTGCTCAGCCAATATTTTAAATGAATAAATGAAATAGATATTTATGCTTTTTTCATTCCTCTAACCATTTATTGAGTGCCTTCTGCCCCAGAGCACCGGAGCCACAACAGCAAGAGACCCTGTGCTGCCCTCTGCGAGCTCATGGTCCAGTGGGAAGCAGGGAAGTGGGCGTCAAAGCATGAGCACAAAGCCAAGGGGGGAGACTGTCATTTGCCAACAGATGTCCTACCCTGACATCTCATTTGAGCTTCAGACTTCTGCACCCAGCTGCCTGCTGGAAATGCTTTCTGCAATGGGATGGGAAATGGGAATTCGTGTCCCTCTACACCCGCTCTGCTGCCTGTCCCCTCACTCAGTCACTCAGGCACCTTCCTGTATTCTCTCTATCCCACCTCCTGCATTGGCTGGCAAATCCCATCAGCACCATCTCCAAAATACAATATAGCCAAGCTCTGAGCTTCCTGCCACATCCCTGTCCTGTGTTTCTTCTCTAGATCAACTCCCTAAATGCTTCCAGCTCCCTCAGCCATCAGCAGCCAGGAGGATCCTTTTAAAACATAAATCAGGCCCAGTGCAGTGGCTCACGCCTGTAATCTTGGTATTCTGGAAGTCTGAGGCAGGTGGATCACCCAAGCTCAGGAGCTTGAGACCAGCAAGTGAAAGACCCCATCTTTACTAAAAATAGAAAAACTAGCCGGGAGTTATGGTAGATGCCTGTAGTCCCTGCGACTTGAGAAGCTGGGGCAAGAGGATTGCTTGAGGCCAAGAGACTGAGGTTCTTGTGAGGTATGATGCCAGGGCACACTACCCAGGGCAACAAAGTAAGACTGTCTGAAAAAACAAACAAACAACAACAACAAAAACCCCATAAATCAGGTAATGTCACCTTTGCTTCTAACACCTCCCACTGCACCTAGAAAAAATTCAAACTCCACCAGCCAACTTTCCTGACTTGGTCACACACAAAGTCCCCATCAGCCACCATCCTCACCCCTTACTGGCTCTCCTTAGCTTCACACACACCAGTGTGGCTGTTCCACCTCAGGGCCTTTACACCTGCTATTTCTCCTGCCCAGAAAACTTCCTCCGGCTCCTTACAGTGCCAGCTGTCTCATCATTCAGCTCTCAGGTCACACGTCCTTATCTCAGAGAGGGCTCCTTTGACTGCTAGACACAACCCACCCCAACCCCAGCCACTTCCAGTCCAGTTCCCCCCAGCTCCCTGCACCACACTGACCGAACACCATCAGAAAGGCTCAGGCTCACTCATATGTCTCGAAAGTGTGTGTCTCTGCCATTCAGTAGGACAAGGACACTTGAGGCAGAGCAAGTCACATGATGGGGAGGAGTGTAGAGGAGGATGGGAGTCTCTCTGGGCTTTGTTGAGTCTGAGGGTCCAAAGGGCAGGAGGATTGTGGGCTTAGACCTCCAGGAGTTTTCGGAGTCAGTGTGGGAATTTGGATAAGCTCCCTGAGAAAGGGCTGAGAGTGAGAAAAGGGTAGAGATGAACACCAGAGGGAGTTGTGAGCCACAGCAGGTTCTGAGCCAGAGTAGGCGCTGGTGGGATAGGCCATGGGGTATCAGAGCCTCTGCCTAGGGAACCAACCCAGGTGTCCTTGAAGAGGGACGCCAGGAGGGAGGCACAAAAACAGGACCCCTGACACACGCCCTCCTGGGAGACCCTTCCTTCCCTTCTGCACACAGGGATCCGAAATGTCACCCAGGACCACAACTAGAACCTGAGACCAAACCACTCTCTTTTCCTAACAGTCCCACCAGGCCCTGGGACATGGATCTGCCTACCCCTCCAGCTCTTACAAGGGCCCTGCCAATCAATGACACTGAATCTAGTCAGTAGGGCAGGGCTAGGGGCCTACAGCCAAGAAACAATCACGGTGGTGTCGCTGCTGACATTTGCAGGGACAGCTGTTTCATTAACCTGATGGGCCCCTCCTGGAGCCTTCCCATTTGGCCTCAGCCCACAGGCCCCAGCTCTTCTCTGTCCTCATCCCCAGCTCCCTGCTGAGAACTGAACTGGTGAGTGCACTGAGGCTGGTGCTGGGGTCGGGGCCGGTACAGAGGCCTTGGGAGGCCAAGCATCCTGTGCAAAACAGCCAAGAGGAAGGCAGCTTAGCACACACACACACACACACACACACACACACCCGGGAGCATATGTTCCTAAAGTATCCGCAAGGGCGGTGTCACCTGGTGGTTAGCAGCTTGGGTTCTGGAGCACCTGCTTTGCTTTCTACTCCCAGGTGCACAGCCTGAGGCCAGTCACCTGAGCCTCAGCTTCTCCATCTGTAAAATGGGGATAATAAACAGCAGCTACCCGCAGAGGGCTGCAGGGAGGAGTTCATGAGATAATGCAGGCCAAATGCTCAGGACAGCGCCTGGCACCTAGTAAAGTGCTCAAGAAATATCCCTGTTGGTTAGATTTCATCTTTGAATGTATTTCACAATGAGGTAGAAATGGAAGAAAGAGGCCACAGGCTTCTTCAGTGAATAATCTCCAATTTTATTTCCTCCCAGATAGTTTGACTTTGGGGAGACTGTACCCAGCCTTGTTGAGGGCAGTGGTTTTCAACTGGTGTGCCATGAGAGGATCTTTGGTGTGCTGTGAAAATTTTTAAAGACCAATTAATTAAATTATTTTCAAAAGAAGTTCACAGCACAGTAAGCATACCCTTTTTTTTACTCTTTTTTTAAATCAACATAATTTAAGCATGCCGCAGAAATTTAACTATAGGTTCAAATATGCCATTAAGTTACAAAGGTGGCAAAACACTGGCCTAGAACATTCTCCAGGGTCAGCTGGTCAGAGTGGAGACCGTTTGCCCAGGTGCCCAGGCCCCCAGCTCCAGAAACCTCACCTCTCAGCAGCTCCTCCTCCAGGGAGCAGGGACTTCACCCAGCAAAGGACCCAGGGCTTCTGGAAACGCCTGGGGTTCCAGAAATGCTGGCCCCCCCGGGAGCACTCTCTGATCAGAGTGGGGAGGGGACTGCGGCTGGGTGTAGGATGTCAATAAGCCAGAGCTGGGCCAGTTGCCAGCAGCAGCAGGTGCTGTCTCAAGCATGGAGCCCCTGGGTCTCCCTGGGCCTTGCAGGTGGCATTTCGAGCTCCTGGCACTAGGCCAGCCCCTCCCTCCACGGCCTCTGGAAGGAGCAGGCTAATATTTTCTCTTTCCAGGTACTTGTGGCTTCTATGTGCCAAATAACAGATTTAATTACCTCTCTCCTGTGTGGGGCAGGGGTGCCTCACCCAGAGAAGGTCCAGGCCCCGGGAAATGACTGCCAGGTAGCTGTTGCCACCCACTGGGGTGGGAGGGCCCATCTCTGCTCCATTTTACAGAATAAGATCATTGAACACCACAGAGTCTGAATGCCTTGGCCAAGGTCAAGCACCTGTCAAATGTAGAAGGGAAAGTCTGAAGCACAGGTCTCTGGCTCTATGCCCAGCACTCTTTCAAGGGTCAGGGAAAGGGTGGAGATAGAGAACCTCTTGGGGGAGTGGCTTGAGGTCGCCTGCTCTTGGTGGCCTGAGGCCCTGGGTACTTTGGCCACCACAGGGGCGGGTTCCCTTGGTCTCTCCTGCAGGAAGGCCCCACGATGCAGGAAGTAGGAACAAAAATGGGAAGTGGGAGGGCAGGGTGGGGACTAGGAGTGGGTTCTGGCCTTGCTTTGATTCTATTTCCCTGGGTGACCTTGCACAGACCCCTTCCCCTCTCAGGGCCTCATTCCTTCCTGCTGTAAATGGGGACAGTTCACTCCTCCTTGCTCTCACACTTCAAAGGGCTGGTCCAGTCCTCTCAGTTGTCGAGTGAAGGAACTGAGGCCCAGAGAGGGACAATGTTTCACCCAAGGTCACACAGCTCTTCGCGGAAGACCCAGACAAAGATCTGATGCTGGACTGGAGATGGAGTCCAGCCCTGGGTGTCCTTTCACGATCCACCCGTCCTACTGAGCCTTGCTCATGGTTCACGGACACCTCTGCCCAGCCTGGCAAGGCCAAGCCAACCTTTACGATTCTCCCAAGACCTCACTTTTCCCCCGTCAAGCCTGTGGCTTTAATCTCAACGTTGCCCAGATTGTGGGCTGGGGCAGCCAGGTTTCCAGATGACATCTCTCTCAATGGGGAGATGTCAAGCAGCCCTGAAGAGAGACATTGGTAACAGAATCAAAGGGGCAGGAATGGCTCCAGCCAGCTCCTCCTTGGTTCTTCCTCCAAGCTGGACCTCAGCCATGGAGAGGGGTCACTGGTAGTGACAGTGCCAGAAAGGCCCTGACTGAGACCTTATAAAAGCCAAGGTCAGGACCTGGGCCAGTCCCAAGACAAAAAGACTTTTAAAGCCCTCCCCTGTATCAGAGCAAACGAAGGGCTCTGACAGTCACATTAAGCATAAAATCATTGCCAATGGTTTTTAAAGGGATTTTTTATAACTCTGTTCTTGGAATTGTCAGCGATCGGGCACTGACTTAATTGGCAGTTGCCTTCTCATCCATTCTCTTGCCTACTCGGGAATTCTTACCAAGTGAGAAAATGTAGCTGACAAATCGCTTTCAGGCATAATGACACAGTCATGAATACCGAATGTAGTAATTAATGCAGTTGACCTAATGTTACATTTTGTAGACATTTAACATTTATTAATTTTGATTTCACAGTTTTCTCCTCCCATTTGGTAGCCAATAAATATTTTAAGGTCTCAGATATTTTTGCAGGATCCTTAAAAGCTCAGACATCCCAAGTCCCAGGGTGACTTTGAATACAGAATGCCAATCCCCTGGGCCCCAGCTTCCCCATCCTGCTCACCAGCAGTCAGTAAGCCCTGCAGAGCTGACCTGACCTAGGAGGGATGTTTTAAGACCACAGCTGGTCAGGCCATGGCCAAGGCCAACAGGGGCTGCCAGAAATGCCCTCTTGGAGAGATTCTTAGAACCACAGAGAGAGAGAGAGACAAAAACCTCTCTCTCACCCATGAAGAGCAAAGCAATAAAAAATGTTATTTTGCCAGTCGGTTGAATTTCATTTGCGTGGTTTGGAGTGTATTTTCTAGTTAATGAACCTGCCACATTTACAACTTCTTTTTATCAATTCATTGGCAAGAAAGTGGGCGAGAAAGGGGGAAAGACTGCAACATTTCCCCCATGTGGCTGACAATAGCTGCAGGTCTGGGCAGGGCTGCAGGACGGTGCACCTGACAGCCTGATCAAGACCTGCTCTTCCAGGAAGACACTGTGCAGCCCAAGTGCAGAGCCTGCTGGGTTGGACCGCCGGGAGGAGTCCCCAGCATCAAGGTACAGCCCAAATGGAGCTGAAGGGCCCCTCCCCAGCCCCCCACCCTCCACCTCCAGCTATCTTTACTGGGGCCAGACAGGTGACTGGGGCTTGCCTTCTTCTGCCAGGCAGGCTCCAAGGTTGCTGGTTGACTTAACTAGCCTTCTGTCTAGTCCAGTAGGTTTGGGAAACAGGACCAGAGAGATAGGGACACCCAGGGGAAGAGGAGAGGAAGGGACGCCCCTGGCAGACTTGCCCACCCACCAGGGGCTTAGTGATCAGGTCCCAAATTAACTGTGTGGGTGGGTGGACAGTGACTCTAGCCAGAGACTCATGATCCCCTCTCCTTCCCCCATCCCTGTACTGCCCCCTGGGCTATTTAAGAGGCTGCCCAGCCCACCATCACCCCAACAAGGGACATCTCCACCCATAGCAGCCATGAATTAATTGCAAGGGCAGCAGACAAGAGGTGACTTTGCAAGGCTGCTGTGGGGGCAGGTTTGGCATGCAAGCCCTTGTCCTAGCTGGAGAAATTCCTTTCCTGTGTGAGCTCCACGTCCATCCCTCCTGCCCCCAGTCTGGCCTCCACTGCAGGTCTGGCTAAACCACGAGAAGTGGCTCGTGTCCTCTGTCACCTGCACACACGTATTTCCATCTGCTATGAGTAGGCACTGGGGTGACCATGAGCAAGGCTCAGCAGGACAGGATGGACTGCTGTTCAAGGGAGACTTCCCAGAGGAGGGAACAGCTCAGCTGGGAAGGGGGAAGGGTACAGTTTGTTCAGCTCCACCAGAGCCCAGGGCCAGCAGAGGTTGTCCCAAGATGGACAGATGGAGAGGCAGAAGCCAGACCCCGGGCTGCCTCTACCTGCAGCAGCCATGTGGTTCCCAGGGACAAGGAGGGGAGCTGATGGAGTAAGTCTAAGTCTGGATTTCAGGCTGCCAGGGCCTCAAACCTACTTCCCAGAGCAACAGCAGAAACTGCAAACAGCCAGTGCCTGGCCGTCCCCTGGGATTAGCATTTTAAGAGGAATCCGAGCCTGGAAGGCCCCTTATTGGCTCCATTCCGGTCTCCACTCTCTGCCTAGGAGCCTTCAGCCTCTTCTCCCTCCCCACCCTGGTCTCCTGACCCAGCACCGAGGCACCTATCTCCTGAGATGACTCACACTGGGGCTCCTGTCCCTCCACAGCCGGGACCCCACCAGATCTGACACAGCCACTACTACCCTTGGCTACACCAGGTACTGAGCTCTGTATCCCTCAACACTAAGGGGAAGAAGGGACACTGGGCCCTCTGGGGCTCAACCCCCAACAGGATGGTAGGGACCAGGACAGGAGGAATGATGGATTAATACATCCTCTGACCAGCTCACCTTTTTTGGTCATTTCTTTCTTTCTTTCTTTCTTTTTTTTAAATTACTCTGAGGGTACATACAATTAGATTGTATTGTTTTCATTTGTAAGGTTAAAGTCCAAACAGTAGCTGTGTCCTTCACCCAAGGAGTGTACCATATACCCCTACATTGTACCCATTAGGCGGGAGCCCGCTACACCCCTTCTCCCCTCCCCCCACTTGAATCCAACTGAGTTTTTCTCTCGTGTGAGCCTGTAGCTGTTCATTTACCGGTGTCAGCTGAGTACCGAGTACAAGTGATGGTCGTCTTTCCATTCCTGTGATACTTCGCTTAAAAGACTGTTCTCCAAGTCTGTCCAAGTGGTTACAAAGCATGCAGAATCTCCTTCTTTTTTGATGGCTGAATAGCCCTCCACAGTGTACAGACACCACAGTGTATTAACACATTCACGTGTTGACGGCCACTGGCGTCGTTTCCACCTCTTTGCGATTGTGAGCTGCTTGTGAGCAAACCACTTTGAGATAGCACCTCACCCCGGTGGGAATGGCCCACATCACGAGGTCCCGAAGCAACAGATGCTGGCGTGGGTGCAGAGAGAAGGGAGCACTCATGCACTGTTGGTGGGACTGCAAACTAGCACGTCTCTCTGGAAAGAAGTATGAAGATTCCTCAAAGAACTAAAAGTAGACCTTCCATTTCATCCTGCAGTCCTGTTACTACATTTCTACCTTAAAGAAAAAAGTCATTTTACCACAGGGACATTCGCACTCGAATGTTTATAGACGTTCACATTTTAATAGGGGCGCCTGGAGATAATGCCTTCATTCCGAGGAGAAGAACTGGAAGTGAAGTGGAGGAACCAGGTTCGGAGAGCTTGGGGAGGCAGCGCTGGCTGCAGAGCCAGCAGGCAACCCTGCCCCAAACTGAATCCAAACTGCAGCTGACCCCTTGCTCATCTGGCCACTGGGGGGTGCTGTAGGGAGCGTGCACGCTCAGGCCCCACCTCCAGCGATGGCCAAAATTCAGCTGTGGGTGGCAGCTGCCATGTGGGCATGTGGACCTCATGTCAGGAGATCATCTGATCTTTCTAGAAAGCAGGAATTCTGATTTTTACATGAAGTATCCTGATTTGTATAAGCCAGCTAATTAAAAGAGGTCAAATAAGACACACCTGCCTCCAGCTCACGGGAATTCATTCAATAAATATTTATGGAGCACCTACTATGCGACTGTTAAGGTGACCAGATGGTCTCTGTGGGCCCAAGATGTCCCAGTCTTAAGACCGAAGTGTCACATCCTGGGAACCCTCCTCAATCCCTCAGCAAGATGCTGTGCCCAGCTTTGCTTCACAGGGGCAGGGGAGAGGGAGAAGAAGATGAAGTCATCCCCCCTCCCCAGGAGCTTACACAGTGGTGAGGAGAGACAGCAAGCACATAATCAGGGGGGACACAAGGAAAAAAATGCAGCCTACAAATATGCAGGCAGGTTCCATAACGACTTGGGGAGGAGGGTGGCCACTTTGGCCGATGTAATCAAGGAGGACCACTCTGAGGAGGTGACGCTTATTTAATCTGAAAGCTGATGTTTATTTAAGCTTTAACTTATTAAACATCTGTGCACCATCAGCGATAGCTAAACTCAAAAAAAGAGAGAAAACAGGCTGTGGTGAGCCTCCCAGTGAAAGTATTACCGTTGATGTAGTTTTGCTAAATATCCCACCTGACCCTGATGAAGCCCAGTGACTTTCAACTGGTGTGCCGTGACACACTGGTGTGCCATGAGAAGATCTCAGGTGTGCCACGAAATTTTTTAAAGCTCATTAATGAAATTATTTTGGGAAGAAGTTCAAAGCGCAGCAAGTGTATTTTTTTTTTTTTTTGATCAGCATAATTTAAGTGTGCCGTGGAAGTTTCACTATAGGTTCAGGAGTGCTGTTGAGATAAAAAAAAAAAAAAAAAAAGTTTGGAAACCACTGCTGTAGACCTAAATGCCATTTTTGCAGGAGCAAGAGCTAGGAGAACATGTTTGATAACATATTAAAGATGCGTTCAGCAAATTCTAGACCTCAGGAAACTCCAAAGCACGAACAAGTCAGTCTCTTCACCACCATCAATTGCACGGATGGGGTGAGGGGTCAGGGGAGGGAGGGGGGTGATGGGTTAACCTACAGATTAAATAAAATTTAAGAGACCTATCAACAAATTGCAGTGTCTAGATTATAAAAAAAAGTTAAAAGAGGACAACCAAAAGTCAGAGGGGAGGAAATCAAGCGTACTAGACCCTGTGGGAAATCAAATTGGTTGTGTAGAGCCGAACTCCAGAGAAGGTCCTCCCAGCATGTCGAGAGAAAAGATCAGGAAGAGAACCATACCAGTGACACAAATGATACAAATTACAAATCATTAAGGCTTTAACCTCAATAGGATGTCTGTTCTCAAAGAAAACAGAACAAATGAGGCAGAAACCATAATCAAGCGTAAATAAAAGAAGATTTTGCGGTCCCAAGAAGCCACCTGACTCTGGAGATGGGCAGGAATTCCTGGTGCTCCAAACAAACACTCAATAAAAATAAATTGAACCCTTGCCATTGAAAAAAAACTATACGGACCAGGCAGCACCTGTGGATCAGTGGGTGGGGTGCTGGCCCCCTATGCGGAGGGTGGCAGGTTCAAACCCGCCCCTGCCAAACTGCAAACAAAAAATAGCCGGGCGTTGTGACAGGTGCCTGTGGTCCCAGTTACCCGGGAGGCTGAGACAGAAGAATCGCCTAAGCCCAGGAGTTGGAGGTTGCTGTGAGCTGTGACAGCACAGCACTCTACCCAGGGTGATAAAGTGAGACTATGTCTCAAAAAAAAAAAAAAAAAAAAACTATATGGGCCAGTGGGAGAAATTTGAACATTGACTACATGTTGGATGTTAAGGGAATGTGGTTTATTTCTCAGCTGTGAGCTCCAGGTTGTTACGTAAGTTTTGAGATACATGAAAGTCAAAAAACATAAACTCTGTGTAGACAGAAGCAAACGTAGCCGTCCCAGCAATGCCAATAAGCAAGTTGAAACTTGCGTGGGTGAATCAGAAAGGATACTGCCGTCTTCCTTTCCTCTCGCTTTCCCTTCCTTTCCCTTTCCTTCCCTTCGGGGTGCAGGACGTGCAGCCACACCGGGCAAAGGCAAGGAGGCCAGGGAGGACCAAGGAGCTGAGGAGGGGACAGGCCCCTCTGCAGGAGCTGCCTGGCTTCTCTGCAGCCTCCCATGAGCCTGGTACCTGCAAGGGACCCCCAGGAGTGGGAATCCGTTGCTGTGGTGTCTTCAGCCCTCCCCCTCTTCATCCTCAGGGTAAGACCTTGGCTCTAGAAGGCCCCTGGTACTATGCACACTTCTTAGAGTGCTGATGACAGGTCAGCCCTCTGCCCTCTCAACACCCTTGAGAGACCAGGATCCTGAAGAGCTTGGGGTGAAGGGCCAGCCCTGGGTGGGCATGATGCCACCAAAACCAAACTTACAGCTTTGCCTCCAGTCTGGGACAGAACAGGTGTTGTAGCACCAGAAACCCCCCCCCACCATGTTTCCTCCTCCCCTGCCCCATGGCTGCTCCTCCCCCTCCCCTTCCCTCTTTCCTTTCTCCTCCCCTTTCCCCCTCATGTCTGTTTAAGTCTATTGCACATAGACCAAAGCCACTTTGGCACAGCCTACCACCCCACCCCACCCCCCTGCACAACCCACTCTAAGGCTCTGCTTTGGGGACAGCGCAGCAGCTCTGAAAACCAGGGAGGGGGGAGGCACATGTCCAGTCAGCGGGCATTTAAACACCAGCGCTTACCACTACAGGTAGGCTGGGAGGCCCTACCCTGCCCTGGAGAGGAGGAAATCCAATCCCAGCTGGAGGTGCTCACCCTGCAGGGAAAATTGTTGCCAAGAGAAAATTCCCAACTTACCCCTTCCTAGCTGCTTAATCCTGGGCAAATTATTTCACCTTTCTGACCCTTAGTGTTTATATCTAAAACATGGGGATGAAATAATGTACACACCCACCTGGCACACAATGTGCTTTCAGTACATGCTGTTTTTGTCACTGTTGTCATCACAGTTATTATTAGTAACGTCTAAGACAAGCCTCTCCTCCCTGCCACACTCCGTGAATAGCCTCACTGCAGTGCTGGTGGAGCAGGCTGGTTGTCAGCAAACAGGCAGAGGCAGGTTCAACCCCGGCTCCGCCATTACTAATGAATGCCCTTGGGGAAATTACTCAAATTCTCAGTGCCTCCATTCCCCACATATGAAACAGGGATATTAGTGGTACCCGTCTTCCAGAATTAGCTGGCCCAAAGGCAATATTGAACGCCTACCGAATAAACTAATGAAGGAATGGAAGCGGGCCTGCCATTGGGTGCTTTCCGTCACAATCAATGAAAGCCCAACCCAAGCTGGTCCGTGGGCTGGTCCATGGGGAGAGGGTACTTAGCAGCTCTGATAACTGAAAAGGCCAGGGATGAAGGTGCTGGTGTCAGACACAGCAGGGTCCAGGAACTAAATTGTGTCCCTTGACTTCTGAGTGCTCATCCTCTCTCTCCCTCCCTGCCTCCCTCCCTCCCTCGCTCTCTCTCCCCTTCTGCACAGCTTCTTCTGCGTGGCAGGGGAAGGGGGAGGCCGCAGACAACTCCCAAATACACCATCCCAGCTAATGACTTCAGAGGAAAAAAGACTCATCAAGTCCCAGAGAACTCTCTCTGACTGGCCGGCCTGGCTCTCACGGCTGTTGTGTAAAGAGGGAGGGGTGCAAGGTGGAAGAGCCCCCACAACCAAATAGAGTAGGGCTGGGATGTTCCCCAGGGAGGGGATTCTGCCCCAGGAGAGGAGGGAGGGGAAGTGCTGGGCACACACAGACAATAAGGGCACATCTGGGACTCCCAGTAGGGGTGGCCAGCTGGCCAGGGTGTGGCTGCAGAGGGAGAGAGGGAAGAGGCCGGGAGAAGAGAGGAGAGGAGAAGGGAGAGGAGGGGAAGGAAAGGGAGGAAGAGGAGAAGAGTAGAAGATGGAAGTGGAGGGGGGAAGGGGAATGGGTGGGACTGAACCTCCATCTATATGGGCCTCCAGAACACACAGGTCCAGTGTGGAGCACCACCCTGTTTGTGTGAGGCTAACCCCACCCTAGCCCCAGCCCCCCTTGCCACAAGGTGACCCTTGCCACAGTGATTGATTCAGATAAACCATGTCTGAGCTGATCCTTTCATGTCATTCCCTGGCCACAGGCATTGGCTCTGCAGTAGGCCAGGCAGCCCACCTTGTGGCTGAGGACTTTTGCTGGGATTCTGGGAGACAGACATCGCTCTTCTTCTGAACTAGAAGGTATGACTGGAACTATGCAGCCTTTTTGCCACCATGAGGAAGACATCCTCCAGGCAAAACTATACCAGCAATAGAAAAGTTAGAGAGCTGGGGATGTCACTGGGCCCTTGATGACACTGTCAAGCAGCTGAGTCAAACAACCGTGGAGACAGACTTCTCACTGGACTCCCAGTGACACATGATTAAGTGCCCTTTGTGGTTGAAGCTGCTGTGAGCTGAGTTTTTCCATCACCTCTCTGCAGGAGCAGCAGGAACGCTGGGGGGAAACAGAGATGAGCTCCTACCCTGTCCCTGAGCATCCACCCAGTTGGCCTGATGCTGCAGGAGCCGATGGCTAAAGGGCGTCTGCATTAGTCAGGCTCTGCAGAGAAGTAGAACACACAGGTTGTGTATGCACGGACAGGGAGGGAGGGAGAGACATCGATTGGTTTAAGGAACTGACTCACATGATTATGGAGTCTGACAAGGCCAAAATCTCCAGGGCATGCTGGCAGGCTGGAGACCAGGAGAAGAGTTCATGCTGCAATTCAAGTTCAAAGGCATCTGCTACTGAATTCCCCCTTGCTCAGGGGAGGTCTGTCTATTGCTCTGTTTGGCCCTTCAACTGATTGGATAAGAACCACCCACACTCTGGGGGGCAATCTGCGTTACTCAAAGTCTACCCTTTTAAATGTTAATCTCATCCAAAAATAAGATCACAAAAATATCCAGAATAAAATGTGGCCACATATCTGGACATCACGGCCCAGGCAATTTCACACATAAAATTAACCATCACAGGATCTCCAGATATATCTCATTCAATCCCTTCATGCATAGATGAAGAAACAGAGGTCCAGAGAGGCCCAAGGGTCTTCCAAAGTCATACAAAAATGTATCAGCAGAGATTAGCTGCCTCCATCCTGGAGCCCAGGTCAGTTTTCTCTGGACATCCCCCCTGCTCCCACGTGGCTCGTGGAGCCCAGAGACCACATGATAACAGAGCCACAGAGGGCAACACATCTGAGTCCTTGGCCTAAGAGAGCAAGGGCAGGCTGGCGTGGAATTTACATATCATTTACATATCAACATTTCCGTGTTGATCTCTAAAGTTCAAACTACACAGAAATCCTCCGGTTCTGCCTTTTTCCCTATGGCCTCCTAGTTTCAGCTGCATCTGTTTGGAAATACCCCAGGGAGAACTGATTCTCTGGATTAGTCACCAGCCACCTGTCCGTTCCTGTCCCCTGACACTGCAGGAGCCACAACGTCAGAAAACCCTTTCTTCCATCTGATCCAGGCTCTCCACCATGTAAATACACCACGGGCCAAGTGGGAGTTGCTCTCAGGTGGTGCACGACGGACATTTTTTACCTTAATGGTCGTGTATTCATTTTTATGTTGCTCTGAATTTATGACTGGGGACGCTGGTTTCCCATTTCTGGTGGTGATATAAAGATTCCCTTTAAACTAAATTTCAGGGTTTTTTAAGTGAGTCAATGGAAATAAAAATAGTAAGTAAATAATAGAACAGGCATTATGTCAAAATAGCCAAAACGGAGATGAAACAATGGAGATTTTTAGAAATGCTAAACTGATCGACACGTCTCCTGAAGTCCTGTCAACCTAATTCCACTGGCCTCTCATCAGTGGAAGTGAAGGGGAGGGGAGGTAATCTCATGTGCTGGGAAGCACCTCATTGGCTTTGAGACACCTGGTCCAGGCTCTAAGGCATGTCCCCCGCTCCCACTGCCCCAGAATCCTGTAGTCCCAAGAGAAGGACCCCTTCACCAGTTCTTGGGATCCAGCACTTATCAACAGAGCATGTCACCAGCATCCACTTCCTCCCACGCCTCCCAGAAGGGAAGTCATCTTTTCCCACCCAGACCACCCACCAACATGGAAACAAGCCACTTCTCCCTACATAAAAGCCTTCGAGGTAATTAATATCCTCACCATTTAACTCAGCTGTAATACTCTCACCGTTAATAAGCTAGCTAAGAGCTCCGCTTGAAATTAATAACTTGCAAATGACCCAAGAGCCCTACTTTCATACCTTCTTTTTTAAAAAACAAAAAAAACCCCAGAATTTAAATAGAAAAGCAATTTTCATTTATGAGCCAGTATCATTATTCATAACTGGAGGATTGTAAGGAGTAAAAGCCTCTTCCACTGAATTAGAATCTCGAACATCACAGGAAAAGGGAGCAGACCCCATCTAGCACCGGGGATAAGGAGGGGAGAAGTACGAGTCAGAGGGACCCCCCTGTCCCCATGTATCTGCAAATTGACGTGGCTACGTGGGGAGCAGGCCCTGCCACTTGTCCCTCTTCTGCCACCATAGAATCCAGCATTTACAGTCACAGCAGGGCTGAAGCTGACAGGGGAGAAATATGCAAAGACATGTCCTCAAGACACAGAGATAAAGTCTCATCTTAAACTACGAGGGCAGCTGGAAGGGGAGAGCAGAGGCAATGAATGGGGAAGCAGAGATGAGATTGGAGGCTCAGGGATGTGAGGGAAGATTGAGGTAGGAAGGGAGGAGTGACAGCTGCATGTTCTCTCCCCCACAGATGGTCCAGTCCTGGGGCCGGGCCTGGCCTCAGTCCCTTCCAGTCACCTTGTCCTGAGTGCCGGACATGTGTGATCCTATTTTTAGCCTCACAATAATGGCCCATATTTTGGTACAGGTAAGGAAGTGAGGCTCTGAGAGTTTCCGAGAGGTTAATGAACTTGCCATGGGTCTCCTAGCTGGGAAGGCAACTCAAGACCCTCCTATGGCCCTCCAGGCAGAGCCACCAGCCACTCCCTTTGCCCAGCAGGAGGGCTTGTCCTCCCCTCTGCCCTCTGCCCCCCAGCTGGTGAAGCAGACTTCATCATCATTATCACACTTCACAGATTTGGAAACTGAGCCTCAGAGAAGCAAAAGGCAAGTCTTGGCCAGCGCCAGGGCTGGGAATCGAACCCAGGCCTTGGGACCCAGAGGCCTACACTTGCCTTGAACCAGAGCACATACATCAGGTAAACTGGTGATTGAACCCAAAGACATGGAGTTTGGCTGAGCCCCTGGGGATGGCATCTGGGCCTGCGGCTATGCATCGTCTGCCCTAAGGGTTCCCTGCCAGGCTCCTCTCTCTGTCCTTCATGCCACTGCCCTACAGCTGGCTGGAGTATCCGGAGTCCACTCTTACCCCAGCCCAGGGGTAAGAAGACGTGTCAGTAGCACTGCTGACATTCCTCCTCTCTCAGCCTACTCTATTGGACCCAGGCCCCAAGGAGGATGCCTGACTTGCCCAAGGCTGCTCCCACTCCATGCTGGACTCAGCAGCCTGCTCCACAGCCTCCTGGGCACTCTAAGCCAGCACCCCCATCTCTTCCCTCTCATCCCCAATGCAGCATGGAGTGAGACCTCCCACAGGGTCCCAGGAAGGGCTCTCAGCAGCAAGCTGCTCCACCAGCTGGCTGGACCAGCTCCCCATATGGGCCCTTGCTGCACAAGGACACAGCTACTACCTCCTGGAGGCTTGAGGCCCAGCCTGGGCTCCACAGCTACTGCTGTCTCTTGCCATCTGTATGCAAGACACACCTTGTCAGCTTTCAGGCTGGCAGAGGAGGCACACCTGGGTGCCTCAGACAGGGATCTGCTCCTGTCCCTTTTGAAGGACCAGATTCTTTAGGTGGTGCTTCCCAAGTGCCAGGTTATGAACCAGCTACCTTAGAATCACTCCTCAAAGACAACAGCTTCCTGGCCCCACTTCCCAGAAAGTGTGATCCTGCAGGGCCCAGGATTCTGTATTTTAAAAGCCCCTGGCCCCAGCCAGGTAATCCCAGCAAGCAGGCTCTGTAAGCCCTGCTCAGAGCATTTCACTCACAGAGGATCAAATGTAAGGCCAGCTTACAGGCCTTCTAGCCCAGCCCACCCATTGTACAGATGAGGACACTGAGGCTCAGAGGGCCTGTCCAGGGCCTGAGAGTGACTCAGTGACAGTGGTATGACCTGAACACAGGTGTCCCAGCTCCCAACAAGAATTCTGACCCTTCTGTGAAGACTTCCTCAGGGGACAGCAAGAAAGTCCTTCTAGCTCAGGGCAGGAGGTCATGGAAAAGTGTCAGATGAGAATGGAGAGCATTGAATTAGAGACAGATGCCGCCTGTTTCTGCTTATCTCTCCATGATTCCACGAGGTCCTGGTGGGGCTTAGTCACAAGGTTCTGCACACCATGTTCGTAGGAACACATTGCAAGTGCACACACACTCATCCTGGGTGCAGTGTGAGACGAGGCCAGGCTGCCCGGGGCTCTCACCACCGCTGATCACACCGACAGTCTCAGACATAAAATCTGACCTAAGAAGATGGATCAGAGTCTCTCCTGAGATTTGATATTTGAATCCTGCCAGGAAGGGTCTCTTTTCCTTTGGGGGAATAAGTTCTAGGGATGAATTTTGGGGCTACTAAAGTTTCCTAACACTTGAAGAAAACCCAAAAGGGGGTTCAATGCATGTAAGAACACCCAAAAGCAAGCAGAATCAAAATATGGAAAATGGTGTCCTGAGAATAGCATTTGGGCTCCTGGATCTAACCTTACCTGAAGCTGGACAACCCTGAACACTCAGTTATAGGAGCCAATTAATTCACTTTTTTGGCTTAAGCTAGATTACAGTAGGGTTTCTGTCATTGGCAACCAAAGAGAGCTGACTGCCCTCAGAGACCCGGAGACAGACCTGTTTGGAAGCAGAAAGGGGGAGCTAGGAAGCTTAGTTGCCCTCCACCTCTTCCCACTGTGACTTTCTAGGGAGTTCCTTCACTCTTTGCACTGCCGAGGCATGTATCATCCGTGAGGAGGGTGTGGAATCTCAGGAGCAGCCACCTGGAGACAGATGGCCAGAGGGAAACATACAGGACTGAGAGCTGAAACCTCTGGGTTCCTCCATGCCTAAGCTGTGTGACCCTGACCAGGCAAGCAGGCTGTCTGCATTAATCACGTCTTTCATTGCCTGTGTTCTGACACTTTGACCCTGGGACCTCTCCAATAGCCAGAGCCCATTGCCATCAAAATGCAGACCACTCAGCCCAGAGCCCACACCCCACCCACCACCTCCTTTACTGGGGTGCCATCCTCCTGATCACTATCCACCTGCCCTAGTCACCCGAGAGCCAGCCCTCAGACAACTGGGGACAGCCCCGGTGCCCAGAACCCACTGAAATTATTCAAACTGGCCAACCCTAAGCCGGCTTACCCTGCCTCATCCATCCCTTCCCCTGGAAACCACAATAAAGGCTCTCACCCACAAATTCCCCCACCTCTTCTGCCTCCTGACTGGCCTTGGTGCCTCCCTATGTGACCCCCGTGGGTAATAAGCCCTCTCCCTTTGGGGTCTATGAGTATAACAAATTATCCTTTGAATGGCAATTGTCTCCTATTCTGTTGATCTCATCATACCTGAAAAATAATAAAAATCTATATCTTAAAATGCCCTCTGAACCTCAGTTTTCCTATTTGTAACCGAGGGTTGCAGCCACCCACCATGTCATATGAAGAATTCTCAGCAGAAATCAGCCATGATAATGTAAAAAGCCTTAAAACTACAGAGGGCTCTGGAGACAAGAGAAGGTACCTTCAAACCCAAGGACAGTCTTTCAAGGACGTTGCCAGGAGAGTGCCTTGGGAGCAGGTAGGGCTGGAATTATCACCCCATTCTCCAGATGGGTAAACAGAGGCATGGCAAGGTAAATGACTTGCCCAAGGGGACGCAACTGGTTTTCCAAAGATCTGGGACTACAAATCAAAAAAATAGAAGACACTGTAACGCAGGCCAATGGGGGTTAACCAAGGAGAGCGTCTTGGAGGAGGTGGCACAGGAGGCAGAGAAGCTCATGCCATGTGCATGCATATGCCTGTATGCACACACACACACACGTGCATCCTCACACACATGTGCACATGCATGTATGCACGCACACACGTGTGCATCCTCTCTTTCTGCCAGCCCGGGCTGAATTCAGAACCCATGCAGTATAGAGGACTGGCCAGATGATTTCCCTGTCACTCCACTCCTAATTTCTCCCTCCTCGTCCTTGGACACAAACAGGAATCTCTTTCAGGTTCACAATTAGGCCCCTTCTCCAACTGGCTTTGTTTCCACGCCTCACCACATGACTCTCCCTCTCTCCAAGCTTTTCAGTCCCACTCTCTCAGCCCAGCAAAGCCTGACAAATCCTTCCTGCAAACGTGCACGGCTCAGGCTCAGAATAACCTTCCAAAATAAAATAAAAACCCTTATGAAATGATTTCAGGTGACTCAAAGGGTTCTGGTTGGCAGCAGCATTTCCGGTGTGGTTTCTCCCCAGATCACAAACACTTCTCATCTACAGTAGTCATTCAAGATAGCCAGAGAAGCCCATCGCTCCAAAGACCCCAAAGGACAGGACCCCAGCAGGAGTGGGGAACCTGCGTCCTTAATGCCACATGTGGCCTTCTATATCTTTAAGTCCAGCCTTTTGACTGAATCCAAATTTTACAGAACAAATCCTTTTATTAAAAGAGGTGCAGCAGAGAAAGATGAGGCTTTTCTTGCCTCCTTCGGTGCTTAAAAAAGAACAATCTTGAAATCAGAAGGCCCCAGGTTCCCTATCCCTGGCAGGAACATGTTAGGGGCCCTGGGAAGGAAGACATCTGGTCTCTGTGCAGACAGAGAATAGCAATACTTGTAGCAATTGCTCATCCTGACAATTACTACAGGAATTGTCAGGAGGAGCAATTGCTACTTCCTATGTGCCAGGCACTGCTCTAAGCACCATGCATTGCTAGCTCATTTAGTCCTCACACCAAATCAGTGAGACAGACATTATTACTGTGCCCATTTTGCAGATGAGGACACTTGCTAAGACTGAGACATTTTGATAACCCAAGATCAGCACCTTCACATGGCAATGACTCCTGCAGCAGAGAAATGGCGCCCCTGCAGGTGGGGCATGCCATCCCAATTTGCCACAGTCCCCACCACCCCCTATTGTATTACACCAATCTGCCTGATTCATTTAAGTCACTTGCTCTGGCCCCATGGGTGCCTGAGTTTGCAACCCCTACACCACACTGCCACCTCCCCTCTGCTTCCTTAACTCCCATCTGATCTTTAAGGAATCAGGATTTGGGGCCTATGGATCTACAAAAAGCTCCCCTCCCTCCTCCCCCCCTGCTTAATCATCAGCTCTATAAAAGTCTGAACTAAAAGGATTCTTCGAAGTTGTCTGGTCCTATCTAACCCATCAGTGACAAATGAGGGCACTGATGCTCAGAGAGCCAGGAAATGCTGCTTCCCCTTGGCCACGCCTCTAATGGTCATCAAGTCCTATCCCCCAACAAGGCCTCCATTCCCATCTCTACCTATGGGGGATATAGGACTGGTGTTGATCTCATGCCCATTTTACAGATGGAAGAACTAAGGCAAGGACACTGGGTCTGTCTTTGCAACACTTGAGGCTGCTCTCACTTCTGAGGGCTCCCTAACCACAGTCCAAGGCTGTTTTCCCTCCCATCACTCCCAACCCTCCTGTCATCCCTGAGCTCTAGGACCAGGCCTGGGTCCCTCACCCTCACTGGCAGAGCACCTCAGGGAGCCCTAATATGGGGTTGCCCACTGAGGGTCCTTGCCCTTCATTCTGCCTTCTCCATGTCACATCTGACCCAGCTACATGCCCCTCCTGGGCCTAAGTGGGGCCTGGATTCTGCCTCTAATTTCCCAGCTGAAGAAGCAGCATCCCATAGAGGCTAAATGGGACCCAAGGTGACACAGCGACTCCTAGCAAAGTCAGGATCAGTACCTGACTCCAGTCCCTGACTTACCATGATTTTCTCTCTACTCTGTGACCATTCCTCCTGCTTGGACCTCCCTCTGGGGACCCTGGCCACCTGGGAGACAGCCTCTTTTCTGAGGTGGGCAGTGGGGTCATTTTCTTGGAGCCTTTGATCCACACAGCCAACAGGTCCCTCAGCACCCCCTCTGTGGCACTCCCAGGACTCTGTCGGGCAGCCCCAGGCTGTCTGCACAGCTGTGTGTGTTGTGCACCGCCCGCCCAGCACAGCCACACGCTGCAGTGCTAATCGTCACCCACTAGGCATCACCACGCGTGCTGCCTGGTGCAGCTGCCAACCACAGGAGTGCTGCAGCAGCCTGCCACACCCAGGACAAGGGGGCTCTCCCTCCCCACCACTGAACTCCCCCCCTCCCCCGACAACCCAGAGGGGCCACCAGGACTGGCAGGAAAGGTCCCTTGAGGAGGGGAAATCTTGCTTGGGCATAATTAAACTCCTCTGCTACACAGGCTGCAGACAAAAGGGAACCCATAATGGGATTAGAATTGTCATGAATTAAAGTCATAAATTCAATAAACGCCTTCACGGCCTCTCTCTGGAAATGGCTGGCCCACAGCAGCTGGCTTCGATAGGCATAACAGGGGGGCCATAGGAAGACAGGTCAGGGCCACCAGACAGGCTGCCCAAACTAGCTGGAGCCAGGCCAGGGGACCCTTGTCCAGAGCATACCCCTTTAAGAGAAGGCCACTACAGACAACAAGTGCTCCAGAACCAGCAGTGGCTCCCTATCACCCCTTAATTTAATCCAGCCTAGCTTTTTACCAACTTTCTCTGCCAATCATCACCTGGGAATTGATCAAATGGCCTGGAGGAAAACAGCAGTAAACAAGGCAGAACATGAACAATGGATTACAGCTGCAGAGCGGCAGGAGGCCCAACCAAGGTGAGGAAGGAGGCACGTGGTGAGGGAAGACGTTTGTAAAGAATTAAATGCTGGTGGCTCGGCGCCTGTGGCTCAAGTGGCTAAGGCACCAGCCACATACACCTAAGGTGGCGGGTTCGAATCCAGCCCGGGCCCGCCAAACAACAATGACGGCTGCAACCAAAAAATAGCCGGGTGTTGTGGCGGGCGCCTGTGGTCCCAGCTACTTGGGAGGCGGAGGCAGGAGACTCGCTTGAGCCCAGGAGTTGGAGGTTGCTGTGAGCTGTGATGCCAGAGCACTTAACCCAGGGGGACAGCTTGAGGCTCCGTCTCAAAAAAAAATTAAAAAAAAAAAAGAATTAAAGGCTGGAGTTGAGATCTGGAGTATAAGCCAAGAGAGAAGGCTTGGGAGACATGGAGAGCTCTCAACTTGGAGGGGAGTGTGTGCAAAGACCCTGGGGTGGGAGCGGCAGAGGATCCTTGTTTTGTGGAATCTGAAGTTTATCCACTTCGGAGTAGGGGGAAGAGCTTTAAAACAAGAATGTAAAATCAGGCATAAAAGCTAATGCTTATTTAGGATGAAAAGTGTTTGAAATTACTCTTTTTCTTTCTTTTTTTTTTGTAAGACAAGGTCTTGCTCTGTTGCTTATAGCAACTTCACACTCCTGTGCTCAAGCGATCTGCCTGCCTCGGCCTCCCCGAGTACTAGGATTACAGGGTGAGCCCCCGCACCTGGCCTGATGATTCCTGTTTTGAAGCTGACAAATACCACAAAATACAGGGGAAAAAATATTTTTATTAACTGTCTAATACACTTCTATAATTTTTTCTTACATTTTTGGTGGCATAATCTTGCATTCCCTCTTTAAATATCAAGATTTTATAATATTATTTTCTAGAGAGAAGATAGATAAATTTCTCTAGCACAGTAGAGAAAAATACACACACACACACACACACACACATATCTACATACACATGTAATAAATATATTGTGTTATACAAAATGCACCTGGAGACACACTTTTGTGTCTATAAAGCTTCTCTAGGTTTGTGTCCTACTAAAGTCTAGGCTATGCCAGGCACAGTGGCTCACACCTGTAATCCTAGCACTCTGGGAGGCCAAGGCAGGTGGATCACTTGAGCTCAAGAGTTTGAGGTTGCTGTGAGCTATGATGCTATGGCACTCTATCCAGGGCAACAAAGTGAAACTGTCTCAAAAACAATAATAATAATAATAAAGTCTATGCCCTGATCCCCAGAACACATGAGGTAACATGGCACAGGGCAATTAAGGCTGCAAATAAACTGACCTTAAAATAGGGACATTCTCCTGGGTTTTCCACAAGGGCCCAGTATAATCACAGGGATCCTTACAGGGGGAAGTGTGAGAGAGGAGAGAGAGAACCAGAGAGACGGCTGCATGAGGACTTGGCCCATGTGGCTGGAGGATGGGGGCCCCAAACCAAGGAATGCAGGTGGCCTCTAGAAGCCAGAAAAGGCAAGGAAATGAATTTCCCCCTTAAAGCCTCCAGAAAGAAAGGCAACCCTGCCAGGGCCTCGATGTCAGCCCCCTGAGCCCCATTTTGGATCCCGACCTGCAGAGTTGTGAGTTAGTATGTCTGTGTTAGTGAAGCTGCTGTGTGGGTGATCTGTTACAGCGGCAGTGACAGGCTAATACACCTGCCAATCCGGAGTTCTGGTCAACTCCACTCCACACGATCACCACTGAAAAAAATTACATATATATCACACTTGTAGGAGATGCGTCCTCTGGTGAGTTCTGACAGGAGAGAACTCCCGTTTTGAGGGAAGCTTGATAAGAGCCAAACACTTCACTTAAAAATGCCTGCATCTGACGACGAGATTCTCACCTTGAGCAAAGAATCCTGGCCCTGCACTTCTGTGTCATGGAGAGTCACTGGCAGGTGGTGGGAGCACACCTCAAACAGACTCAGGGGACATGACCCACGTACATTACCCTGTTGATCCCGTTAAAGGAGTCCCCCACTCAACGTTGCCTTAGATGGATTTGTAAACCGCCACAGCCAGTCTAGTGCCCTGGAGAATCCTGACTGGGGAGATGGTGGTCTGCGTGGATTCCATCTGCAAATTTTACACACACACATGACCATATGGTCACAAAGCTAGGAAGGGACCTGCACAACAGGGACCCCTGAGTCTCCTCATTCAAATGACTCAAAGCAGGTGTCAGGGCACAGAGCTTGGAAGGGGGACCGGGACAAGACCAGCTGAGGCATCGTAGCTCTGGTCTTGCCCAATTCCCCAGCAGTGAGAAAAGCAATGCCAGGGTCAGATCACAGTAGCTGCCAGAGGGTGGGTTGGTGAAGAAGGGGTGGACACTGGGAAGGTCACTGCAAAAGTCCCCACGAGAGCAGGGGACAACCAGGGCAGTGGAGAGGTGAGGAAGGAGAAGCGTGGAAAACCACCAAGCGAGTAGTAGCCACAAGACTTTGTGACAGGCTAGAGGTGGGCTTGGGGAGGGGCCAAGTCAGAGCTGACTCTAAGCTTCTGGCTGAGAATTGGGAGGATCCCAAGGGGTGGAATCCACAGCAGGGGCTGTGACGGAGAAGCCCACCGGACGGAGAAGAGCAAATCTGTCCTCACTTCTCTACAGCTGCCAAACCGCCACACTAGGACAGCACTGGCCTAAATGCTCCTGCAGGACCCCACCCACCCCCAAGCCCCATGCTCACCCCCACCTCTTAAGCCCCTCACCCCTAGTCCTCTGAGGGTCTCCATCCCTCCCACCGCAATGCTCAAGCCAAGCCCAGAGTCATTGTGAGCACTTATTAAGCCACTAATTAATTGAATTTTTCCCCCTCATTGCATGCTGTTAATTAGTTTCTTGTAGTAACAGAGACTATTATTCTTGGAAGTAATAACTTGGTCCGGGAGGCAGTTTTAATGCTACTTATAATTACTGGAGGAGGCAGGGTCTGGGCTCAGGTGGGCAGGACTAATTCAGGAAAGGAAAGGGGAAAGTCAGCACAGTTCTCTTGTCTAAAAGACGACTTTCATTTTGTCTTAATATTCTTCTGCATTTTCCAAATTTCCTCCAGTGGAAAGCATTATTTTCATAATATCAAAAAGAAATTTTTTTAAGACAAGACCTTAGAGCAGAGTTTTTCAGCCTTTTTTTTTTAATCTCACAGAACATTTGAGCCTAGAGTTAAACTTCCACAGCACACTCTAATTATGTTGATCCAAAAAAAAAAAAAAGAGTAAAAAGAAAGAATACATTTACTGTGCTTTGAACTTCTTCCAAAAATAATTTAATTAGTGATCTCTAAAATTTTTCACGGCGTTGCAGCACCCTGGTTGGAAATCACTGCCTTAGAGGGTCTAAAAAAAGTATCCCTGGGAGAATGGAACCGCAGGGGGCTGGGTTAAGGGAAAGTGGAGAGTGGGCACCATTTGCACCACGCAGCTTCTGCTCCAGGCTGTCCTTTTTGTTCCCTCCCTGTGGGCACCAAAACCAAGGCTCTGACTCCAAGTCCAGTGACCTAACACTGATGCTGGCTCTCTGATGGGTAGCCATGTCAGGACACAATCTTTCCCAGGAGGCCCCAGGGAGGAGATATGGACATGGCATGAGAAGGTGCAAATTGCAGGGCTGGGCACAGTGGTTCAAACCTGTAATCCTAGCACTTGGGCAGGCTGAGGCAGGAGAATAGCTTGAAGCTAGGTGTTCAAAACCAGCCTGAGGAAGCGTGAGAACCAAGGCTGAATGCAGTGACTCACACCTGTAATCCTAGCACTCTGGGAAGCTGAGGTGGGTGGATTGCCTGAGCTTAGGAGTTCGAGACAAGCCTGAGCAACAGAGAAACTCAGTCCCTAAAAAATAGCTGGGCATGTGGCAGGTGCCTGTAGTCCCAACTACCAGGGAGCCTGAGGAAAGAGAATTGCTTTGAGCACAAAAGTTTGAGGTTGGGGTGGCACCCATAGCTCAGTGCGCCAGCCACATACACTGAGGCTGGAGGGTTGGAACCTGGCCCAGGCCAGCTAAAACAACAATGACAACTGCAACAACAAAAAAACTAGCCAGTCATTGTGGCGGGCATCTGTAATCCCAGCTACTTGGGAGGCTTAGGCAAGAGAATCGCTAAAGCCCAAGAGTTTGAGGTTGCTGTAAGCTGTGATGCCACAGCACTCCAACCAGGGTGACAGCTTGAGACTCTGTCTCAAAAAAAGAAAAAGTTTGAGGTTGCTGTGAGCTGTGATAGCACAGCACTCTACTGAGAGCAAGAAAGTGAGATTCCATCTCAAAAAAAAAAAAAAAGAAGAAGAAGAATGAGAACCCACGTATACAAAAAATAGAAAATCTACCCAGGCGTTGTGGTGGGCACCTGTAGTCCCAGCTACTTGGAAGGCTGAGGCAGGAGGATTGTTTGAGCCCAGGAGTTTGAGGTTGCAGTGAGCTCTGATGATACCACAGCATTCCAGCCCAGGCTGCAGAGTGAGACCCTGTCTCAAAAATAAATAAATAATAAATAAAATTGAAATTGCAAAATTGCTAAGCCTCTTGCATCAGTTTTCAATCTCCTAGAGCTTGTGTTCTAGTAAAAGAAATAGACAAACAAGTTGACAGAAAATAAACTAAAAGAGAAAATTGTGGGGGCAGAGAAATGTGCCCGGGTTAGGATGGCCAGAGTCTCTTTGAGGAGGGGACATTTAAGCTGGGATCAAAAGGATGAGGGCAGAAGAAAAAAAATACCAGCAACACAAAAAGTCTATTGTAGAGGAAGGCCTGTGTTTATCTCTGATTGGGGGTGCTCTGGCACCCCGGGCCAGGTTCCTGCCTCTGTCCCAGAGCCCAGCAAACACTATCACTCACACTGATAGAAGCCCTCATTAACCTTGAGTGAGACCTTGATTAGTAACATGGTCTTAACCTCACAATTAACCTGGGCATGGGAGGGGACTGGTGGGGAATCGTATCTGATTCTTTTTTTTTTTGAAACAGAGTCAACTGTGTAGAGTGCCAACTTAGTAGAGTGCTCTGGCATCATAGCTCACGGCAACCTCAAACTCTTGGGCTCAAGTGATTCTCTTGCCTCAGCCTCCCGAGTAGCTGGGACTACAAGTGCCCACCATAATGCCTTGCTATTTTTTTTTTAGAAATGGGGTCTTGCTCTGGCTCAGGCTGGTCTCGAACCTGTGAGCTCAGGCAATCCACCTGTCCTGGCCTCCCAGATTGCTAGGATTACAGGAGTGAGCTACCACACCCACCCTCATATCTGATTCTTAAAATAACCTGTGATGTTAAAAAGTGGTCAGACAGGCTTGGCCACCATAGTACAGTGGTTATAGCACTGGCCACATGCACCGAAGGTGGAGGGTTCAAACCTGGCCAGGGCCTGCTAAACAACAATGACAACTGCAACAAAGCATAGCTGGGTGTTATGGCAGGTGCCTGTAGTCCTAGCTACTTGGGAAGCTGAAGCAAGAGAATCATTTAAGCCCAACAGTTTGAGGTTGCTGTGAGCTGTGACGCCATGGCATTCTACCAAGGGTGACATAATGAGACTCTGTCTCAAGAAAAAAAAGAAAGTGGCCAAACAGGCTGAAAACTCTAGACTCCTCAAGGGGGATTAATTTGACTCTTCCTCAGTTCTTGCAGAATAAAGCTGCTGCCTACCAGCAGGAGGCCTTCCTTTGCTGCCCCAATATGCCAACCTCCCTTTGTTGTTGCTCCAGAGAAGAGAACTAGTCCAAGCGTTTAGGACTCCTGGCTCTCCAAAGGGGAAAAGCCCTAGTCGGTAGCATCTGCCAATGTCCGTGGTGTAAACACTCCCACCATGGCCAGTTTCAGGCCGCTAGCCTGAAGTCATCCAAGGCCCAGCTGAGAAGAGATGCAGAGTGATACAGATCCACTCTAGCACACACTGCTTTATCCCACATGGCACTTTACAGATGTGGGGATTAAATGAGGTAAATAAGTAACCATGGAGAAGGGCCATGACCAAAGCCGGTGCTGAGGAAGTAAAGGTTTCCTTTTCCCTTACCAGGGAAGGCACAGGAGTCCTGGGACAAAGTCAGGGAGTGTACCTAGAGCATTTAGGGATTGAACATCTTGGGATGAACAGAGGTCAGGGTAAGAGAGGGGGTAGGACAGGCATCTGTTTCCACCCTAGCCGGAGCTCTAAACAATCCCCAGATGGGGACAGAAAGATGAAAAAGGAAATACTCCTTAAGCTCCCAGCACGGGGACAGGCCTTGCCTGATTCACCCCTGTGTGCTCAGCCCCCCACCCAGCACACAGCAAGAAATATTCAATAAACGTTTGCCAAATGAACAAGTGAATGAATCACGGAGTCCTCTCCAAAGGGAGAGCGGCTGCCTCCACCCCTCTCTCTCGGCATCCCAGGACACAAACATGCTCATGCTTGTCCCTGACAGGCTTCCGGGATCGGGCACTGGGCTCTGAGTGGACCCCCAGCAGCCACCCCCCAGAGAGTATCTTGGGGCCTGCTGTGTGGAGCAAGAGCAGGTTAGAGACGGTCCTGTGATTCACGGCAGCAAGTGCCTGGCAAATAAATATCACGCTGTCCTGGCCCTTTCCACCTCAGCCTCTAATATCCTCTCCGTGGAGAGAGGCCTAATTATTCAGTACCCGTGGTGACAGCTAACGGGTAAATCAGTGTGGCCTGGAGATGGCTCCCCGGGGAAATTGGATGTGGCTCCCAGTGACAGCCACTCTGCAGAGCTGTGAGGGAGTAGGAGAGATCACATGGGGGCAGGAGGGGGTAAAGACCCCCTCACCCCACCCCGTAGTGTCATCAGGGTGAGTGGGAATGTCCCCACCTTCATGCTGTCAATGGCCTTCCCGAGACAGAACCAGTTCACAGGTGAAACTCAGAGGCCTAATTCAAAGGGGGAATCACATGGTCTTCTGGGTGCTGGTCCCCCAGAGCCCAAATCCTCCCTCCTGGGCTGTGGTGGGTGGGAACCAAATTCACCCATAACGGTGATAAGAGGTCACATCTGTTTCCCAATGTGAATATCTCATTCTTTACTATTTGCCTGGCACATAATGGCCCCTCGATAAATACTGCTGACTAAATAGATGAATAAGTAAAGGCGTGAAGAAATGGCTGCAGAACAGAGCGGGCATGGGCGTGCATTTTTCATCTATTTCTCTGCCTCGTTATGTTCCTAATCTTTCCAAGGACGCACCACCCCTTTCCATCACAGCAGCAATATAATCCACTGGGTCATACTAATTTCTTGCTTCAAGCACTGCTTGGTGTTTTTTCCCTTCCTCCTCCTGTCAAAATGACACTCCCCTGAAGTCCTCTTCCCCGCTCTGAATGGTGGGCATCATGAGAAGCTGACCCCTCCGTCTGCTGACCTCCAGGACAGCATAATGTCTTTCTATAGCCCTGGAAGCTCCCAGGGGAGAGCCTCATGGTCAGAAACCCAGAAGCTGGGGCAGGCAAGGAGACGCTCTGGGGCAAGAGGGCTTTCCTGTTGCCTTAAAACCTCATGCAGGAGTAAAGTTCTGGAATCAGTGCCTATAGGGCTTTGCTGAGAACGGGAGCCATGAATTTGGTAAGAATTAAAGGCCCAGTTCCAAGCTATCCCCAAGGTCAGCAAGATACAGGAGCACCAACCCAGCTCCCTGCCATTCGAGCAAATCTTTCTCCTAATTATGTCTGAATTATGCAAATCAATACCAATGTCGATATACGATTTCCTCTAACAAGTCAAGAACATGCAGGAAGGGAAGACCTGGGGAGACAGAAGCCCATCTAATTAGGAGTGAGTTTCGCTGTTTTTCTCTTGGCTAAGGGAATAAAGGGCTGCATGACAACCCCAGGGAAGAGAAGGTCAAGGAGGGAGCAGGGCAGAGGCCAAACGAAACACCAGACGGGCTGTGGGGCAGGGGAGCTGGGAGATTGGGGCCATGCTGAACGCGTGATGGGTGTAGCACCAGACACAGAACAAAATGTGATCTTGGAAGCTCTCTTTCCACTAAGCAATTTTAAAATGCCCCAAAGCTGGAAGGTAGGGAGGGATCACAGTAGGCAGTCTCTTATCCCTGGACATGGGCTGAGAAGGAAAGAAAGAAAAAGAAGGGAGGGAGGAAGGGACAGAGGAAGGAAGGAAGGAAGGAATTACAGCTATCACACATTGGGCCTCTGCTATTTGCCTCTACTAAACACTGCACCTCCATGATCTCATTTAATCCTCAGTCCTTTGAGTTAGGTGTTGTGATGAACCCATTTCAGAGATGGAGACAGTGAGGTCAAACAGGTGTAATGTCCTTCCCAAGGGCCCCTGGTTGTAAGCAGCAAAGCTGGAGCACCAACCATGGTTGTCCACTACACACCATTGCTTCATGAAGAGCAACTGGGAGGTCACAGAGCCCAGGGCAGGCAGAGAGTTGCCTAAGAAGGAATGGAAAAGGGGACAAAGATCTTCCCCTTGAAGCCCAGGGTGCCTGGGGCCAAAGGACCACCTCTTGAAAGCTCTTTGTTCAATAAGAAAGCATCAGGACCCAGGTTCCAGGAAAAGGAACTTCATCTCAAGGGCCAGCTTAACTCTCTTTGGAGTTCATGCCTGATCCCTCAGTTATGGCATCTCCTCCCCGGGTAGGAACAAGCCCTTTATGTGTGCAGTGAACCAAGATTCTCTAAGCTAAGGTCTCTGGCTGCGGCACTGCAGCATAGAGGGTGAGGGCCTGGCCTCGGCAGGCAGACTGCCTCTGTCCAAGTCCCAGCAAATACTCAGGAAGTGTTAGCGATTGTGATTGCTCAGGGCAGAGGCCTGGGTCTCATGAGAATAAGGCACCATCCCTGTCCTTGAAGAGCTCCTAGGACACAGATAGGAGGGAGTAGACAGCCCCATGGTAAGTCAGCTATGGAGAGAAGCAAGGGGCAATGAGACCCACACCAAGTGCGGCAGGTTCAAAGCTGCATTAAAGGAGGAAGGACTTAACTGGGCCTGGGTCAGTGCTTTGGAGAGGCGTCAGGCACTCAGGGAAGGCTTCCTGGAAGTGGTGACACTAAGGCTGAGTCATGAATGATAAGTGGTGCTCACCAGAAGGACAAGAAAAGCAATGGCTTTCTAGGCAGAGGACTCAGCTTATGCAAAGGGTTGGGGGCATTTGGGAGGTTTGCAGCAGCCAGCAGCAGGAGCTGAAGGTGGAGAGGGAAGCAGGGCCTTGTTTTCCAGAGGCCTTGAATGCCGGGCCAAGACATCAGTATTTCACTCCAGAAGTGCTGGGCAGACCCTGAAAAGGAATAGATGATTCTTGCCCTTTGGAAAGGTTACCCTGCAGCTGGGAAGAGGAGGGTACAGAGATGTGAAGGGGCTAAGGCAGGAGGCAGAGTCCCGGAGCCCAAGCCCCAAGCCCCCAGCTCCCAGACAGACTCCCTCTGTAGGGACAGCAGTGGGAGCCAGAGCTCAGCGGGACCAGAGAAGTTATTAATCGCTCCACGATGCTGTAGGCCATGGTCCATTTGCTGCTTTTCCTGGTCTGTTTGGAAACTGTGAAATGAGCCCCAGTCTTCAAGGCAGTCGCAATAACCATCCTGATTCTGACATTTAAATTACAGATGGCATTTTCAATTAAACAGGCACTCTCAGCAGGTTTAATTTAGCTATCAGTTCTGGTCTGTTCTTTAAGTGCTTAAAAAAAAAAAGGCCAGCACTGAATTCTAGGTCTCCTTCCAGGAGTCGGAGGAGGGACTCAGGAAGTGACACCAGCTCTCGTCTTCTGGCTCGCACAGGGACTCACAAGGCCTCTTGTAAACAGTCACACTCTACTGAATTCACCCTCCTGCACTCATAAGCCAAACCCACAAGTGCAGATCCAGCCTCTCAGCTACAAATGCCAGTAGCTTTGAGGTCATTGTTGCCACGAGTGTTCAATAGCTGTGTCTCTCTCTTCTGATTAGAGGAACAGTATGATGGAGATGCTGGAGCCAGATTAACTCGGTTGAAGTCCATGCTCCACCACTACTAGCTGTGTGGCCTGGGCTTGCTGAGCCTCAGTTCTCCCGGCTGTAAGTTAAGACTAAAGATGAGGCTGAGATGGGATAATGCCCAGCACCGGTGCTGGCTGATGTGTGAGTGCTGACAATACTTGTGCCTCCCTCTCTCCTTCCCTGAGGGTGGGGACTGGGTCACCCCTGCCAACATAGGAATCTCTCTTTCAAGATTCCTGCTCCTTGCTGTCCCTGGTCTTGGGGGGGGTTGGCGGGGTGCTGTCCACGGTGCTGAAGCACACCTAGCTCTTGGTCTAGTTAAAGATGGATCATCTCCCTTCCCTAACCTGGTTGGCTCGATCTAAAATCTCAACCCAGGCTTGGCTCCCATAGCACAGTGGTTATGGCACCAGCCATATGCACCGAGAGTGGCAGGTTCAAACCCAGCCTTGGTCTGCCAAACAACAAGGACAACTGCAACCAAAAAAAAAAAAAAAAAAAATAGCTGGGCATTGTGGCAGGTGCCTATAGTCCCAGCTATTTGGGAGGCTGAGGCAAGAGAATCGCTTAAGCCTAAGACAGCAGTTCTCAACCTAGGTTATGACCCAAAGGAACTGTATTAAAGGGTTGTGGCATTAGGAAGGTTGAGAACCACTAGCCTAAGAGTTTGCAGTTGCTGTGAGCTGTGACGCCATGGCACTCTACCAAGAATGATATAGTAAGACTCTGTCTCAAAAAATAAATAAAATAAGGGCAGCACCTGTGGCTCAGGAGTAGGGCACTGGTCCCCTGGTCCCATATACTGGAGGTGGTGGGTTCAAACCTGGCCCTGGCCAAAAACTGCAAAAAAATAATAAATAAATAAGATAAAATAAAATAAAATCTCATCCCACCCAAGGCAGCCACCGCGAGTGACCTGAGTAGCAAAGGCCCAAATCTTTCCCTGCATCCCAAAGTAACTAAATTCAGGGGGGAGGGGCGATGCACCCAAAGGAAAAGCATCACTGGTCTCTGAGCTCCAGACCATTTTTTCACATGAAACCAACTCACCTTCCACTAAGCAGAAGGGCAGCTTCTGGGCTCCAGCAGTTCTGTCTGAGGTTTCTGTTGTACCAGGTTGATCCCTGCTCTCCTTTGGAGTTAGGGTGTAGTGGGGCTGTCTTCTCTTGTTCCAGTGTATGCTGAGTCCCGGTATTTCAGGGGGAAGCTGGCTGCGAGAAAACTCAGGTGGCCACTTAGCATGTGTCTGCATGGACTGCCTGTCCCCTCACTCCCAGACCAACCCTCATTCAGGCAGAATTAGAGCTGAGGGAAGAAGGCAGGGGTTATCACCTGAACATGATAGCCCTGCTGAAAGACCCAGAGAAAACCAGACATCTACCCAGCGTCAGGTCAGGTCTAGAGGTCCAGCCCACCCACGAGGCTAGCAGACAGTGAATGTCCTCCCAGAGAAACTGGGGGATAGGAGTAGGTACACGAGGCCGCAGCCCAGAATCTAGTTAAGCAGATGTATCTCCAAGTGTGTATGTTTGGGGAATGCTTAGAGCTCCAACAGAGGGGTTTACAGGTGAGAAAACTCTGAGTCTGGCAAACCTGTGGCTCCTTGTGGTACATACTGTCATCCTATCTCACGGGGAAGGACGCTGAAGTTCACAGAGGAGGAGTGACTTGGTCAAGGCCTCCCCAAGAGAAACCAGCAGCATGTGAACCTGAACTCTGGGCTTGCAACACCCCGTTCTCCTTGTTCTTGTGTCCCAGGCCACCCTTACTCAGGAAGAAAGGGGAGCTGGCTGAAGACTAGGAGGGCCAATGCTCTCTCATGGCAAAAATACAGGGGCCTGGAACTGAGGCTACAGGGATTCAGGCCTGTAGAAGGCAAGTGGTTTATGTGCTCATCTCCACCCCCCTGCATGCCTGCAATTAAAAAGGGACGTTTGGGGCGGCGCCTGTGGCTCAAAGGAACAAGACGCTGGCCCCATATGCCAGAGGTGGCGGGTTCAAACCCAGCCCCAGCCAAAAAGTGCAAAAAAAAGGGGAGGGACCTTGTGGTGTTCAAGATGGGGTGCACCTAGCCTCAGGAAACTCACCCACTTTCACCCTCTTGCTGGTCTTTCTAGCATTTCTAATTCCAGCCTCTGCTCTCTATTCTCCAAACCCACAGTGTGACCAGCAAGGTCTCATTTACGGGTCCCTCCACCTCGCTACCCAGGAAGGGATGCGACCCCCCAGTCCTTGCACACCTCAAAAACCAGATCAATACCAAAGTCCTCAGTGAGTACCTGGTATATGCCTGAACTTTTACACAGAAAAATCTTAACCTCATGGGGTAGATGTTATATGTTCATTTAAGATAAAAAAATTTTTTAAGATGAAAAAAAAATTATGGGGAAAAATATGGGACGAAGAGAGGTAAACGACTTGCCTGATGCCACTTGCTAGAGGTAGAGATCAGGTCTGAATGTAGATACTGCCTGCACTTTTTCCGACCATGGCCACTGCTCAAACTATTGGCTGGGAGATGGGAGCAGTAAGAGAAGACCAAGGGAAATCTGGACAGGCTTCCTGGAGGGAGAGCGCCTTTGAGTTCCGCTTGCCCCAGCCTCTACTCTGCACCAGGTGCTCCCACCCCTCCTCAGGCCCATCAATCTGCCCATGCTCCAGGAGATCTCCTATCTCCGCCCTCCTCCTCCTCTTCCTCCTCCTCCCCCTTCTCTCCCTTCCCCCCTCCTGCTCCCTGGGGATGAACAGGCTAGGGAGGGACTTGGAGAGGTGTGATAAGGGCACAGAGGCAGGAGCTGCTGAGAGTCATCAGGGCAAGGAGCTGAGACCCAGGGCATCGCGGGTGGGGGAAGGCGGCGCGAGAAGCACAGAGACTGGTAAGAATGGCAAGAAAGGAGTTGAGACCACCCTTAAAAGAGGCACCATCTTCAAAGAGGGTTCAGGGACATCAAGAAAAGATGGGAGGGGCCGGCCCCATGAAAGCACCTCAGCTCTGCCATCCCCCTCTACCTCCCTTCAGCCCCTCCCTCTTCTGATGTGCCCCCCTCCGCCTTCCCCAACTGCCCTTGCCCAGACATAGTGAAAACAACACCCTCTTTCTTGATAGTGCCTCACATTTCCAAGAGGTAGTAAGAGGGTCCCTCCTGAGTCTCTTTCCTACAGATCCTGGGTCGGAGGACAAAGCACAGCCAAGAAAGAGCCTGGGTCTGCTGGCTTTCTACTCAAAGCCCAGTGGGCTGCAGGAGGAAGCCCTGGACGCCCCGCTGACTTCCTTCCCAGGGCCTCTTGCCCTCACCCCTCCTCTAGGAGCAGTCTCTGGGTTTTAAGGCTAAATGCTGACTATGCCAGGACTGTGCTGAGTATTGTACGCTCACTGTCCAATTTCATTCTTGTGATTGCCCAATGAGGCAGGGCCGATCCTTGTCCCCGTTTCACAGATGAGGTACTAAAGCTCAGAGAGGCCTGAAGCCTGTCCCAGAGTCCCACAGCCAGGAAGGGATGGAGCTGGCCATTCTGCACCCAGGCCTCCGTGGGCACTTCAGTGCTCTGCCACCTCTCAGAACCCCACCTCCTGGGGTTTCTGTCTCTGGAGGTCCTGGTTCCCTGGTGTGCAGGAGCCAGGGAGTCAGATCAGGCTCCTGAGGACTCCACTTACTGCTTCAGCCCCTACCTGGCTCCAGAGCCCTCCTGATGCCTCCTGACCCCTGTCCAGTGAGGGCTCTTCTCCCAACCCTTCCCCTCTACACACCCCATACACATGCCCGATCCCAGAGCCAAGGTAACAGAACCCAGGAGAAGGCTCTCAAGAGACCCCATGTTCATTCCCTGTCCCAACATCTCGGTTTCCTCATCAGTGCCTGGAAAGGTGCAGGCCAGGTGCCTTAAGTGAAAGGCCCCAAGACAGAACCTGCAGGTGCTCGGTAGTGAGTGCAAAACCAGACCCTCTGGTTTCCTCATCTGCATCTTCATCTTCCTCCTGCTCCTTAGTCTGCAGGGCCGAATGTTCAAGCACAGGGGAGAGTAAAGCAGAATCTCTCTGGGTGGGGGAGGGTGTGGGATATAAAAAGCAAGCGCAACGTTAGAACACGACTTTATATTTGGGGAAAAATAAAACAGATACCCAGTGTTTTCACAGGCCAGGCTGGAGATAATAAAGCTTGGCAAAATTGCCTCGGCCATCGGGGACATTTCCTACATGAGGAAGGAGGGCGGGAGCAGCAGAGTGAGCAGCCTCTGTGGGCTGAGCCAGCGAGCTCGTCTCAGCTCGGGGGGCACAGAGCCCCCCACCATCCCCTCCCCAAGTTCCTCTCCCCTCTTGCTGACCAGACCTAGAGTCCCTGCAGCCCCCTCCCCTCTCTGGCAACTCCCTCGGCCCCAGCTCATTAGTCCTAAAAAACCTGCTCAAATCCAGGGGGAGGGTTTTCAGCTAAAATAGCTCCATCTCGGGCTAGTTTCTTCCTCTCTTCCTCACATCATTAGTGAAATTGCAGCCTCTGTAGCTCCCAGGCTGTGTGGGGTGAGGCGTACCCCAGCTCCCTGGGGACCCCTGCCCATGCAGAGGACCAAAGCCTAGTACCCAGCCTGGGAATGGGCTGGTGGAGCAGATGCAGTGAAAGGCCCTGGGGGAGGCAGAGGGAGTCCAGGGAGAGCTCCTCACACCTGATTGGGATGACCCTGTGACTGGGGACAGCCATGGACGGTGGTTGGCTGAGGACTAGCCCTGTGCCAAGCACCACGTATCATCCATCCATGCTCAGGACCTACAAGGGGTGGGGCCCCATGTTGGGTTTCTGGATCCAGCACCCAGTCCCTCTTCTTCAAGCCCCACATCCTCTGTCCCCTTCTAACCATGCAGCCCTCACTGGGTAACTCTGCCCCAGGCCCAGCCATCAGGGCGCCATCCCTCTCATCACAGTAACCAGCTCATAGCTTGTCTCATGAACCTGTTGGACTTAATGTGGGGAAGATGTAGGCCTGAGGGTGCCCAACCCCTTCTTCTGAGAGAGCCTGCTGGGGATGAAGCCACATAGAGAGAGAGAGACAGAGAGGAAGTTCTGAATACAGCACTAGAGCTGCTGGGTCCAGCCGTACCTGAAGGAACACTGACGTAAATCTATACTGAGCGTCTCTATTATGTGAGCCATAAAATCTGCTTTTGGACTAAACCATTTTGAATTGCTTTTCTGTCATCTGTAGCTGACAGAGTAGCAACAGGTACAAAGCTTGTAGTCAACCCTATTTTCTGGATCAAGAAACTGAGACCTAGAAAGGTTAAGCCACTTGTCTCAGGTCACACAGCAATGGATAGGCAAAACCAGTGCTCCAGAGTGGAAAGCTCTTAATCCCACCTTATTGAATCTGGGGTTCCCTGGGAGTGTGGGGGGCATTTTCAGCAAGACCCAGAGGATAGGGACACAAAGGTAACAGGTTTTGGTGGCTGCCAGCTTGCTGTGTGGCCTCAGACAAGAAATTTCACCTCTCTGAGCATCAGGCTGGGAACAAAACATCTCACCCTGTGGAGCGTTTGGACCCTTGGGGCTGGCAGGATGGACACCTCTTGCCCCTACCCCAGAGGACTAGCAGGCAGCTTACAGAAGCCCCATGGCTGTCAGACGCCCCCACCAACACACACATTCCACCTGGCTCAAAGACCAAATTCAATTTGGTATAACTCTGCCAGCTCTGCAGTGCAGAATTCATTGGATGAGGAGCCTGCTTTGGGGGGAATAATTCATTTTTCCGGTGTCTGAGAGGAAAGTAATTGATCCACAGGCTGATGCCTCCCTCCCTCTTTCTCTCCCTCCCCAGGACACTCTGATTCCAAATGCAGACCCGAGACTGTTAGGTCAAAGTCACAGCAATAATAGGAGGGGGGCTTCAGCTTTAATATATTGGATTATTCCACTCGGTGGTGACGAAAAACAAGATTTAATTCCCCGAGAAATGCCAGCCGAGAAAATCATTTTCCCTGCCTGCTTCTCTCTTCCTTTTTTTTTTTTTATTTCTCTCTCTTTTTTTGCCCCTCAAAGACATCCTTGTCTTTATGTGGCTCTGAGGGCCCCTTTACACTCTACCCCACTGGAGACCTCTCCACACACTGCCCACATCACCCGGGGTCCCTGTTCTTCCATACTGGAAAAGATTCAGGACCCATCACCTCCCCCTCCCCTAAATCAGGGGTCCCTGAAGACAAAAATTTCCATTCAAATCCAGATGTCACTATGGTGCTTAGCATGCTGATAAATTGTGACAATAAGCCCCAGGAAAGATCAGTCAGAATCATACCTTCCACTAAAGGTACAGGAAGCTAGGAGCCGGCTAGGGAAGCAATTTACCCTCCTACTATCCCTCTCAGAGCAAGAAGCCACTCACCACCTCCTCCAGGAAGCCTTCCCTGACCATGGTCCAGGTCAAATGTCTCTCCTCTGGGTTCCCAAAATACAATAGGCTTTCCCCTCCCAGCCCTTTGTAATCAGACTGCAGTTACCAGATCTGTCCATTGTATTTATTTAACAAACTTGTATGTAGCACTTTTTATGTGCAGGCCCTGATCTAAATGCTTTACAAATTATTAATTCATTTGATTCTCATAACAGCCCTAGGGGCGAGTAATATGATCGTGCCCATTTTACAGATGAGGAAACTGAGGCACTGGCTGGTTAAGTGACATGGCCAAAGTCACATGGCCCAGAGAAGGTCAAAACTGGGAACCCAGATCTTGTCTCCCCATTTAGTCTGTGAGCTCTTAGGGTACAAGGATCTCGCGGGTTCCTCATATCCTCAGAGGATAGCAAGGTGCTGACATATAAAAGGTGATGCATAAGTGCTTCAGTGCTAAGTCCTTTCACATATGAATTTCAGGTCTATTCCTGGGGCTGAGCCTAAATGTATGATCTGTGAGACACAGAAAACCCCACCAGCGCCAACTGAACCCTGAAGCCCATGCCCTTCCACCCACTCCCTAACCCCACAGGCCTAGAATCCCCCATGAGAGCCACATCAACTGGGGAGAGATCTGATTCTAGGGTGGATTCCAGCTCTGCAAACCCTCTGCTGTGTGGCCTGTGGCTTCTCTGAGCCTCAGTTTCATCTCAGTCGCCACACTGGAAATGCTAATGGTACACAGGTGTACTTGGAGGATTAAATAAACCCATACACAAACAACACTTTGAACACACCTAGCACATGGTGAGCACCCAGCAGGTGTATATTCCTGGACTGTAACACTGGGACTACTCGTGCCACACTCGGGAGGTAACAAAACTTTGTCAATCCAAGTTAAATGAAGCAGGCTCTGAGATTTTTCATACTAATAGTAGTAAGATGGGTGAGTTGCCAAGAATTACCAAAAAGAATTTCACAAATCACACACAATCCATTTATGTCTGGGAGTTATCAAGATGTGGGAGAGTCTGAAACAGGGACTTACTGGACCAGAAATAGCATCTGCTGGGAGCTTCATTCATTCAGCAATCGGGTACCGAATGCCGTCCCTGTGCATACAGCAACGTGGGGGTGGGGAAGGCACAACTTTAGGGCCCCTCAGAGAGTGGGCCTATCCCAGCCAGCTCTGCAGGCTGCAGATTTGTGGTCTAGACACAGAGATCCACCTCTCTGAGCCCTGGCTTCCTCTTCAATAAATTAGGATGACAAAATGAAGCCTCCCTAGGGGGCTGCTAGGGGGAGTCAGGAGTCGACAAGATCATGCCGTGCAGGAGATCAGCAAATGTTATTCCCTCCAGCTCTCAATGACAGCACAGCAGTCCGCCGCTCCATTCAGCCTCACTATCATCTTCAGAGAATCTGGTAGGTGCTGGGAACTTCAGGGGCATTAGTGCCTAAGAGCATCAAACCAGGCTGGCAGGTGGTGACTGCAGATTCTGTTTGTGCAGACAAGACCAAGGGACAAAACCAGGTGAAGCCCAAGTGTTTCTGTCTCCAAACTCATACTCTTTGCCCTGAACAAGCAGCCACTTTGATACCCAGAAGAGGAAGGGAGAAAGCTGGAGATCTCAGAAAGGTAGGGGAGGGTCATGGGGGCCTGAGATGGACATGATCAGGTGGTCCAGGGCCTCAGGAAGCACATGCCAGGTACACACAGGGATCCAGGAACTTCCATGGAGCCTCCCTCCCTGACTTACAGACATCAGCTGAGTGAGTGATTGCATGCCATTCACATCCTCCTCCTTCTGGACAGTTCCTCCTAACATCCCACTGAAGAGTTCCTGCTGCATCACCCACAGACCCCAGCTGAAACATTAGGAGATGCCCCCAGTCCTCTCTCTCACCCTGTCTGCAAAGCTGGTAGCAGCTCCTGGCTCAGAGCAGTAATCCTGCTGACAATTAATTGGCTTTTGTTGGAGGAGAATGAATACCATCTCATCTTAATCTTCTTCATTATTCTCCTTGTTCAGCAGAGTCAACACAAGATTAGGTTTAATTTATGGGGGGGTGGGGGCTGGGAGGGGGAAATGGCAAAGTCATTACTCACCAGGAGCTCAGGATTGGATCCACCTGGGTGCTCTGTGTTCACTGCAAGCAAGGGGCCGCTAGGAAGGCCCAGGGCTCTGCTGAGACGGGGACATACTGAGGGGGTCTAGGCACCCAGACTCACTTTGGGCCAGATCCCTAGGGACCACCAACCCTTCCTAGTCTTATAGGACTCAGGTCTCCTAAATGTTTCTCAGGAGACTCTGGAGTAAGGGTAGCTTTTGTGGTGGTTGTTGTGACAGTCTTACTTTGTGGCTCTTGGTAGAGTGCTGTGGCGTCACAGCTCACAGCAACCTCCAACTCTTGGGCTTAAGCGATTCTCTTGCCTCAGCCTCCCAAGTAGCTGGGACAGGCGCCCACCAGAATGCCCGGCTATTTTTTGTTGCAGTTATCATTGTTTTTTAGTTGGCCGGAGCCAGGTTCAAACCTGCCACCCTGGGTGTTAAGTGGCCGGCACCGTAACCACTGTACTACAGGTGCGGAGCTGGAGTAAGGGTAGGTTTCAAGCCTGACCCTTGAGGACTCAGACTCAGTCCCCAAGCAGCAGAAAGAGATCAGGTTTTGGATTCAAATCCTAGCTGCTGAGGACCCTTCCTCTGCAGAAAACTGGGTGGGACCGCCCCAGTTTGGGAACTGCCTTGACAATACTGTCACCTAGTGGTAGTTAGTGGAACTGGCCCTTCCTTCCCTCTTACGTCCGCAACTGAATATTCCTTGCACACAAAATTCAGATTTACAAGGTAAATAAATCAGAAAGGGGAACAGGGACTTTTTCCACCAGAAAAAATTGTTACATAGAGATATCCACTAAGAAATCTACAAGGAAATTCATTTTACCTTCCCTGGCCCCTCAACCAAAATGTTCCCAAGCACCTAGCACTCCCTCCTTCCACCTGGGGTGATGGTATGCCAAGGAGGGCTGGAGATCAGTGTCCTTGTCACCTTCAATTCTTCACACTCCTCCTTACCTCAGAGCCCCTGGCTTCTGTCTCCCATCAAGTGCCCAACTCTGAGTCTGTACCACAACAAAGTGGTTAAGAAGAGCTGGACACCCACCTTCAGCTCCTTCTCCCTGCATGACCTTGGGGGACATCTGTATCTACCAGAGAAGGCCATTGAGAAGATTAAAGGTCTGTGCACTTAGCATGGAATTGGAACCCATAAGTCCTCAGCAAATGCCTGTCATCATTGCCATCACTGCTGTCATCCGTATCGTCACCATCATCATCATCCTGATATACTTGAGCAATGTGGTTTCATCAACCAGACGGTGAGCTGCTGCTGTCTTACACCTATCCCCAGCGCCTGCTGGACAAAGCAAAGGTTTATCCTTAATATAAACTAACATCGTATCTGCTTCTTAGAACATTTGTACCCTACAGGACAAAACACAGAGTAGGTCCTCAGGAAACCTCAGGGTCACAGCCTAGGTCTCCAAGATCATGTCAAATCATTTCCTACATGTTTACCACCCCAAGCATGCTGGCTGCCTTTCTGATCTGTGAGGAAGCTCAGCCCCACCTCAGGACCTTTGCACATGCTGCTCTCAGATATCTGCATGGCTGGTTTCTCTTCATCACTCAATACAAATGTCACCTCCTCAGAGAGGTCCTCCCTGATCACCTTGACTACAGTAGCACTCCCACCCTCACTCCTTGCTTTGTTCTTCCTGAACTAAACACCACTCTGTAACCAGCTGTCCCTTTGGTTACAGACACTGGGTCAAGTGCTGAGTAGAAGCCTAGATCCACCACTGATTAGCAGTGTGGCCTCAAGCAAGTTGCTTAATCTCTGTTGTGCTTCAATTTCCTCAACTACAAAAATGGAATTGATAAGTCTCCACTGCATGAGGTTAGGTATTACAATAAAGCAATCTAGAGAGAGTCTTTCCTTTTTTATTTTTTATTTTTTATTTTTAGAGAGAGAATGTTAGAGTAGTGCCTGGTGTGGAGACTAAGTGAGGTGTCCTGTGGGTAATTATCTCGTTCATTCATTAATTTAGTTGCTGTGTTTGTGCTTCTCCATCCAGACTGTGTAATCTAGGGGAGCAGAGACCTTGTCTATTCTCCCCCTGCCTGACCCATGGTAGGTACTCAATAAATACTGAATGATTAGAAGGGATCTCAGGAGCCAGTCATGCCCCATCTGCTCTCTCTGGCTTTGACTGTCCCCAGTGGGATGGGGACTAGGGTGTCCCCTTCTGGACAGCTCACCAATTTTTCCTTATCCTTCTCAACAATAAATAATAACAAATAAATTTAGCTGGGCTTGGTGGCATCAGCCTGTAGCCTGTAGTCCCAGCTACTCAGGAAGTTGAGGCAGGAGGATAACTTAAGCCCAGGAGTTCAAGGCTGAAGTGAGCTATGATAACACCAACTGCACTCCAGCCTTGGTGACAGAGCAAGAGCCCGTCTCAACCATGATGACAATGATGATGAGTGATATTTACATGTGGGTCCAGATCTGCCCTCTAGAGTAGGGGACAGAAAAGCTAAAAGGGGTTAAGAGCATCCACTTTGCAGCCAGACGTCCCTGGTCTGGAACTTGTACTTCTCCAGTTACTGTGCGTCATTTTCCAGGATAGTCTCTTGTCCTGAGTTTCCTCATGTGCAGAAGGGATGGCTGTGTCCTCTCCCTGCCCCCCACCTATAAGATGTGACATGACAGGGAGTGCCCACCTCACCCAGCCCTTCAATGGCTCAGAAACAGTTGTGTCATCTTCCTGAACTAAACACCACTGTGTATCCAGCTGTCCCTCCAATGACTGACACTTAAAGAGTGTGTCTGGAGCACCCCATTATCCTGGTTCCTCTGCTCCCTTCTGAGGGCTCTGTGCCCTAGGGAGAGACCACAGCAGCCTCGGGGCCTCTGGGTTTTTAGGTCCCTCTTCTGAGACCAGGCCAGTGGCCTTGCTGGGCTTATGTTCTCATACCCATCCCAAACCCCATCTCTGACTGCCCCGCCTCCCTGTCCCCTCTCCCGCCTCACTCCACACTTGTTCTCACCCTCACTGCACCCTGGGCCTTGGTTGCTGGCCACACACTGCAATTCCTACGGCTGCATCCCCTGCCCAGAGCCCCAGACTCCCTGGGGACCTCTTTCTTGGAAACCCCATGGGCATGTGGAACACCAGAGAACTTTCCTGCCACCTGCAAGACCTTCCATACCCCCCACAGTCCTGCCCTGACACCCAGTCCTCACAGGCACCCCAATCCAGCCCCCAGCCCCTCATGCCCACTGCCTGTCTCCACCCAGCCTCCTCCCAAGTCCAGCTTGAGCTCTGGCCCTCCCCTCCCTCAAGCTGGCTCCCCCACAAGTAATCCTCGGTCCCTCCCTAAAGCACCACCCTGCTTATTATACATTTATTCAAGGAGAAGAGTTCATGGGTTGAACCTCGGCAGCTCCCAGCATTTGGGGTGGGTGTGGGCCGTGAAATCCACTGGACAGAAGGAAGGGTATCCTTAGGGCAGAGGCTATGCCTTCCCCCTTTAGACTGAGAGTTCTCCAAGGACAAAGTTTTTCTCCCCTGTTAGACTGAGGATGCCCCCCAGACCATGCCTCTCCCACTAGACTGGAGAATCTCAAGACACTGGACATATGCCTCCCAGAAGTGGCCAGGCCAGTGTTCTTGAGACAGAGTATCTTTTTCACCCTGTAACTTCAGGGCCCCCACATGAGGCCTGGCTCTGGGAATTGTGAATGAATGAATGAATGAATGAGTGAATGAACCAGTCGACAATTCCAGGCAGGCCCCAAATGTAAGGAATGAAGCTTACATTCCCACCTGATCAGCATTTACCTTCAGGGTTCATAATCAAAGTAAAGCTGGAGGGTCACAGAGATTCTATTGGTCTCCATTTCAGGAGAGGAGGGCAGGTGTTTGGAGCCCTTCAAACAAGCACCTGAGAGTCCTCGGAGGAAAGGGCTGGGTTTGAGAGCCGCTGGGGGAGCCAGAAGAGAGTGCCCAGGCTCCAGAATCTGACACAACACCCTGCCAGGATCCCCTCCCCCAAACCAGTGGCAGGGGCCAGCCTCTGGGCCTGGCTTGGAAAATGGCCAGTGAGACCAGATGCTAATGACTCCTGTCAAATCCAACACCAAGACAGCAGGGAGTGGACATGAACTGAAGAGGGAGGCCAACCAACCCTTTCTATGTTCCCCCACCCCCACCCCCAGGCCAGGAGAAATGGCACAGTGAATCCAGTGCCACCATTGCCTCCACCACCTGCCTTCACAAAGGGATGGGGAGGCAGCAAAGCAAAGGACGGCTAGACTGAGAGAGGCCTGGGGGCAGCCCCCCCACAGGCTGTTCTGGCCTCTGGGCAGCTTGGGTGTCAGTCAGGCGCCAGGCCCAGCTCACCCCTCCTTGGCCTCACAATCCCAGCCTTTGTCCAGCTCAGGCCTGACTGGCTCCATCCTGGCCCAGGGGCCCTTGAAAACCAGAGCAGCTGGAGCCCCATCAAGTGTTTTTCCACGCTGAGCAGGGCCCCTCAGAAGACAGAAAAGGATGGGGGGGGGCAGAGGTGTTCATGCATCCATTTGTTCTTTCATTCCTTCCTTGACAAATAATATTTATTAAGCGCCCACTTTGACATAGGCACTGAGCTAGCAGGGGATTCAGCAGTGGTCCCAGCCCAGGCCCAAGCCCTCACCCATCTTACACTCTAGACGCCAGCTGCCGGAGAGGTGCAAACACGAGCAAATGTGTTCCAATAAACCCCTCTCTCTCCGCGGGAGGGCTGGGCTCCCAGCAAGGGGCGAAAGAGAAAAAGGGTGAGCGACTCGAGGAAAGCGAGGAAGCTACCCACTAAGTTAAGGCCTATCTTCCCCAGCCCCTGCCCCTGCAGGCAGCTGAGGGAGCTTGGAGGAGGGTCGCTCAAGGCTCCACCCACACGCCGCTGTTGGTCACCCGGGCCCCGAACCAGCCCTTCCAGTAGACAGAATCCTGCCCCCCGTGCTCGAAGCGGACAAAGCGGACGCCTGGCCCGTAGTCGGTGAAGGTGTGGGAGATCTGGGGATGGAAGGTAGGGAAAGTCATCCCCAGGGCCTCCTCCTGCCGTCCCACCGGGGGACACCGCCTAGGTGCAGCCACCCTCTAGTATCTCTACCCCGCCCCGCACAGGCGCGCCCTGGGTGGGGTTTCCACGAGCCCCGCCCCCTTGCGCCCAGGCCCCATCCTTAGTCTTCCCACCTCCAGCCTCACCTCGACCCAGCCCTCTCCATCGCTGTCCGGGGGCACTGCCACCTGCCCACTGTTGAACTCGGCCAGCACGTCCTCGTGCTCCGACAGCAGCTTCACCGTGAGCTCGTACAGGCAGCCGGCGTCGCAGCGGCCTGAGTACCTGCCCCGAGGGAGTAAGCGAGGGCGTCCTAGGGACCCGGCCTTCTACAGGAGTACTCCTTTACGCCCAGGGTCGGTACCACCAATGTTCCCATTATACAGATAAGAAAGCTGAGACCAGAGAGAGAAAGTGGCTTGCCCAAGATCCAAACGCAAAAACTAAACCCCAGGTCCTCCTGACTCCTTGGAGCTAAAACCAGCCCAGAGTCACGTTTTGTTTTGCACTGCAGACTGAGAATATAGGCTCCCATATATTTTATATATACTATATATACACACCCACAATATATATGTATATATACATATGTACGGTATATATTTCCGAACATTTAAAATCAGGAAGGTAGGTGGACTTGACCTTCTGAAAACTCAGAAACCCTTGTGGACACAAGCCCTAGAGCCCCGCCTCTCCTGTCCCCTCTGCTATGGCTCCCTCCTCTTAGTCCCACCCTGGCCAGCGGCCTCTCACCAGTCTTTCACCACGATGGCGGGCTGAGTCGTGTCCAGCAGTTCCTCCCAGTAGCCCTCAGCCTGCAGGTCAATGACCTGTGCTTTGCGACACCACCTGGGAGAAAAGGAGTTAGGACAGAATGGACGCCCTCCCCTGACCACCCCGCTCCATCCGTTTCTCCTTACTCGAAGGAGGATGCGAAGTACTTCTTGACGCTGTCATCATGGGTGAATTCCACCCCACAGTCTCCAGGCAGCTCCTCCACCCTCCAGCCGTCCCCACCGTGCTCCACGTCGATCCAGCCCTCCAAGTCCTCTGCAGAGACACAGCAGGCCTGCCCTTGTCACCTGGTCCTTGCTGAGGCTGGGACAGGCCTGGCTCTTGCCATTGTAGAGGGTACATGATGGATGGTGGGGTGAAACTGATTCTCTCTTTTTGAGGACTGTCTCCAGGGCCTGTCCTGCCCCAGCTCAGGGAGGGTGGAAGGGCCCGGAAAGAGACCCAGGACGTAGGTGGCCAGCGAAATATAGTAATGGGCAGGATTTATTGGGGCCACTCGTGCACTGAGCCAAATGCTTTATCTCATTTAACCCTGAAAGCCGGCCGTTGCTGCCACGGCCCAGGGACGCCGAGCTCCTGCGTGGGGCGCCAGGAGGAGGCCTCTCACCTTCCCCGCACGGGTTGTGCAGCAGGTTGCGCCGCCGCTTGCTCAAGAAGTAGAACTGCTGCCAGTGGTCGCGCTCGTCCTCGGTGCCACCCTCGGGCACCAGCCCCTCCTGCTGGCATTTGAGCAGCCACAGGGGGGCGCCGTCCACCAGCTCCCTCCAGCGCTGGCACACCAGGCGGCAGGCCTGCACCAGCTCCGCGGCCGGCAGCTCCGCCAGCACGCGCAGCAGCAGCGGCTCTGGCAGCTCAGCCAGGTACGCCTCCTCGTCCTCCTCCTGGTCCTCGGGCCGCTCCTCCTCCGCGCTCGCCTCCTCCGGCTGATCCTCCGGACTTGCCTCCTCTGGCTGGCCCACGCTCTCTGCGGGCGGGGACGGGAGGAGGCGATGACTCCCCTAGACTGTCCCCCTCTACCACCCGGGACCGCAGTGCGCTGGCATCCGCCCCCACCCACCCTGGGACAGTCCACATCTGGAGCTAGAGAGGCTGTGACTTGAGAGTGGTGCACAGAGAGAAGCCCTAAGGGGCAGGGGCCACAGAGCAGGACCTATAATGTTATTAACGACAGCCATCTAGAACATTGTCCTGAGATCACAATGAACTCCTCTAATTTCCCCAGCCATCCTTAGATCCTGCTCCTCTCACCCCCTCATGAAACTTTCCTGGACGTCCCCCATTCTATCCTCTCGCAGGCTAGCTGTTGTACCCAGGGTGTGGCAGTTTGATGACTGCCTTTCTCCAGACAAGACCAAGCCTCGTGAGGGTGGGAATCTCACTGCTTTAGCCCCGGTGCTTGGTGCACTCTTAGGAGCTCACGTTATTATCTGCACTCAGCAAGTACCAGACACTATCCTAAGCATTTCAATTTTCTTTACTTTTCAAATCCTAACACCATTTCTTCAGGGTTACTCATAGCTATTTCATTGATGAAGAAACTGAGGCACAGAGAGAGGTGAAAGAACCCAGGATCCTACAGCTAATAAGTGGCTGGAGCCTGGATTTGAACCCAGTCGAGCTCCGGAGCCCTTAAACCACCACAGTCTCAACACAATAATTTGTGGAGTTAGGTCCTGTGTTAGGATCCTGGGCTTAGAGATGAAATGACTTGCGGAAGGGCACCCTGCTAGTATTTTAGGGTAGGGAACCTGAGGACTGAGGTCAGTGGCAGAGAACAGGGGCTGGAGACCCAGCTGTCCCCAGCCAGCCTCTGTTATGTGACTTAGGGACGGGAAAGGGCTCAATAAAAGAAACTCTGTATATTATACAAGGACAGGTAACAGGGGCTGGGGGAAGGATAATTTCTTCACCTCTTCTTCTCCCATCCCTGGCCCTCAGTTTCCTCATCTATAAAATGGGGGTAATCGGGCAGCACCTGTGGCTCAAGGAGTAAGGCGTTGGCCCCATATACCAGGGGTGGCAGGTTCAAACCTGGCCCCGGCCAAAAACTGTAAAATGGGGGTAATCATTTTATAGATGCCAGGCCATTCACAGTGCTGACGCTCAAATCCCTTGAGGGGGCAAGGGCATTCTAAATCATAGGGAGGTGGGCAGATGTCAGTATTATACTGTCTCCTGGATCCCAGCCAGCTTCAGCTGGGCCACTGGAGCCTTGAGTAAGCAGATATTGAGTGCTCTGTGTCTCTGGCGGAGGGAGAGCCTATGAGGAGGGGACAAGGCCAGTCTAGGTGATGGAGGAGGCCACTGCTCTCAAACTAGGATGAAGAGTTCCTGAGGGCTGGGCCCTGGAAAGCTAAGGTGGTGGTGGGAACAGGCTGGACACTGGGGAAGGAGACCGGTGGCAGGGCCCAGGCCTGCCAACTCTGAACCTCTGAACCTCCTCACATGCAGCAGCCCACCTTACACACACACACACACACACACACAAAGTCAGAGTCAGGCCCTTAAGCACTGATCAGGGTTTACCTCTTTCTTGGACCCAGAGCACACAGCGAGGCCTCAATCTTATGGAGTGAGTCTTAGAGAATACAGCACTTTCCTTTCATTACTAGCACTTTTTTTTCTGGTCACATATTTATGATATAGAGAGTTATGCCCTTCCTTTTAGCAAAGAGGAACCTGAGGCCCAAATCACACAGTAGAACAGTAGAAAGGCAGAGAGGAAAATACAGGGCCCTGAAGCCATATCACCTGTCCACCCTCATGCCCACAGCTCTCTGGGGAGCTGGGCCCAGTGTCCTCACCTCTCCATCCCTCCCCCTGCCCTGCCCTGGCCCCAGTGGACACCTGATGCTCCCCCGAAAGGTCCACCTCACCCAGTCTGCTATTCTGGCCCCCAGGCCTGGCACGGGAGGCCCCAGATCCAATTACAGCCCCCCCATCCTCTCTTGCACACACAACTCCCCACATTGTTGCTGTCGGAAAGTTATCTGGCTCCTGGAAGCTGACTCTGAGGCTGATTCACTCACCCGGATTGGGCCCCAGAGTCCAGGGAATAGCTGGGCCCTGGGAAAAAGCAGGAGCCCATTCTGGGGCTCTGTAGAGGGTGTGGCAGGGGGGCTGCAGGAGCTGGGGAGAGGGGCCTTGGGTACCTGACATGCATGGGCTGAACTCCCCCAAGCAATACCCACCCTCAGCTGGGCCTGGAGAGGAAGGGGTGAGACAATCTGCAGGCAGGTCTTGTTCCTACCCTGACTCAGCAGGCAACCCCGACAGGCCCAGGAGGGAGTTGGAGGCATGGGGGGTGGGGGGTCTTGGTGCCAGAGAAGATGACTGGGCAGTCTCAGAGGACCAGCCAATAGCTGCCCCCAACTGTCCCTCGCTGCTGGCCTGGTCCCACTGGGCATCCTACCACTCAGGTGAAGGGCAGCCCCTCCAGACTAGGGAGCCCAGGAGGAAGGTTGGGATGGGTGGGGAGAGACCAGTAACCCCAAGAAACCCACCAAGATTTCCTGAAAGGCCAGAGCTGGCAAATGGAAGAAGTTGATGGAAGAAAAAGCTTGCAGCCTCCCCTCCAGGCAGTCCAAGACCCCCCTCTCCCCGCCACAGACCCTCAGGAGGTGGGAACGTGGGTGTCCTCTGAGGCTACTTCCTGGGACCCAGGAGTCCTCCTCCCTCCCTGCCTGTCGCCTCTCAAGGCCTCCCGCCACACCAAGATACCAGGGAGAAGACTGTTCTCTCTTGAGATCGTCTCAAGGACTTTGCTTTCGTGAAAGTTGCTACGCTGAGTCTCTGGGCCCCTCACTCTCTGGTGACCCTCTTTGTGGCATTTGCCCTGGTCTCCCCCACCCGCTTCCGGCTGGAGCGAGTGGGGCCAGGCGGCGGCAGCTACCTGGGTCCCCGTCTCCGTCCATCGCTGCGAAGGGCGGTCGCGAGAGGAGGAGTCGGAGCGCTGCGGGCTGCGCGAGTCCGGCGGTGGCGGTGGTGGTGGCGAGTCCCAGCTCTGCCGGCGTCTGGGTCGGTCCGGGCGGCCGCGCCTCTTAAAGGCCCCCGCCCCTGCCCCCGCCCCGCCTTTGGCCCCGCGCCCGGCCGCCCCGCAGTCCCAACAGTCCGCCGAGGCCTGAGGCTCCCGCTTCCTCAGCTGACCCAAGAGGCCGGGAAGGTCAGGAATTGGGGGGTTTTAAGTGGGAGGGTCCGATGTATGGGGTCTCTCAGGTCGACACTGGGGGCTGCTAGTGGAAGGAGGCGAGCGTGCAGCGAGTGTGGGTCAGGCAGAGGGTGCGGGACGCGCGGCCCGCGGGGAGTTGGGTGGTAGAAGGCACCTTCCGCCCCCCCACCCCAGGTAATTTTCCTACGACGCGGTCTGGGGCGCGTCCTAGACCTAGAGCGGGGCCGGGGCGGGGCCTGCCGGGGCGGGGAGGAGCCGCTTCCACCCGCGACCGGCCCAGGCTCACAGCCGGGGAGACCCGACCGGATTGCGCGGCGGCGGCGGCCCAGTGTAGGTGACCAGCGGAAGGGCGCGCGCGGAGCTCCGGGGAGGAGCGCACAGCGGGGCCGGGGCCTGGCGGGAGGGCTCGGCGCCTCCTAGCCGCGCCGCAGTGCGTGGAGCGAGGCCCGACGCTGCAGAGGCCCAGGCCGCGGAGCTTGTGGCGGAGGCGCTGCGCGGCAGCGAGCGGCGGCGGGGGCGGGAATCCGGGCTGGAGTCGCCATCTATGCGCAGGGGTCGGAGCCCTGACTTTGGGGGCCATGGGAGACACCGCAGGCGCGCCGGCGGACCTGCAGCTGAGGGTGGGGAGAGGGGAAGGGCGGGTCTCCATCGCCAGTCCCCAGCCAGGCAGATCATTTCCGCTGTGATCTTGAGCCCTTTAGACCTCCGTGGGAGGCAGTGAAAATCATTCCCCAGCCCCTAACATCACGAAGACACAGAGCAGCCGGGAGTCTCTGCGGGGCTGTGCGTTATTTCCTCTCTAAAGACCGCGTGACCTGTTTAAACAGCATTGCTCTCGAGTCGGTGAAAGACTTAAGCCTCTCGCCCTCACCCCTCGCTGCTCCGGTCTAACCTTGGACAGTTCCTTCTATCATTCTGGGCTTCCTTAACCTCCTTAGAGGGCGTTGTGAGATACCATTAAAAAATCAGAGCTCAACTTGCATTGAGCAAATGCTGTATTGGAAGCTCCTTGGACAGTCCCAGTGACCTGGAGGTAAGGGGCCCCATTTACAGAGGAGAAAGGAGGCTTGGAGAGGCACGGGGACTCTCCCAAACTAGTAATGGCAGAGCTGGGATGGGACGTCCACCACCACCAAGGCCACATCTGTAAGCATAGGTTTTCCATAACCACAGGACTGTCCAGAGGCCAGAAGCCATGGCTGTGGGGAACATCAACGAGCTGCCCGAGAGCATTCTGCTGGAGCTGTTCACGCACGTGCCGGCCCGCCAGCTGCTGCTGCGCTGCCGCCTGGTCTGCAGCCTCTGGCGGGACCTCATTGACCTGGTGTCCCTCTGGAAGCGCAAGTGCCTGCGCGAGGGCTTCATCACGGAGGACTGGGACCAGCCGGTGGCCGACTGGAAGATCTTTTACTTCCTTCGGAGCCTCCATAGGAACCTCCTGCACAATCCGTGTGCTGAAGGTGGGGCACAGGGGCGTCTGGCGTGCCTTCAACACACACCCACTGTCATGAGACTAGCCGCCACTTACTCCTTTAATCCTCTCACAATAACCCGGAGAGGGAGATGCTGATAAGGCACACGTTTTTCAGATGGGCAAGCTGAAGCTACGACTAGTGTTTCTTGGCCAGGTGTGTTGGCTCACACCTGTAATCCTAGCACTCTGTGAGGCTGAGGCTGGAGGATCCCTTGAGGTCAGGAATTGGAGACCAGGCTGAGCAAGAGCAAGACCCTGTCTCTATTAAAAATAGAAAAACTAGAGTGGCATGGTGGCAGGCACCTGTAGTCCCAGCTACTCCAGAGGCTGAGACAGGAAGATCTTAATCTTGAGCCCAGGAGTTTGAAGTTGCTGTGAGCTAGGCTGACACCAGGGCACACTCAAGCCTGGGCATTAGAGTGAGACTGTGTCTCAAAAACCAAAAAATAAGTAATGTTTCTCATTCCTCCCTTAAGATTATTTGTTTGATGAACTGTCCTAGGAAGAGGAATGTTGGGCAGTTGGGACTAATTGTGCTCAGGCCCCAAGACTAGGAAGTCAGAGCCAAATTTTGTTGGCCTAGTTCCCGGACTCCAGGACTGGGCCTACTAAGACTATCAGAAACAAGATGGGGTTTGCTTCTAGAAGAAGGGGAGATCCAGTCTTCTTTCCTGCATGGTATAAAAACTGGTAAAACAAGACATCCGCTGTCATCCAGAGTTCCCTTCCTCCCTTGCCAGCTTATCACTTGTCCAGTGGACAATAAGATGGGATGAGAAGTTCATTCTCTCATGTTCCAATTCTGGAACAGAATGATGATAAACAACTCCTCCAAGCTGTCCTGAGCTTTCAGATGCCTGTTGCACCTGATTCCCCCAGTAGCCATGTTTTGGCCAGCATTTGGCGAATAGGATCCTTCCACGTACCAAATGTGGCTGAGGAGTTAGGAGTAGCATTTACCTTTTTAAAAAGTTACAAAAACAAAGAAAAAAAACAACAAAAAGTATTCAAAAGAAACAATATGTGGCCCACAAAACCTAAAATATTTTGGCACTTTTCAGAAGACGTTTCCCAGCCCCTATTTATACTCCAGTTTACAGAGGAGAAAACCAAGCAAGGCTCAGAGAGGGAAAGCAACTTGCTTAAGGTCATACGGGCCAGTTTGGTAGAGCTGGGACTAGACCTAGGTCTATAAGGCCCCATGTCAGAACATTCTCCGTCACTGAAGCAGTCCGCTCATTCACATCACTTGTCTCAGGAGTCCCTGGGACACAGGAAGCACCTAATATGAGGTGGGCACTGTTGATCTGCAGTGTTGACAGAGTAGCCTCCAAGATCCAGGCAGAGGAGTAGAGAAGAAGGGACACTTGGGAGGAGGTGCCCACTGAGGGGCTTCCCTCCAGCGTGAACTCTGCTTTTCCACCAGAGGGGTTTGAGTTCTGGAGCCTGGATGTGAACGGAGGTGATGAGTGGAAGGTGGAAGATCTCTCTAGAGACCAGAGGAAGGAATTCCCTAGTGAGAAGGTCAAGAAATACTTCGTGACTTCTTATTAGTAAGAGCTGGGTCTCAGGGTGGAGGGAAGTGCCAAGTCACTTTACCCTGGGGTCTCTCCACTTTGGTAGTGGCAGTCCTGGACCCCCCCCCACAGTGCCCTAGCGGTGAGCCCCAGCCCCTCCCACCCCTCCGCCTGTCCCCAGCACCTGCCTCAAGTCCCAGGTGGTGGACCTCAAGGCTGAAGGGTATTGGGAGGAGCTAATGGACACCACACGGCCGGACATCGAGGTCAAGGACTGGTGAGTGCCTGGGGCGAGGGTCTGGGTGTGGGGCCTGCCACTTAGGCGCCCCACCCCCACCCTGCCCCCCTTCTACCAGGCCCTAATGGGCCCTCCCTCTTCCTGTAGGTTTGCAGCCAGGCGAGACTGCGGGTCCAAGTACCAGCTGTGCGTTCAGCTTCTGTCATCCGCACACGCACCTCTGGGGACCTTCCAGCCAGACCCAGTGACAATTCAGCAGAAGAGCGATGCCAAGTGGAGGGAGGTGTGTGGGCCCCAGGAGGGGGGGAGGGGGCAGAGGCAGAGTGCTCAGAGCTGAGATTGCAGTCACACAGGCCTTGATGCAGATCCAAGCCCTGCTCCTTCTCACCTTGGCTTCCACTGCTCTGAGCTTCACTTACTTCTTCTATAAAATGGGTATACTAGCTCTTCCCTCATAGAGCTCTCAAAGAAGTCAGTGACATGATTCTGGTGAAGCCACGTCCAAAAAAATGTTCAAAAATGTTGATTGAGTCAGCAAATATTTTTTTTAAATGATAGCTACAAATATTTTAGGCCACACTATGTCTGTCACAGCTACTCAACTCTGTTATTGTTGTGTGAGAGCAGCTCCAGACAATATATAAACAAATGGACACGAGCATATTCCAATAAAACTTTATTTACATAAATAGGCAGTGGGCCTGCAGGCTATATAGTTTGCCAACCCTTGCTGTCCAGTATACTTTCTGCAACAATAGAAGTAGGCTGTGTCTGCACTGTCTAAGGTAGCCAAGAGCCACTCATGACTATTAAACACTTAGTAAGAGCCAGTTCTTAATACAACTGAGAAGCTGAATTTTTTATTTTACCTAATTTTAATTAATTTTAACTTAAAACGTCCCACCTGCCCAGAGAGAACCATACTGGACATCCTTTGACAGTTTACAGTGTCTTTGGTTCCTGTGAGCCACGTGGGAATCCTGTGGAGTCGACCCAGCATGATTTTGCTGATTTTACAGATGAGGAAACTGAGGCACAGAGAGGGGAGGTGGTCTTCTCAAAATTGCAGAGGGAGGACTAGAACAATATTCCACTGATTCCTAGTCCAGCACTAAAAACTCCATCCAGCCTCACTCCCCTGGACTCTAAGGCCACATTTAGATCACAGCCCTTGACCTCTCTTCCCTCACCTGCTCTCCGCTACCCAGGTCTCCCACACATTCTCCAACTACCCACCCGGCGTCCGCTACATCTGGTTTCAGCACGGCGGCGTGGACACTCACTACTGGGCCGGCTGGTACGGCCCGAAGGTCACCAACAGCAGCATCACCATTGGTCCCCCACTACGCTGACATCCCCTGATGCCCCATCCACCGAACCTTGACTGGTAAATTACTCTCAGAGAAGGGCCAGGCTTGGGAAGGGGAGGTGGAGACCAGGTGTCCCCAGCTCTTGGGCTCATTCTTGCCCCCCATTGCTTCTTCTCTGTGGAGCCTCTTAGTTTGGGCAGCCCTTACATGCTGGGGAGGGGGGGTGCAGCTCTCCAAGGTCTTGACCTAAATGATGACAGGGGAGGCCTGCATGGGCCCCTTTAAGAGATGAACCACGTGAGGTTAGGGAGCATGTTCCCCTGGGCTCCTCTGAGATAGGTCTCTAAGCTTGGATGACACCTAGATCTGGGACTTTACCTTCCCCCTCTGGGAGCTTTCTCCCTGTGTTGTTTGGGGCCCCTCAGAGCAGGAACATGCAGGACATCTGACAAGTTAGCAGCTGCCCTGGATAGTGCAGATGTGGAAAGTGCCCGTATGACTCAGGCAGATCTGGAAAGTAGGAGGTAGGCTCTGCTGGTCCACACTCTGCCCCATCCTGCTGTTCACAGTCTTGCTTGCTCTGCCTGCCTACTCAGAAGAGGTGGCTTTGGTCCAGAGGCTCAGGCCCAGTTTGAGATGGACAGACCCAGGGTGAGGTGGGATCCAGGACAGGTATGAACTGTCCTCACTATCAGTGAAGCCTCAGAACCCAGATGGATAGCAGGCAGGAACAGGGCTCCTAGAGGACCTAAGGAATCCTGCCCAGGGTGTCCCAGGGTAGGTAGGGGGCAGAATTAGGCTCTGATTTCTGAGAGCTGAACTTATAAACAAGTGAGGTAGGGGGTTTTCAAGGACCACCTGTCTACCTTTAAGCTCAGGCCAGGCTCCCTGAGGCTTAGAGGGCATTCTAAGCCTCCTCACCCCACCCCGATTCTGCCTCTTTCTTCTGCTGGAAGAACAGTAGTGTTTCCTGACCTTGTCCTGTTGCATGTGGCCAAATAAAATATGTTCCCAGACCAACCTGTGCCCTGTGGTTTCTGGAGGAAAAGGCAACCTTCATGGGCAGCCCTGCCCAGACCTGCAGGAGGTGCAATGGTGTGGCTTCTGTAGAAGGTACAGGGAGGAGTTGACGATTCAGGAGCCAGGCATCACAGAACCAGGGTCATGGAACCCCTCAACAAGCTGCAGACATCTCATTTACAGGCCAGCTTGCTCTGGAGGGCGAGCAACAAGACTAAGGGCAGGGTATGTGGATATCTCTGGGCAGACCTTGCATCCACGTCAGACTGGGTCCCCAGGACCACTCAGACACTGCTTCCTGGTGTTCCTCTTCACCCAGAGTTTTACTGACATGAGATGAAGCCTGGCACACAGTAGATGCACAATAAGGACATTTAATTACCTTACTCAATAGTGCGCTAGTTTAGGGCCTCTGCCAGGCCAGGACCACCACCCACCTGCTGTATGACTAACTGGAAAAAGATGCTCTTCTACGAAGATGCAACCCTGACTGCAATTAACAGCGTGGCCTGACCCAGCCCCCTTACACAGTGTACAACCTGCACAGCCCTTGGTGATCGCCTGAACGAGGTGCTTGATGAGTATTTGAAAGAAGGAAGGAATTATGAATTTAACATGTACTTAATCCTGACAAAAACCCTAAGAAGTTTCTACCTTTGAATCAAGTGAGGCCTGCGGATGTCATGCCCTAGTGAAGGAAAGAGCAGAACAAGCCCAGTGTCTCCTCCCCTACCAGTGGGTCCAGCAGGAAGGAACAGGTAGGAGCAGGAGGGAGGAGGGAAGAGGTGGGGCGACCGAGTGGGAGGGGCGAGTGGCGCGGGGCGGGGCCAGAGCGGAAGTTGCCGAAGAGGCTTCCGTGAGGCCCAGGACTTCCGGATCTATGCCGGGCAGAAGACCTAGGCTCGTCTTCCCGCGCTGGCACCGGGGCCACTGTGGCCCCGAAGTGGTGGTGGCCCCGGAGTGGCAGTGAGGGCGGGGCGACAGCCGACGTCGCTGAGGCCGCAGACTCCAGGCCAACCCTGAACTCCAATCCGGCGCCCAGGTCGCGGCCCACCCTGCCAAAGGCAGAGGGCGGCGGGCGGGGAACCCGGGTCTCCCGCGCGGGGCCGTGGGGGCTGAGCCGAGCCCGCGGACACTGTGCCTGTGGGTCCGGGCGGGGGACAGTCTCCTGGCGGGGACGGCGCTGCGCCTGGTCGGAAACGCCGGGCCCTGTTCCCGACTTGTGGCCTGGCCGCAGGGCTGCCCAGGCGTGGGCTCGGCCTCTGTGGCCAATGAGGCCACATCCCGCGGGCGGCGCCGGGCTTGAGGGCGGAGATGGGACTTCCAGGCACCCGGTCACCAGCGAGATAGGGGACGGGCCCCAGACTTCCCTCAGCGTCAGCTGCTGCTTCCCAAAGGTGACTTAGTAAAAGCCCCTCTGGAGGCTCCATATAGAAAACAAGAGCTTCTGCTTGTGACACTGCTGTGAAGTGTGAACGAGGTGGCTTCTTAGGGTTGTCCTGGGCTTTTCCACCACAAAATGCCCTAGGGTGGCCATCACCCACCTGCCCCACCCCTAGGAGGGTTCTGCCTAGGCAAGCTACAGAAACTGTGATGGCTGGGGGTGATAAAATTCCACCAGAACCAAACTCCAGACTGGGTGCCACGTGGGAGGCTGTACCCAAGATGCCTCTAATTTGCAGCCCAGAGACTTTTATTTGGTGTAGACAGTGTTTTTAGAAATTGTCAACGTTTTATAATTGATAGATTTCCTGCATTTTTTTTAAGTATTTACAATTGCTCCTGAAAAGTTAGAAGCACATGGGTTTGACGGGTTTTCCATCAAAGCATTTTTCACAAGGCATAAGCACTTTTCTGACCTGTGGTTTCTTCTCTGTCATGTTAAAGTACCTTTCCCCTGGCAGGAGCCAGCCTGTATTCCACCACGTTTTCTGGGATGGATGGGCACTTGCAGAAGACTGAACCGTTGCTTTTCCAAGTCTCTGTGAAAGTTAGAAGAAGCCAGCAAGTTTCTGTTTCCTGCATATAGGTGGAGAACATTCTCTACCCTCCATTTGAGCAGAGACCACCCATCTGAGTGACAGCACAGAGCCCTAGCTGCCAGCCCACCCTACCCACCTGAGGCAAGTACCTGGGATCCCCTTAAGGAGCTGACCAGGCAACAGATTCAGGTGAGGGTAGTGGCACTGTTGGGACATTTTCCAGAACCTGTGTGCAGTACAGAGGTAGAGAGAGGAAGGTGTTCTTGGGGGCAGGTTCACTGACCTGTTGGCAGCGAAGTTAACAGTAGCTGTCTGTGCCAGCCCGTGCCAAGTGCATCACTATCCTCAGTCCTCCCAGGGCTTCTGGGTCAGGACAGTTCCTGTAGTCCCTTCCCAGCTCCCCAGCTAGACACTGCAGGCCAGGATTTGAACTCAGGCAGTCTGCTCAGGCATCCTCTGTCTGCCTTGTTTTCCGGCCATTTCCAAATGGACTCGCCCTGACACCCACGGCAGCCCAGCCCAGAGCTATGTGGCCTTTTCACTGGGGTGTTTTATCCCATCACATCTGGCTGCCCAGGCCAAAGTGAGCATTTGAGGAGAAGGAAGTTACTTCTCAGCACTACCCCCACCACTGAATGCCTATTACTGGTCTGGGGATGTTAAAAAAGATGTCATGTTCTAACAGCAAATTCACAGCATTAAAATAACAGAACAATCACCAAAACCCTTGGACAGCTTGCAGACAACTGTGAGGCCTCCACAGAATCTTAACAGTTCTCCCAGCCCACCAGGTCCAAAATTAAACAGTGTTTTTGGAAATGGGAGAGACCTTCACCAGAATTGTCCATAAACACTAACGTTTTTATTGTATTCTTCCAAGTGTGTGTGACATGTGACCGCTCTGAGGGCCTCCTGTGTAATGGAAGGACCCTCATGAATGCTGCTTTGTCTCTTCCCTCTGGTTTTCACAAAAGAGGAGAAGGTTGGAGAGAAGCCCCAGCCTGGGTCCCCAGGGCTCTGAGGGTCCAACCATCTCCCTGGTGAGGGCTCATAACCACTGTCGCCCCCTACAGGCCTGTGGGCGCACCCTGCTGCAGCCATGGCGCTGGTCAGCATCAACGAGCTGCCCGAGAGCATCCTGCTGGAGCTGTTCACGCACGTGCCGGCTCGCCAGCTGCTGCTGCGCTGCCGCCTGGTCTGCAGCCTCTGGCGGGACCTCATTGACCTGGTGTCGCTCTGGAAGCGCAAGTGCCTGCGCGAGGGCTTCATCACGGAGGACTGGGACCAGCCGGTAGCTGACTGGAAGATGTTCTATTTCCTGTGCAGCCTGCGCCGGAACCTTCTGCTCAACCCGTGTGCGGAAGGTTTGCCTGGGGGCTGCCACTGGGCTGGTTCCTAAACTCCGGGGCCTCGGGGGCTGTACACTACCCAGAATGTTCCCTCACAACCCTAAGACTGACCTCACTGCCTTGCTTCTTCTTCGGCCTTGAGGTTTCAGCACCCCGCCCTGACCCCACATCCCCAAACAGCCCACCTCACCCCTATCTTGTCACCCCCATCTAGTACCCTGTTGTATCTTTCATAATTTTTTTTTTTCCTCTGCCACAACCTTTTAAGTTCCAGAGGCCTGATGGACCTTGTCTGCCACTCTATACAGTGTCCACAGGGACACCTTCATATAGCAGGTGCTCAGGAAATGTTGAATGAATGAATACACTGCAGACCCAGCTGTCCCCATAGCTCAGTCCACACTGCCCAGTGTTTATCAAGGTCGTCTTTGTGTCACGTCTTTGTGAAGTCTACAAAGAAATTATCCATCCTCTCATTATCATCACTATACAGATGAAGAAAATGAGGATTTAGAGTGACTGTGACCACATAGTTTGAGGCCTGTTTAGCCTGTAATAGCTGATTATACTTGCCAGTATTCATTCAGTACCTAGTATGTACTAGGCACTGGGCTTCTTGTTGGAGTTAGAGCAGCAGCTGATTATGAATCATGGTTTGCTACTCACAGTCCCTTTCCTGTATATTTTCTCCCTTTATCCTCATGAGGATCCTGGGAATTGACCAGTTAAGGTCGGCTTCATTTTACAAAGGGAAAGCCCTAGGCTCCAAGATGAGTGATTCACCCGAAGGTGTAGAACTCTTAGCTTCTGGGATCTGGTTCTGGCCAATGAAGGCCTCAAGCTCCTCCCAGAGACCAATAGACAACATCCCACTCAGTCTGTCTGCCTGTCCCACATTCCACGTGGAGGCTGCCTGGCCACAGCACCTGCTTGGCCCACTGTTAATGCCACCTAATGGAGTTCCTTCCATGAATTCAGGGTTAGCTCAGCCACAGCCCAGAGAGTGTCTCGTGCTGGGTGGGGGCCATCTGAACCATATCAGAGTAGTAGGTCCCCACCACCCTCCAACAAACCCACAATTCAGTTCTCTCCACCTCTCCTCCCAACCCTGGTTATGTAGTTAATCTCTCCCTCCTGGACACTGGGAGATGACAGTGGTCAGGTAAGTGATGAGCCATTGAGGACAGTACTATCAGAGGCCCTCTGTAATTTTAATTTTTCAGTTTTGGCTGGGGTCAGGCTTGAACCCGCCACCCCTGGTATATGGGGCCAGCATCCTACTCCTTGAGCCACAGGTGCCGCCCTGTAATTTTAATTTTTTAAGAACTGATACTTGGGTATTTCCCAGAGCTCCCCAGCAATACAAAATTGAGGAAGGGTTTGGTTTAGAAAGTCTGGTTTACAATTTCCAGTGATACATATTTTCTCTAGCCTCATGCTAGGAGTCAGGCCAGTTTGGTACTGCATCAGAGGGAAGGGTCCAGTCAGAGATGTGGTGAGGACAGGGGAATATGATGGAGGGAGCTTTGTAAAGGGTGCTTCAAGGTGCAGTTTGGGTGCACTTGGGCTGATAAGAGGGCTGACTTTGGTTGGTTAGGCCCTTAGCATCCACAGTCCAGAGATCGGAATATGAACATCTCCTACCCTACCCTCCTTCCTGTTGTCTCAGGAGCCGGTGGGGAGGAGACCTAACCTCTGCTTCCTTTTCTTAGAGGATTTGAGATCTTGGCGAATCGACTCCAATGGGGGAAACCGATGGAAGGTGGAGAGCCTCCCTGGAGACAATGGGAAGGATTTTCCTGATCCCAAAGTCAAGAAGTACTTTGTCACATCCTATGAGTAAGGCAGACTGCACCAAGCAGCCTCATGTGGAGGGATTGAGGGTCAGGACACTTTTGCCTTAGTGAGGGTCCCTGCAACGCTCAGGGCAGCTGGCCCCCTAACCTGCTGAGAATCCTCTGCTTCTTGGAGCAAGTAACTCAGTGATTGGGTTAATGGCAGTGGAGGTCACCTGAAGGAGGCCAGGAGCCCTCTGGGTGGTTAAATCAGGGGTGTCTATAGGCAGCCCTGATCCAGGCACCTGAGTTCATAAAAGTTGCTCTCCTTAGTGTCCCAGGAGACTAGGCCTCTGGACTGGGATCAGATGCCATGCAGGCACAAGTGGGTCACTCCCTGCATGTGTTCCTTGTGGCAGCACCAACCAGTGCCTGTCCCATACCTCTCAAGGGATACCTGGGTCTCCTGAACCACACCCTAGGCTCAACGGGGCTTCTAAGGGTGAGGAAGGACCCTACAGAACATAGCAGGGAACTTGACCTATCTCTCTGCTCCCCAGCATGTGCCTCAAGTCCCAGCTGGTGGACCTCAAGGCTGAGGGCTACTGGGAGGAGCTAATGGACACACTTCGGCCTGACATCGTGGTCAAGGACTGGTGAGTGGGGCCTGTGGCCTGTATCATCACACTCTACATCCTTCCCTCTTCTCTTACTGCCATACCCACCAGGAGAGACAACTCACAAGTGCCCATTCTGTGCCTGGCAGTATCCGGGGGCATGGGCTGTCCCCAGAGCCAGGCAGACTTGGCATGACCTCCCTCTGCCACAGGACTCAGTGATTGCTCACCCAGCAGCACCTCTAGGCTCCCAAATACTCTGTTACCTCATCAGCAGGACACAGTAGCCCCAGTCTGTAATTGGGGAGACTGAGGCCCCCAGATGAGTTGTTCCTAATGGGCCCTAGAGTAGCAGAGGACCCAGCCCTCTCTTGACAGGCTTTCTTGCCTACCTGTCTGCCCTGCCCTGTCCCTGTTCACCCATGACTCTTTCTCAAGCTCTTGCTGGTGCACAGAACTGGCCAGCGGCCTGGCTGGGCCCATGGAAGAAGCTGGACTCCAGTGTTAGCCAGGCCCCAGGCCCACTACTCTGAGCAGGGAGGGGCAAGAGTGTAGGGGTATACAGAGATGTGGGGGGAGGGGCAGCTGGGCCTAGCAGAGAGTGACCCTGAGCCAGCCTCATCACACAGGTCACACCCCTGGAATCTCCCATGGAATGTATAGCTTAGTCCATTCCAAGTGCAGGTGATACAGCTTGGTCAGGGCTTCTGTCTTTGTAGGGACCTATTGCTTTTTGTGGTCACTTCTTTAGCTGAATGCCCAAAAGAGTTGCCCTTTCTCAGATAGGGTAACTGAGGGCCAGCATGGATAGATTGCTTACCCTAGGACCACAGTGAGGGGATGCTGACACCAGCTGGGCCTTGTGGACGGAGCAGTGCCAGATAACGGGAGCTCCAGCCAAGCTCAGGGAAAGAAAACTCCATGGTGTGGGCCCTAGAGCAGCTCTCCATCCCATCAGGTTCGCAGCCAGAAGAGACTGCGGCTGCACCTACCATATCCGGGTGCAGCTGACCTCAGCTGACTACATTGTCTTGGCCTCCTTTGAACCCCCACCTGTGACAATCCCACAGTGGAATGATGCCATGTGGACAGAGGTGAGCCTTCACCTACTTGCTCTGGCCTGTCTGCTTCTCCCAGGGCCTAGAATGCCCCTGGTCTCTGTCCTTGAGCCGTTGCCTTCCAGCCTGGGCAACTCTCTCCCAGAGGACAGTTCCTCCCTACCCCTCTGCAGTTGAGGGGTGCCTCCACCTCCTCCCCTTCCCCAATCTCCCTCCCGCTGGTCATTTTCTCTCCCCTCCGCCCCACAGGTCTCACACACTTTCTCAGACTACCCTCCAGGCGTCCGCCACATCCTCTTCCAGCACGGGGGCCAGGACACCCAGTACTGGGCAGGCTGGTATGGGCCCCGGGTCACCAACAGCAGCGTCATCATCAGTCATAAGATGACCAGAAACCCGGCCCCCCCTGCAGCTCAGCCAGAGGCAGGGCAAGGGCAGAAGGAAGCTGCCCATAAGCCCTCCCCGTTTCATGTCCACACTCCCTTCTGACTCCATCTTCTGACAGCCACTCATCCATCCTCTCCCTGGTCAGCTAAAGGTCCCTCCAGGCAAGAGCTGAGCCTGGAGTGGGCAGTAAAGCACCTTGTCTCAGGAGTTCCTGCCCTAGTTTCAACCTTGGGCAAACCCACCAGCTCCTGGTCTCTTAACTGCTACATAGCCCCCTTTTGTCACAATAAATGTTTTCAGTAAAACCAGCCTGGGGTTAGGTTTATAGGTGGGGGAGGGGTTCTGTGGCACTTTAGTAGAGAAGCAGTTCTTCCTCAGCTTAATGAGGCCACACCTCTCCCTCCCACTCCAGTTAGTGACAGCCCAACTCAACCTAGCCCTTGGGGCCCCTTTATTGAAACAACTCACAGCACAGTATTTGAGACAGACAGTGTTGGCCAGTTGAACCCCAGGGGCTGAGAAGTCAGGTCCCAGCATCCATCATGGCCCTGGGGAAGGCTTCCATGAATGCAACCAGACCTGAGCAGCCTGGGGCTGGAGGGTGGGTGGTCCATACATAAAAGCAATAAGAGCACTTGGAATAAGGGTGGCCCTGCAGCACTGCCTTAGGCTAGGGGCCCCCCCAGAGTCTGACAGTTCCAGCATCAGTAGGATAGCAGGTGCACCCTCAGCTGCTTTTATGAGCTCGCTCTTCCACATAGAGTTGCATCTAAGGGAGAAAGAGAAAACAACTATGAGTCAGCCGGGGCACCTACACTCACTGGGCCCACCAAGGTTAAGGGAAAGGAGAGAGAAGAAAAACCTTACACTGGGTATTCCCTAGTCCTCTTCCCTGAGCCTTGATCTGTAAGTCCCCTGGCAAGACCTCCTTAAAAATCCCCTAAATAAAGTTTCTGTGGTCCCCATGAAGCTCACCTTTAAAATGTCTGATGTCATGGTTTTTAGGGGTATCAGCCGGGGGTCATGCATGTGGACATCCTGCTCATCTGCCAGGATCCAGGGGAAGTCCTGAGGAGGGGACCAATGTGAAGGATAGAAGGGGCTGGACCCTGGCCTGACCTCACCTTGCTGCCCCTCCCCTTCCAGATTGGGGTGGGAGGACATCCCTCTGACTTGAGGGAGCATCAGAATCACTAGGGAGGTGCTGGTGGGACAGGTCAAGTCTACCAAACCCAAGTGATTTAACAAATCCAAAACACCAATTCTGAAACTGGTGGGCCAGCACCCACTCCCTAGAGAAACTTCAGAAGAGCCAGGATGAGCTGGTATCCCCAGCAAGTGGCTCTATCTGTGCTGGTCTTAGCTGAGGGCCCAGATGGAAGAGTGGCCCAGGGTGTAGCCACATCGTTAACACACATGGGAACCTGCTGGGTGCCAGGCACTGGCCTCAGCAACACCCCTGCCCTCCCAGAACTGTGGCATCATGTTTTCAGAGCCTCCCAGAGGCCTCCCTGCCCACCTCCCCACGCCCAGTCTCATCACACCTTGATGACCTGGATCTTCTCCATGTTGCGAGTGGCAGCTTCTCTTGTGTGCACCAGGACTGTGAAAGTACAGCCTGTGGAGGCAGGACGTGGGTGGAGGCTGGGCCCCTGTTGTCTGCCACTGGGCCCAGCCTCTTCCCACCTGCCTCACTGGCTCCACAGCCCCCCCAGTGCAGAGTGTAAAGCAAATACTAAGACAAGACCCCGTCATCTGGGAGAGTGAGGCCAGGCAGAGTTGATCAGGGAACCTTCCTGGAAGAACCAGACCTCAAAAGGGTTCTGAAGGGCAGGAAGGAAGAGATGAGGCTCAACCAGCCAAACAGGGACCTAGAAACAGACCAACCTAGTAACCACAGAAATGGCAAGGGAGGAGGAGCTGGGGAGTGGGCACACCTGGGGGGTTGTGGTCCAGGACGGCATCACACACGCTGATCTTCAGGATGAAGGCTCGGAGCAGCTGCTCCACGTGAGACAGCAGGGAGTCTGAGCTGGGAGTGAGAGGCTCCCATCACATGGTGCCCTCACTCCCACAACCAGCAAACAACCCTGGATACAGACCTAGGCTCCAGAGCCTTTCCAGTGCCTCTGAGAGTGTCAGCCTCTAGGGCTTGGCGCCCTATCTACTCTACAGAGTTAAAATCACCAGAGGACTTTAAAGCCCATGCCTAGCCTCACTCCAGATGAAGGCAGAATGTGCAGCCAGGCTGAAGATAACCCAGAGAGGAGAGGGCTTGCCTGAGGCCACATAGCCAGTGGGGACAGGTTGACACCAGATTCTAGTGTCCTGATCTCACTGGAGAAAGCATGCAGTTGACCAACTAACACTTGTGCCCAAGGTCAACGTCTAGTTAACGATGGACTGGACATTTGACTGAGACATCAGGAAACTGGGTCTGAGTCCCGGGCTCTGCTACCATCCAGGAGACCCTAGGTAGTTCACGTCACGTCTCTGAACCTTGTTTCTGCATCTATAAAATAACATGCCATTCGCCAATGCTACAATTTTCCAGGTGTGGCACATGGTAGTGTCTATGTAACCTGTGTACTGTCCACAGAGACCAGTGCCTGCCCAGCTTTGTCTCAGTCATTAATAGGGTAAACCCTTGGCAGATTGGCACATCTTGCCCTCTCTCCTTTCAGACGTTTGCCATGGTATTCAGGGGCTGCCTTAAAGAGGTGGGGATAAGGGTCATGTACTGCTAGAGACAGACCTCAATCAGCTAGCAGGCAGTGGGGGAGAGCAGCTCACCTGATAGACAGCAGTGGAGGCTGGGTGATCTCAAAGACGAATTTCTCCACTGGGCGGTGCTCTTTATCCAAAATTACCACCACCACTTTGTCCACATCATTCTGCATGGACAAGAATCCCCTACTGCAGAGCTGGACACTAGACCCCCCTCCACTTCTCCCTGCCCAGAGAGGGATGGGAAAGGGTACGCTCACAGCCCTACTCATCTGAGGGTCCCTGAGAGGCCAGGGAGTGGGTTTGAGAAGTTTAAGATGGCACCCTCAGACATAAGTGGTGCAGGTTAAAAGAGTACCTCGACCCCGTGGGAGTCCCAGGAATCTGTGACCAGGACAACATAGGAAGAAGCGGCCCAGACAGAACTTTCAGGGTGGAGGGTAAAACCCAGAACCCCCCCCCCCACAGGGCAGCCCCTACTCAAAGCCATCTCTACTAACCCAGGCTCTCAGGCACCCAAAACGTGACCCACATACATGCCTGTCCCTGGGTAGGGGTGGTCTACAGAGTACAGGGAACAGGCTTCTGCATGTTAGTGCCATGAGCACCCTGTATGAACTCCCCATCCAGGAGCTGGGCCTATGTGGATGGAGGGACAGATTGGAGGGGAGGTTGGAGGGACTTGGTGCCCCCTCACCTTCTCCAGGAGTGGCTTGACGCAGTGCAGTGTGTCCTGGATATACTGATTCAGTTCCGGATGGCAGGACATCTGCACACAACCCCACGTGTCTGGTGAGGCCCAAAGCACAGATGTGGAAACCACCCAACACCCTTCCAGGAGCTCAAGACCTCATTTGCCTTCAGAGGTCCAGCAGCTCCCTAAATCTCCCTACCCTAGAGACTTGACTTTCCCTCATGGGGCTAAGAACTGTGAATTTATCCATGAAGAAAAAGAAATTAGAGGACACAAATTCAAATTCAGCACTAGCATTTAATATAGCATTAGGGGCCAGGCATGGTGGCTCATGCCTGTAACTCTAGTACTCTGGAAGGCCAAGGTGGGTGGATTGCCTGAGCTCACGAATTCGAGACCAGCCTGAGCAAGAGTGAGACCCCATCTCTACCAAAAATAGAAAATCTAGTCAGATGTGGTGGCAGGTGCTTGATAGTCCCAGCTATCAAGAGGCTGAGGCTAAAGAATTGCTTGAGCCCAGGAGTTTGAGGTTGTTATGAGCTATGACACCAGGACACTCTACCAGTGCAACAAAGTGCGTCTCCGTCTCAAAAATAATAATAATAACAATAATAATAATAATACAACATTAGGAGTTCCTAATGTGAGTCCATGGACTCCTCCAGAGTATGGGGAGTCCCAACAATTTACACTCAAAGTTGTGTGACTTTGTGCATATGGACAGTTTTCCAGAGAAAGGATCCAGAAATTTAATCGGATTTCAAAAGTTAAGAACTGATCTTAGGCAAATTATTTAATTTCTCTGAGTTTCAATTATTTCATATGTGAAGATCTTATATAGTGAGGATTAAGTGAATTAAGTACTCAATACCAGCGGGTGCTCAGCAAGTGCTGATTCTTTTTTCTTTTTTCCTGTACAGATGCACCTTGACTTACTATGAGATTATGTCTTGATAAACCCATCAAATTACATAATACAAAAATGCATTTAATACACCTGGCCTACATCATAGCTCAGCTGAACCTACCTTAAATATGCTCAAAACATTTACATTACTGTTGGGCAACCTGATCTAACACAAAGCCTATTTTAAAACGAAATGTTGAGTATCTCGTGTAAATTAATTAAATACTATACTGAAAGTGGAAAACAAAATGGTACTATGAGTACACCAAGTACAGTTCCTGTTGAATGCACATCACTTTAGAATTATCCTAAGGTTGAAAAATCTAAGTTGAACCACTGTAAGCCGGAAGCCACATGCATGTCCTTTAAGCATCCACCATTTGCCAATATTCAGTCTTTTGTTCTTTTTTTTTTTTTTGAGACAGAGCCTCAAGCTGTCCCCCTGGGTAGAATGCAGTGGCATCA
>NW_003852462.1:8278198-8313288 GCF_000181295.1 Otolemur garnettii
GCTATAGGCGCCGAGCCGTGCCCGGCTATTTTTTGGTTGCAGCCCGCATTGTTGTTTGGCGGGCCGGGCTGGATTCAAACCCACCAGCTTAGGTGTATGTGGCTGGCACCTTAGCCACTTGAGCCATACGCGCAGAGCCTCAGTCATTTGTTCCAATGCTTACTAAGTGCTTTCCAAGGGACAGGCAGTTCCAGGAACTGGAGATATAGTGGCATGTTTATACTGTGCCTTTTAACCTTAAACAACCCACTAGAGTTTAGGGTGAATGGGAGGATGAGAAGGTGCTGGAGATTTTCAGAAATCCTCTCCCCGCACCAAGCTCCAGTTTTAGGAGCTTGCTTGTTTATTTATTTATTTATTTACTTGGAGACAGTGTCTCACTCTGTTGCCCTGGGTAGAGTGCCATGGTGTCACTGCTCAAAGCAACTTCAAACTCTTGGGCTCAAGTGATCATCTTTTCTCAGCCTCCCAGTAGCTAGGACTACAGGTACCCACCACAATGCCCGCCTAGTTTGGAGGGTTTTTTTCTATTTTTAATAGAGATGGGGTCTTACTCTTACTCAGGCAGGTCTCGAACTGCTAAGCTCAGACAACTCACCCAAATCAGCCTCCCAGAGTGCTAGGATTATAGGAGTGAGCCACTGCATCAGGCTTTCGGAGCTCGTTTCTTTTTGTTTTTGTTTTTTGAGACAGAGTCTCATTTGTCACTCTCTGCAGAGTGTAGTGGCATCATTGCTCACATAAACCTCAAATTCTTGGGCTCAAGTGATCCTCCTATATCAGCCTCCCCAGTAGCTGGGACTACAGGCCCCCACCACAACGCCCGGCTATTTTTTAGAGACAGGTCTAACTTTTGCTCAGGCAAGACTCCTGAACTCAAGAAATCCATACCCCTCAAACTCCCAGAGTGTGAGCCACAGGCCTGACTTTAGGAGCTCTTTTAAAACCTCGCCCCCAGGACATCTATAATCTGAGAGCCTGGTCCCTAACTTCTGGCCAGGGAAACTCCCTTCTAAGGGGATGGTTAAAAATGGCACTTCAGAACTGGAAGACAAGGGCAGGCTGAGGGTAGACTGGACCTAAAGGTGGAAAAGAGTTTTCAGTAATCCACTTCCTACCCACTCTGTATTTCTGAGACGACCTGTGGCCCCAGCTCAGCCTTGGAGGCTCACCTGGACGGGCACGTTGTACTTCTTGCGCTTCTGGAAAATGCCCACTGGGTAGACCTCGCGCACATAGAGGATTAGGTGCACAGCCACCTCCAGGAACTCGCAGAGCACGTCCGCCACCACTGCAGAGCCACAAGCAGGTATGCTCGGGGGAAGCCCACGGGCCCAAGCCACCCCACACCCCGGGCCCGAGGGTCTAGCTTCCCTACCTTGGCCAAAGTTGAGGTCCTGTCGTGTGAGTGTGGTCATCCTTCCGGCTACCTAGGAGACAGAGCAAGAGTAAGGGGTAGTTCCAAAGGCCCAGGAGCCGCAGGGCCCGCCCGCCTCCACCGCCCCGCCCCTCCCTTACGTCTAGGGGGAGATGGGGCAGGACCCCCAGGCTCGCGCGCGCGTACATATCAGGGCAGCTGGGAAGGACTTCTCCACGCTGGCGTCACACATTGGGGGCATCAGTGGCGCCCCAATCAGCCTCTGCCCATTGGCCTCCCCAGCACCCACCTCATCCCGCTGTCTCGTGGGGGGATTAGGAATGACCAATGTTTGCCCACAGAAAAAACAGGGCCCCTCACACAGTGGGAAAAAGCTGGATGCGCAGGGCCGGAACGTCAAGCGGGACAGGCGGAAAGCGAAGCTGGGTTGGGATAAGGCTCCACCCCCTACCAGGCCTGATTCCCCGCCCCGGGGCGGGAATCCCTGCCCCTCCTCCTCCTCCCGTACCTGCTCCAGTCTCGTTCCTATTCCGGCCCGGGCCCCGGCACCGGGAGACACCGATCGCACCGCTCGCGCCTCCCGCTCAACCCGCGGCGCCTCTCGGTGACGTCCGAGGCGCTCCGGCGGGTCCTAGCGCCCGCCTTCAACACTCCCACTTCCCTGCGTGGCCCTGCCCTGGTCTGGCACTAGGCTGCTTCGGTCCGCTGGGGCGTCAGGGGTGGGAAAAACGTCTGCCGAGGGCGTGGCTTGGAAGGGGGCGGGGCCTGGCCTTGCACCCCAGAACAGCCGGAGTAGGGAGTGGGCAGAAACTGCAGCGCTACCTCCCTCCCACTAAGCGCGAGCGCGATAAAACACAACTTCGAGCTCTGCTTCGGGTCGGATCGGTACGTATTTTCTCCTCCAGGGCATTTCTCTTCCTTTAGCTGGCGCCGGAAGGGGGCGGCCCGGAGTTGTTAGAAAGGGACAGGTGAAGGGCACAGCTGGGGACCAAGGGCAGCCCCATCTACTGCTAGCCCCGGAGTTGCCATCCCCGCAGCTGCCCAACCGCAAACGAATCCACTGTTTCCAGGGCGGGGCCATCCCCAGAAGCAAGAGGGCCGTCCCCACCCCATCCCCACCCAGAACCTAAATGTAGCCGGTCCGATAGGATAAAACCCCTTGCCCTTCACTTCGTAACAATAGCTGACCTTTACCGAGTTCCAGCCTGGGCTAAGTGCGTCCGTGGGTTCTCTCAGAATAACTCCATGCGGCGGTTGCTATGATTGTTCCCTTTTTGATAAATGAGGTATGTGAAGTTAGCCTGCCAAGTCCCATAGCTCCAGGAGAGGCGATGTGGAGGTGCCTTATTGCTCCCGAGGCCCCCAGAGGCATGGACTTAAGTCTCGAGGAGCTGCAATGGCCCTCAGAGATGATGATATTAATATTAAAATAACTACCAACCTGGATGAAGCACTTATGTGTCAAACACTGATTTCTTTGGTTCCCTTGTTAGCTCTAGGAGCTACGTATCCATTTTACAGCCCTACTTCATAGATGGTTAAGCAGGCCCAAAGATGTTCTCGAATCCACCGAAATCATGCACCCAGCTCTAACACCTATTCTAACACTAAGGCTTCAACTTATTTACAACTCCTTTATTTTACAGTGAGAAAACTAAGGTCAAAGAAGTGGCCACAGAGAATACATGACAAGTCAGACTTTGTCACTGACCTTCCAGGATGTAAGAATTTGTTAGGACTCCCATCCACCTGTCTGTACACAGATCCAGCCAGAATGTTCACCATCTCCATCTCACGAAATTGGAGATCTGCATTTCTCCCCATAGATGCCTTCAAACCTGCATTTACACACTTTCTGACAGGGAGAAAATAAATAACCTGGCTGATGAAGTCAGGAATGTCAGCAGAGCATTTCTCAAAATGCGGCCCTAGAAAATCCAAATCAGAATCCCTGGGGAGCCTATTAAACACACAGCTGCCTGGCCACCCTCTTCTACCAGATCACTCTGACCTGCCCTTTAACAAGCTCCCCGTGTCCCAGATGCCCAGGAAGGTATGGGAACCACCACAGTAGTTTAGGCTGTTTCCAGAGTATATCTGCATTTTGTAAAATTACAGTGTTTAACCCAAAAGGATGGATGAATTTATTTCAGGAACTGATGCACCTGGCAGCATTTTGCAGGGATCCTGCCCACATCATGCCATTCTACACACAGTCAGCCGAACAGTTCACTAACTCATAGACATTGTCCCCTGGCTCCTTGAGATTTAATCATTGCAGATGTTTGGTAACTTGGGAAAATTGAGAGTCCTACTTTCCCCTCTCTGGAGGCTGCTAGAGCAGCTTTTCCTTTGGTGGCAGGCAGTGGCAGTCTTCTATTTAAAGGGGCCTTTGGACTGGGGTCTGGGGTGAGGAGGCTCAGAGCCCAGCTACTCCTGTGGGGCATCCTCTAGGACACAGTGTGAGGCACATGGGCCTCTAACCCCAGTCCTCTGCCCTAGCAGACATAGTACAAGCCACCATAGGTCTCCTGACTCAAGGAGCTAAGAATCTCAGAGAACTCTGGGAGGAAATAAACTCAACCATCATTTTTCTTATGGGGAAGGACACTGGGGTTCCTTTGACACTGGGGTAGCCACCTTGTCAACTAGAAACCCATGGATAAGAATGTCTGGGTTTGGGATGTTGGATTCAGAGCCAGTCACAAACATGTTGGCTGGGAGGCAGATGACGAAGGATTCAAACTGATCTGACTTCTAACCCCAGAAAGGCTTCAGTCTCCTCATTTGTGAAATGAACAAGCTAGACAGGTCTCATGGGGGTGTCTTAAAGCTGGGGATGGAGGTGGGTCTGAGTCAGCATGGGGCCATCGGGAGAGTCCCATGAAGACATCTGTCCATGGGGCTCCACGGCATCTGGTTTTTCATATCTTAATCGCATCAGCATGATGGATGGTTGTGGGATCCAGATTATATTAGGGGGTTAATTTATTGCATTTTGAATACCCATTTGCTGGGAGACTGTTTTTCAAAGTTATCTGCATATTTTATACCATAATGACAATATGTAGGAAGAGAGCTGGGAGGGAAGGACCGGTGTTTGGGAGAAGAGAGAGCTTATTTGCCAACTGGAGCAGGTCCCTAAGGACCTGCAATGGGGATGGAGAGAAAATCACCCCCAAGAGACTGAAATGGAAACTGAGAAGGCAAGCTGCAAGACAGTGTGAGCACCAGCCCGGTGAAGACTGAGACCTGCACAGGCAAAGGAGACTGGGGTGTGCTGGACAAGCACACAAGAAACAAACTGAGGAAAATAGGCAATAAAGTGTCCAACCCCTAAGATGCTTCCAAAGCCCTCCCCTATCCACTGGGCTGATCACAGGACAAATCACCTGTTCCACCCTGCCTAAGGTTCCCAGGACCCCCAAAACATGGCAGGGGCAGGGGGCATATATAGTGATGGTGACAATCCCTCTGATGCCTTCATGTTCAGGGGCTCAACCAGTTGGAACACCCCTGAGCAAGGACCCAGCCTCATTGATTTTTTCGGTCAGCACCTCACCCAGTGCCTGGCAAAATTTGAGTTCTCAATGTGTCTGTTAAATGAGTGAATGAAAGAATGACAGAAGAATGAAATGATGGTGGACAGTGGCTCATTACCACTTGCCTGACCTGAATCCCAGATTAATCTGGATGAGGAGTAAAGACCTCCAATTTCAGTGCTTGGGCTTTAGGTGGTGGTGTGCAGAGAAGGTTTTAAAGACAAAGCAAGGTCTGTGGAATGTTCCCTATGGTATCTCCCTATTCACCAGGCCTGCTCATGTGTCCAGCCTTCCTCCTCTCTCCCTAGTACTGCTCCTCAACCAGCTTTGCAGCCCTTCCCTCCCTGAACCTCAGTTTGCCAATCTGTAAAATGGGATAATGATAGTTCCAATTCCATAGGATTGAGCAAGAAGTAAATTACATCATGTTTATAAAAATATAAAGTACACAATACCTGGAACATAAATGCTCAACTAATGGCATTGTGACAATGATATTAAAGATCTACACACATTGTTAAGCCCCCAGAGTGTACACTCTGGATAAGCCACCATGCTTTTCAAAACCCTATCCAAAGTATACTTAGCTGCCCCCATCTCTATTTCCATTTCCTAAGGCAGCTGGCAACTTCTAAGGCACCCTAGAGAGGACATGCATCCTCATGGCACAAGGCATCTGAAGATAAGGGGCTGTGGCCAAAGACAGTTCCTCTCCCCCCTCATCAGGCCTCCTGGAGTGAGGCCTGACCTGGATAGCTGCCCCAGATCCTTGGGTCCACTGCTGAACTGGGACCCAAGCCAGAGCCCTGACCATAGACCAGTAACACAGGTGGCTACCAACACTTCAGCCAGAACAATGCTCCGACATGCAATTCCCTCTGTGGGGTTCCACAGACTTCCCTGTGTTCCTCACCCCTCACTAGTTAGGAGGACCTTAATGATCATCTATTCTTTTTTCTTTTTTTCTTTTTGTGAGAAAGGGGGACCATGGCATCATCATAGCTCATTGAAATCTCAAACTCTTTAGCTCAAGCAATCCTCCTGCCTCGGCCTCCCTAGTAGCTGGGACTACAGGTGCCTGCTACAACATCAGCTAATTTTTTCTGTTTTTAGTAGAGACAGGATCTCCCTCTTGCTCAGGCTGATTTCAAACTCCTGACCTTAAGGGACCCTCCTGCCTTAGCCTCCCAGTGTGTCAGGATTACAGGCATGAGCCACCTCTCTCAGCCCTGATCGTTTATTCTTAAACATGGAGCTTCTACCTAGAGAAACGCACAGTGACACTAAATGTCTTATATGATCTCAGGAGTTTCCAGATCCTTTGATGCCATCATGGACCACCAGTTGATCCAGCTCAACCACCACTTTTAAAAAAGAAACAGCTTCTTTTTTTTTTTTAAGATTTTTTTTTCTTTTGAGACAGAGTTTCACTTATTAGCCCTCAGTAGAGTGCTGTGGCACCACAGCTCATAGCAACCTCCAACTCCTTGGGCTTAGGCAATTCTCCTACCTCAGCCTCCCAAAGTAGCTGGGACTACAGGTACCCGCAACAATGCTCGGCTATTTTTTGGTTGCAGTTAGGCTGGGGCGGGGTTTGAACCTGTCACCTTTGGTATATGGGGGCTGGTGCCCTACTCACTGAGCCACAGGCGCCACCCAAAAGAAACAGCTTCTTTATTGAGATATAATTCACAAACCATCATGTTTACCCTTTCACTATACACAACTCAGTGTTTTTTTTTTTTTAGAATAGTCACAAAGTTGTACATCAATCACCACCATCTAATTCTGGAACATTTTCATCACTCCAATAAATAAATAAATAAATAAATAAACCCATACCCATTAGCAGTTACTCCCCGCTCTCCCCTTCTGCCAGTCCCTGGCAATCACTAATCTACCTTTTGTTTCTATGGACTTGCCTACTCTGAACATTTCATATCAATGTAATCATACAGTCTATGGTCTTTTATTGTTCACTTGGCATAATGTTTGCAAAATTCATCCAGGTTGGATAATATATTTGTACTTCAATCCCTTTGATGGGCAAATAACATTTCCGTGTATGGACATACCACCTTTGTTTACCCACTCATCAGCTGATAGATATTGGGCCCACTGTGGCCCATCAAATACATTTTACAGATGGGGAAAGTGAGGCACAAAGTTACCATAACCTGGATGGGATAGGAGTCTAGGCCTCTCCTAACATCCACTCTGGGAGAACCCAGAGAACAGAGTCCAAGCACATGAAAAAGTTCTCCCAGCTACAGATCAGCCAGAGCAGGAGCATTTGAACCAATTTCCAATGAATGCCAGGCCACAGCTTCATCCTTGACAAAAGAAGTCATGCTCACTGTCCACCCTCTCAGGCCTAAGCAACCACCACCTCTTCTCTGCCACAGTTCCTAGCTGGTCACCCTGCTTTCACCTTTGCCCCACTGCAATCTATTCTTAACCTTAGGAACCAGTGAATTTGTGAAAACCTAAGTTGGAGCATGACCTGTCTCTGCTCTGCTCACAAACCCCCCACCCCCAATGATTCAACAGCCAAAACCCTTCTGGTGGCCTTTGCAGGTTCACAGGGTTACATCCCAGCTCCCTCTCTGACCTCACCTCCCTCTGTTCCAGCCTCCCCCTTTCTCAAACACACCAGACACCAAGCATGCTTCTGCCTCAGGGCCTTTGCACTGGCTCTGACTGCATCGCTCTTCTCCCTGAAATCACTTGAGTCCTTGCCTCCTTTTCTTTGCCAAAGAAAACTGCCTCACCAAACAAGCCTTTACCAAAAACTTCCCCTAAAAGGACACCTCTTCCCTTCATGCTTTCTCTCCTCAATGCGCTTTCTTTTTCTTTACGGCACTAATTACCACATGACACATCATGTATTTATCAGTTCACTTGTTTATCATCTGTCTCCTTCACTGGAATGGAAGCTCCATGAGGGCAGGGATTCTTGTCCACATCATTTACTACTGTACCCCAGGTGCTGGCACATAGTAGGCGTTCAATAGGTAGTTATTGGATGGGTAACTTAAACCTTCCAGTAAATAAACAAACCAGTCTTTTCACCTACCCATCCTGGTGCTGTCAGGGTAATCATTTTACAATAACAATAGCACCTAATTTTTCTGGGGCATCTCTGTAAGCCAGGACCTTAGGGAACGCTATCCCCGTACACAGGCCAACGTATTTAATCCTGAACCCAGAGACTTAGCTAATGATGATGAATTTCAAAAAGGTTAGGCAACTTGCCCAAGGCCATGGGGGCTGAGGTCAGAAAAGGAACCCAAGCATCTAATCTGAGGGCAGACCAGTGCTCTTAAAATCTCTAAGCCACAACAGCCACATTCTGGAGAAAGAACCAAACAGTGGAAATGAAAGCCAACCGCTGAGCTCTGGGCACCCCCGAGACTGCTGCTTCGCACGTGCCGCAGTCCCGCCCCATCGCTCTTTGATCTTTGCAGCGCCTGTGGCCCCACTGACCCCTTCGTGAGTTATAAGGGCCGCGGGACCCATAACCCAGCATTCCCGGACTCCCAGAGTCGTCAGGACGCGGCGCTCCACGTGGTGATGAATTAGCCTGCCTGAGCGCTGGCTTTGTCCGGGTTAGGCCCGGCTGAGGAGCTTTCAAGCTGGTTTTCGACGGGGCGTGGCGAGAGGTGGATTGTGTGTGAGTGTGTGTGTGTTCCAGGGGAAACTGCCTTTTTCCTTTCCCTCTCAAGAAGAGGGGCACAGGTATGCTCTTAGAGCGCCCCAGGTGAGATGTTAACGCTGTGAAAACCTCCAGTACCCCCAGCATCCAAGAGCGACCTCTCTGGGAACCCCCCACACACACACAGACACACACTCTACACACTTTTGGAGGCTACAAAGGCCCCAGTGCTCCCTATCCTACCCCTCCTGTCCACCCACCCCTCCCCGCCCAGACCATTTCTTCCATCCCATTTGATAGTCTAGGCGGAATAATCCTTTTGGAGACCGGCTGGCCCTTGCTGGACTGGACGCGCCCACAACTGAGCGCGCAGCCTCGATTCATTGTTGGGGTCCGCCAGGGACTCCCTGCCGCGACCCTTTGTCGCTCGCTCCCCACAGGGCCGCTCCAGATGCGCCACCGCTGCCGGCGCCCCTCCCGTCCCACGCGCCCTGGGCAGCGCCGAGACGGCTCTTACGCACCGGGAGGAGTGGGCCCGCCTTGCCCGGTGCCCTCACGGCCGCTGGGCTGCGCCCGCCTTTGTCTGCCTCCTTTGTCTGCCCCGCGCCCTAGCCGAGGCGGCGGCTAGGCCTCTGGGGAGCGGGCCCGGAACGCCGAGCGCAGCTGGCGAGGGCGAACTGCCCGGGAGCGCGCGGGGCCGACCCGGGGCTGCCCCTCGGCGGGGGGCGGTCGAGCCCGCTGCCCACCTGCCTCCGCCCGCCGCCCCTCCTCTGTCCCCTCCCCGCGCTCCCGCCCCTTTCCCTCCAGCCCGCCCCCTCCCGCTTCCTTCCAGTCCCACTCAGCCTGGGCACATCCTTCTGCCGCCCTCGCACCTCTCCGCACGGTCCCAGCTCCGTGGCTCGGTGCTCGGCTGCGCTCGGCTCCCGCAGGCGCTCAGCCTAGCGCCCCTCGGCCCCCTCCCCGCCGGCCGGACAGGTAAGGCACGGCCTTGGCCCGCCCCTGGCCCCGCCCTACCGCCTCACCTGGCTGCGCGCCCGGACAAAGGTGGGCTACCTGGTGCGCTCAGAGACTGGGTGCGCGGGGACTGAGGCTGGAGGTGAGGATACTGCTTTCTTTCCGGCCCACGGACCTATCAGTCCGTGGGTCAGCCGGTCGGTCCGCCGCCTCCGCTCCTCCCTGCGTCTCCCCTGGAGCTCTTGGATCTGCTCCCAGACTCGTCGTCCGCCCACCTGCCACTGGACGCTCACTTTTACGCGCTCTGACACTCCGCCTCGCGCGCGCCCTCGCCACCCTTTCGGGTTTGACTCTCGCTCACTCTCCTTCTTGGCACTAGCTTTCTCTCTGGGACCCGGTCTCTTTGTCTCTCTGTCTCTGCGTCTCCGCGTGTTCTCTCAGGCCGGGCACCCCGGTCTGCCACCGTTGGAAGAAGCCTCAAAGACTCGCTGAGCCCTGGACAGAGCTGGCGGAGTGCCCTCCTGCCCTTTTGAGGCAGCCGATGGGGAGGAGTGTGAGGGGAGGACACTAAGCGCGCCCAGAGCCAGCACCGCTAGTGGCTCGGCGCCCTCCCCTTTGGGCACCAGGCAGTACCCACCCCACAACCTCGACGGCTCTGGGCTCACACTCAGTCCCTTCCACTCCCCACCGCTGCCTTTTCTCCCTCCCCTCTCCAAGGGTCCTAGTGGCCTTAGGGGAGCGCCTTCACTTCCACCAAGTCTTCCTTAGGTCCTCTGCTGGGTGCCCCCTTGACCTTCCCCTTTGATCTCGCCTGCCCAGTATACCCTCCTACTGCTCACCTCTCAGCCTGGCAACACGCCTCGTGTAACCGGTTTAGTACCACCCCTCCGGGGGCAGGCAGACAGGGGCTTTGAGAGTGATCTGGAACAAAGGAATGCACCTCTCTGAGCCTCAGTGTTCCCATCATAAAACGGGGGTATGCCAATACTTACCTGCCGGGATTTGTGTGGAAATAGTGAGGAAGCATGCCAGATGCAGCTCGGGCTGGTTCCCACACCCGTCGGGGGAGGGGAGGAAAGTCTGCAGTCCCTGGGCGGGGTGCGGATAGGGGATAGGAAATGGATCAGAAATTCCAGACTTGGAGACACTTCAGAGTACCCAGCCACAATGTGGTCCCCATCACACTGTCTGTCTCCTCCTACCCACACTGGCATTCACATCCTTAAAAGCCTGTTTTCTCCCTCTCTCGCATACCCTCTGCTTGTCCTAAAATCAGTTAAAATAATCAGAGTGAAAGGGGTCACTTCTTCTGAAATGAGATTAGTGTGGCCATGTCGATGTCACTGACAGCCGCCCATTCATCAGGAAGCATCCAATTCTGAATCTCTGCCTTGCACCAATTTCTTTTATAATGGCACTGGCCACAAGCCGGGTCCTCTCCTCTGGGGGGATTGTCTGGCTGGCTCCTAGACGGGCAGTGTGATTGCCCGAGCCCCAGCCATCCATGGTGTAGGTTGTGGTAACAGATGACACACCACCCCAGGAGCCCAGCAGTGGCATAGGCTGAGTGGCTTAACGAGGGCAACTTTGGAAAAGGGAAACCTTCTTCTGGCTGGCAGGGTCTGGGCTCCCCTGGCTGAGTTTTTGTTTCAGCCACAGCCAGGGCTGACAACCAGAGCCTTTCTCTTTGGAGGCAGGAATGGAGCCAGCCCTCACAGCCCCCTCATCCAGGCTTCCACTCATGACCCTGCTTTGGCAACCCTGGTCCTCCCACCATCTCTGCCTTCTGCCTTCTTGGGACACAGCCTTTCTAGGGAAAGCCAGGTCAGCAGCTCCTGCCACCACCACCACCCCACCACCCCGGAATCTTGCTTGGGTCTGCCTTGCCTCTCACCCACAGTGAAAATGATGGCACCTTCTCTGCCTTCCTCCACCCCCTCAATCAGTCCATCCCCTCTTCCCAACCCAAAACTCTTAGAGGCTCTCTGTGGCCAGTGAATTAACTCCAGAGACCCTGCTAGGCACAGCCCTATTCTGCGCACCTCCCACCACGCCCCCCTCTACCTCCCTGGACTCAGTCACAATGAAGAATTGATCCTGCTCATGGCCTATCTTCCTCTGAGCTTCTGCTAGGGCCCTTCTTTCATCTGAAATGTCTCTGCTGCCATGGTTCAATCAAAGCCCACCCATCCTCTCCATCCTCACAGACCAAGGTCAGATGCCCCCTGCTGTGGGAAACCCGCTGCTCTCTCTTGCCTCCCTGTCTCTTGTGGTCTGCACGGCATGATCTGTATCTAGAATTGCCTGCTCCTCCCTGGGTGGGGGCTGCATCTCTTTCCATTTGTGGCCTAGTGTCTGGCACACAGTAAATGTTATATTGAATTGCATCCTGAGTCAAAGGGACAGGAGTGAGCAGAAAATTACAGCCACAGCTTCTCTCTGAGCTCCACTGAGTCCTGCCATCCAGGCAGAGCAGAGATGGCCTGAGAGCAATGGAGCTCTGGCTGGGGAATCAGGGGGTGGGAGAGAGTCACCTGGAAACCCCCTGTGGTACTGGTGCCCTGCATCACCCTGGGAAAAGAGGATGTTCTCTGTGACTTAGAGGGACAGAGTGTGAGACCGAGCTTGACTCCCAGCTAATTGCTTAGCAGTTATGTGACCTGAAAGGGTCCCTTCACTTGTCTGGCCTGGTAATGTGACGGAGCCAGGATTGCACCCTGTTCTCTTGACCCATAGCCTGGGAAGATCAGGAACTTCCTCCAACGAGGGGTTCCCAGGAGGGTGGGTCATATGAGCAGCATATGAGCATCCCTGTTCTGTCCCATTCGGCGGGTTAGTGTCTCTCACTTGGTCTCCTGACCTTCTCTGCTTGTCATGCCCCAGCCCTTACTCTCAAGGGTGAGCCATTGTGGCCAGTAATTTCCCAGGAAGCTCACGGGAGGATGGCTAAGTCCTTTCCATCAGAGGCCTCCCCCTGCCCCTCCCCCAGATCCCAGGTTAGGCAACTCCTCCCCCACTTCAACACCATGGCCTGGCATTAACCACCCAGTTAATGTCCCTTGATGGAGTGCAGGGTAATGCTGAATGAGGTCCCTCCTAGAGTACAGAGCTGCTGGGTTGAGTTCATTGTAGGATGTATGGTTTTTAGATATTCTCTCTGTGCCAGGCCAGGCACATCACCCACCCTGAGAATGCCAGCAGGTGCAGTGGTATTGGTTATTGAATGGTAGCATGAGCAGTGGTCAAAGCTACGTAAGTCAGATGGCTTCAGACCGTGGCTCTACCACTTGCTCTACTATGTGACCTCAGTATCCCTCAAATCCCTCAAGTCCTTCGAATCTTTGTCCTGATATTCCTAGGTAGCCATTGTTGCTATTATTATCTGAAAAATATTATCCATTTAAAAGGACTAAATTGGACAATGGATATAAAGCTCTTGGCCTAGAATAATAGGTGCCCAGTAGATAAAACCCAAACAAACATATTCATTTTTCAGATATGGAGCTAAAGCCCAGAGAGGTTCATTAACCTGCCCAGGGTCACACAGCTATTAAGTGCTAGAGCCAGGATTCAAGCCCAGGCTTGTCTGGTTCCAGGTGTCTTTCCACTGCATAAAGGCCTTGCCAGGACCTGACAGCAAGCATTTTGTCACTTGAAGATTAAACTATGGGTTTGAACAAATGGCAAATGATGTTAAATTGTCTGGGCACCAAGATAATGAAGTCCAGGGAACATGGAGGAAGAGGGTTGCAAGGACCTGTGATCCCACAGGAGGTAGGACTCAAGCTTAGGAGGTGGGGGTACTGGGTCAGGGAGCTGAAAGCCTCTGGGAGGGCGGGGCCACCGAAGAGTCCCCCAATCCCCTATACAGGTTTCTTAAGGTGTGAGGCCTGCCGGGAGCACAAATCCCAAGGCTGCTGTTGGAAATAATAAAAGCAGATGGAGTCGCCCCTGCAGGGAAGCCAAAGCTCATTTGCTAAGATAATGGCCCCCTCCAGGCCGGCCTGGGCCTATCTTGCCTCACCATCGATCACCCCACAGAGGACAGAGAACTGGCCACCTGTGCCTGTCCCTTGGCACACACAGGCACAGATACATACATGCTTTCACCACCACAGCCCAGCCCAGCCTTCACGGTCTGACCCCTCTTTTCTGTCTCCTTAATAACACCCTGTTATTCACCCTCCCCATCACCCACCCCCACACACCCAGGCTGTCCCACTCACTTTATGTACCTTCACCTCCCCTAATCCTCACAACCACAGGCGTTGTACAAGAGAGGACACTGAGGCTCAGAAAGGTTCAGAGACTTGCCCAAGTCACACAGCTCCTTTATTCTGCTCAGTGGGGGTTCTCCCGTGGCCCAGCTTGACCAATTTGAGCCAGTATCTGTGTGCGATGCACCAGTGGCTTCTCACCAAGACCATCTGTAGCTCCCCAGCCAGTGGGGACACCTGGTGGCAGGAATAGAAGCTCCCTGTTGTGGGAACTTTCCAAGGCCAAAGCTGTGTCTCTCCCATCAGACGGGGAAATCCCTGAACTCATCAACTCTGTCTCCCCCATTAGACTGGCAGCTTCCTTCGGCCAGGGGCTGCTTCTTGTTCACAGGGCAGAACCTGTATCTCTCATCAGCTTAGGAGTCCTCCAAGTCATCATGATGGGCCAGGGCTCTGTGTCTCCCCCAAACCAGAGCTGGTGTCCCCCTTCAGACTGGAGCAAGTTCCCTGGCAGACCCCCCACCCCGGTTTTATTCTCACCTAAGGCATTCAGCAGGTCAAGGGCAGGGCTCTCTCCCTGAGAAAGGCCTGTGAAGGGGCAGGGGAGGCTCTGGTTTCTCTGAGGTCCCTTTCCATCTGCAGGTGGCACACTGAGGACTGTAATGCCACAGGCAAGTAGGCAGATGGGTAGCAACTAGCCCAGGGCCATCAGAGTGCCAATACACCAAGGAGCACCCACCAGGGCAGCTGTTAGAGTCTTGGCCACTCTACCACTGAGCTCTGCCCTCCACCCCACCAGCTCTGCCAGGTGTCACCCGTACCTGGAATGAAACCACCCACACACACCACACAGAAGTCAAATCTCACAACCAGCTTAAGACTCAATGAAGAGGCATGATGGTGGTAGCAATCAAGAGGGGATAGAGGGAAAGTCTGATCCCAAATTTCCCGGGAAAGAGCCCAGCCCAGGAATAAATTTAGAATTCATCCCGTCCCTCCCCTACTCTCATGTAGGATATAACTATTGATTGAACAAGTGGGTAATTACCCACTTTCCAGCTCCTTCTGAAAGTCTGCTCCCAGGGTGCTGTAAGCCCCACAATTCCCCAGCTGGAGCTCCGGGATTGCTGGACCGACCGCAAGGTGGCCACACTGTCCTAAGAGTACACAGGACCTGGAGACTGCACCTCTATTCTCCAATTCCAGCCATTCCAAGAAGTGTCCATCTGGGTGAGGAGTCAGATCAATTCCAAGTTAAGATGATCTTAACATCTTCATGAAGTAAGAAAAGGTAACATCCGAGATGATTCCTGCATCCACCAGTGTCTACCACTGCTGAGTCCTGATTCTGGGGATGCAATTGCCGCCTCCTACCTCCAGGGCTCCCGTGCTGGGAGTGTCAGAAAGGGAGAATATTTTGGTGACAGACAAGGACAGGGTATCATCTGCCCCTCCTCCCTGTTGAACAGGTAAAGGAGTTTTGTCATTGTGGATCCTAAATCCACAGGCTTCGATGGCAGATGGGGCCTCTGAGACCACCTAACCCAATAGTTCAGTGGTTCTCCTCTCCCACTGCCTACCAAAAAATAACTTGTTTGATAAGTGCAAATCTTTTCCCAAATGAAATTTCACCCACAATCCCAATATGTAAAAACCGACAAAAACTGTGTTTTATAAGCAGTGTAGCACCCCATCACCACCAATTAATTCTCTCCCCAATCAAAATGTCCTGTATTTTATGCAGATAGAGTTTTAAGCCCTACCTACAAATTATCTCTCTTCAGCCTCTTCTACATATATTCTATGCAACCACTGTTATGCCTCAATTTACAATATTCACTTATTTTAATTGATTAATGAATTTATTTACTTTTGAGACAGAGTCTCATTCTGTTGCCCAGGCTAGAGTGCTATGGCATCAGCCTAATTCACGGCAACCTCAAACTCCTGGATTCGAGTAATCCTCCCACCTCAGCCTCCCAAATAGCTGAGACTACAAGTGCCTGCCATGACACCTGGCTAATTTTTCTATTTTTAGTAGAGATGGCCGTCTGGGTCTTGGCACAGGCTGGTCTCGAGTTCCTGAGCTCAAGCTATACTCCTACCTTGGTCTCCCAGAGTGCTAGGATTACAGGTGTGAGCCACCACACCCAGCCTTTTTTTGTTTCTGTTTTTAGAAACAGGGTCTTGCTGGTATTGAACTCCTGGCCTCAAGTGATCCTCCCACTTTGGCCTCCCAAAGTGCTAGGATTACAGCCATGAACCACTGCAACCAACTATTTACTTTTTTTTTTTTTTAGACAGAGTCTCACTATATCACCCTCTGTAGAGTGCCATGGTGTCACAGCTCACAGCAACCTCAAACTCTTGGACTTAAGCAATTCTTTTACCTCAGCCTCCCAAGTAGCTGGGACTACTACAAGTGCCTGCCACAACACCCAGCTATTTTTTGGTTGTAGTTGTCATTGTCATTTGGCAGGCCCAGGCTAGGTTTGAACCCACCAGCTCCAGTATATGTGGCTGGTGCCCTAGCTGCTGAACTACAGGCACTGAGCCTCAACTATTTACTAATTTAAAGTAAACCGATGAGAAAATAAAAGCTGTTCTTAATGCTATAAAATAATGCAATGGATGTCAGTTACGCTTGTGGATATGAGGCTGAACTTCTAACTGGCTTTGATTTTTCATGTTCAGAAAATCCTGGAGCGTGCACTGAAGTAGTTGCAAATGGCAGCAGTTCTTTTTTTGAACTGCTCACCTTGCATCCCTGGAATACTCCTCAGCAAACCAGAAGTCCATGTGACAGTGGGGCTGTGCCCGTGTTAAAATTGGGTAGAGAACACATTTGAGAGTGTCTGTTATTTTTACTACAGTTTTCAAAATAGTTTAAAATACATTTTCGAAAAGTGAAGTTAGAATCAGATGCTTACAGAGCCCCCAAAACATCTCTGCCAAATACGGTGGTTCAAATTTATCACGTTGGCACTTGAGGAGGAGACTGGGATGAGGGAGGAGGGAAGGGATGGGCTCCAGCTCCCCCAGTGGGTGGTTGTCTGGTTCACAGCCTACCATCCTCCCTGCTCCATCCAAGCCTCACTGATACCCTTGACCCAGGATTCCCATCGGACCCCTCCAGCACCTCTCTCCCCCTTTTTGCTCCCAACCCACCATGCAGCGGGTGAGAATGTTAGCCCTACAGCTGTCCTGAGAAGCCTGGTGGCTGAGCGCCACAGTTGTCTGCCAGGTGGGCGGGGCAGGAGCAAACCCCCCCCCCCAGCCTCCTGGCCCCCACATGCAGGGCTGTTGGCAGGGAGGGGGCTCAGGAATCAACACAGGCTCCAAGCTTGATTAATTGCTTTCTCTGGCATATGCCCTGCTTGCCTGTGGCCTCCTGGACTGAGACAGCTCAGGCAGGCAGCTCTCTCCCTCCTGTGGCAGGGTGGGGGCTGGATGGGGACAGGAGATAAGCCCCTAACCTCTCCCTCCTCAGTTTCCTTTTCCCCTGACCACACTCAAGGATGAAGACGCCTCTCACAGCAATGACAGGCGATGTTGTGGGGGAGGCAGATGACCCCCCGGGTGATGGGAACGAGGACAGTATCTGCTGGGCACTGGGTGCACCCAGGCCTTGAGGTGGGCTTCCCCTCTCACCAGTTACATCATCTTAGACCGGTGGCTTACCAGCCCACCCCAGCCTCACTTCCCTCATTTTAAAAACACGGAAAACTCTACCCAACGTGCAGGGCGTTTGAGAGGAGCTAAAGACAGGGACAAAATAAGCTCATAAGGGCCTGTTATTACGATTGCTTTTGCTTTGCTTTGTTTTGTTTTTAGTGATTCACACGGCCTCTGGGTTGTGATGTTGCTGATGCCCCTCAACAACTTGTCCAGGGCAACTCCAGGCTGTTGACTGTCCTCAGTCCTGGGGGTCGGGGGTGGTTAGGTAGACCCAGGCCCAGAGAGCAGCTTTGTGAACAAGCAGGGGCAGAACCACCCAGGGCTGACGGGAGGGCTGCCTCCCCTTCCCTGGATGCCTGGTGCTTTGTAACACAACCTCCAACTGGCTTCCAAAGTGACAGAAAGAGATTGGAAGCCTTCATCACTGTGGATCCTTGGCTGGGCTTCTGTAGCAGCCCACGTTTCCCAGATGGCTCTCTGCCAGGTTGGCATCTCAGCTGCTGGGCTCTGCCAAGATCTGTCTACAAATCCCTGGGCTTGGAGAAGGGGGTCCGTGCGTCTTCCTCCAGCCCCTTTTCCAGCTCACACACACATCCTGGGATCTGTGTATGATTTTCTGATCCACAGTTATGAGTGCCTATTGTGTGCAGGGTCCTGTACATTCTACTGTAGCACAGGGAAGACTGGGGCAGAGTCCCCGAGGAGCATCCAGTCCAGCAGGAGATTTAAAAGCTGAGAGTCCCAGTACAGAATGATACAAGAGGTCTTGAAGATCTGGATAAAACCCACATGGCAGTACCCAGAGGGAATCACATTGAGTTGGGGACTGCCCAAGGCTTCCTAGAGGAGGGGACATTTGGGATGATCCTAAAGGATGGGCAGGCTTTGGATGGCAGAGGGAACAGCCTAAGTGAGAACAGAGAGACAGGAAGGATGGGGTGTTTTTCGAGGCCAGCAGTCTGTATTGGCTGTGAAGGGAGGGAAGTAGAAGTCAGAGCTGTCAGGCTCGGTTGGGGTCACATTATACAAGGTCTTAAGTGCCAAAGTGAGGAGTCTGTGGTTAATGGGAAGATCATAGGGAGCCATGGACAGTTCTGAGCAGGTGCTATCAAAGCAATGTGGGGCAACAGAACCTGGATCTGTGGAGAGGGATGGCGCCCCACAGGGTGCATTGCACTGCCCTGAAGTCCCTGCCTCCTCTGCCCCAGCTGGCTGCTTGCCATAACTCATGTGGCATGAAGTGGGTAGGGAAGAAAGATGGCATCAAAGTGGGTGTCCCTGTGCATCTGAACAAACCCACAAATAAGGGTTTGGCAGTGGGGCTGGGAAGATGGCAGGCCTGGTGGGCTCACAATGCTTGGTGGTGGTGGAGCACGAGGGCTTCATCTTCTGGCTCTGCAGGGAAGGAGCTGTCCTCTAAACCCAGCAGAGGCTGACTCGGAGCATCACTGATGGCCTCCTGTGTGTCCCTGAGGACAATGAGCTGCCTGAGGGGCTGCCCACCTCTCAGCCAAGCCTCATCTGCCCACTCACCTGCACTTTCTGAGTTTTCTGCCTTATTCTTCTTGACGCCCAAGATGAGTGGGGAGGTGATGCTATTCGCTGGCCAATGTCTGAAGCTTCCCTGTCACAGGGGTGCTCTATGGGGTCCTCTCAGGCTATCAGTGGCCCCAAGAGATAGAAAGGCAAGGCTGGCTGAACCTTGGCCATAGGCAGCATCCGACAGGGACCCAGAGCCTTTCCCGCCACAGGGAGCGCAGAGGATTGGGCAAAATGCCAACCTGCAGAGTAGCCCCCGCTCTGCCACTGGCCCTGAAACAGGGCTGAGGAGTCCCTCTGAGCCAAACAATGCTTGAGTGACAGGCCTTTAAAATATGCCTCTCCTCCCCACCAGCTGCCTCAGGAATCCGGGAACACAGGCGAGGGCTGCAGAGCCTACAGTCTTAGGAATGGATACGTGTGTGTGTGTGTGTGTGTGTGTGTGTGTGTGTGTTGGAGAGACAGGGTTGTCACATGTCCATCCCATATTGTGTCCCACACCCCTCACCACTATTCACCCAGGGTCTTCAGGCAGCCCCCGTGATCAGGGACAAGATGGAAAATAATGAACCACTTGGTTATCTCAGCCTATGGCTCAGGGATAGCTAAGCCGGGGCAGTGGAGGGTAGGGCCTAGGCTCCCAGGGAGGGGTCCACAGACCCAAAGAAGCAGGGGAAGTGTTTCCTTCCTCCCCCGGGGGGCATCTTCCCTGCCCTCTAGCCTCCCTCAGTGTCAGCTAAGGCGAACTTGGGACAGGCCGGCTGGTGTGGGGGCCATAGGACTGAGGCTGGCAAAAGGAGAGATGCTGGAAATCAGGGCGTCTTCACCGGCTGTCCAAGCTTCCCGCAGCCCTGGGCAATTATACAGCCACAAATCACAAAGAAACAGCGGCGTAAGCACCTCTGTGAGCCTAATGGAATACTCGGAGGCCTGGGGAGGACATCAAAATTCAATCAGCTTGGCTAACCTGGTGTCAGCTTGTCTGGACTCAGTGAGGCAGGTGCAGTGGAGGGGAGGGAGGGGCTGCAGGTGGGGGGCATGTCCAGAGTCTGATAGACACCCCCACCACCACCCCCAGCTGCTGCTCCTTCCTCAGGCTATGAAGGGAAGGCACCAGCCCCCCCAGGAGGCTCCACTTCTGCGAGGGAAGCAGGGGCTGTCCTAAGGGTGGGCAGGCTGCTCACTTCGCCCTGCAGGCATCAGAACCAAGTCTGCAAAGCCATGCCCAAAGCCCCTCAGCCCTGGCAGGGACAGAACATCCTGGGGCCTCAGCACTCATTGTGGGAGGAGGAGGCAAAGTGACAAGGAGAGGGCCGGACAGGGATGACACAGCACCACTTAACAGGTGTAACTTAACCCCCTGAGCCATAATTGCTGCTTCAGAAAAATAGAGAAAATAACGGGGGCAGTTTCAGAGAGCTGTTGAAAGGGTGAAGTGATATATATTCACACGAAGCACTTAACGCAATTCCTGCGTACAGCGTGTGCTCAAATGCTATTATTCCATTTGTTTGAATTTAAGCTTTGAGTCAAATCTCAGGGACTAGAGGCTGCTTCTGAGCTCTGAAGGACTCCTTTCCAGGGGACTTGGCAAAAGGCAAAAGTTTCTGCAGAGAAAGGAATTCTAGACCAATCTGGAACCTGGATGTTGCTTAAATGATTTAAGCCAGGAATTCTCTCACTTCAGCCTGGGTATCTTTTGGGCCAAGTGATTCTTTGCTGTAGGCCTGCCCTACACACTTAGGGCACTTAGCAGAATCCCTGCCTCCACCCACCAGATGCCAGAGGCATCCCCCACTTTTTTTTTTTTTGAGACAGAGTCTCACTTTGTCAACCTTGGTAGAGTACCATGGCATCATAGCTCACAGCAACCTCCAACTCTTGGGCTTAAGTGATTCTCTTGGCTCAGCCTTCCAAGTGGCTGGCACTACAGGTGCTTGCCGCAATGCCCAGCTATTTTTTTAGAGACAGGGTCTCGCTCTTGCTCAGGCTGGTCTTGAACCTGTGAGCTCAGGGCAATCCACTAGCCTCAGCCTCCCAGAGTGCTAGGTTTACAGGCTTGAGCCACCAGGTCTGGCCCGCCCCCCAACTTTGGTAGCTAAAAAAGTTTTCCAGGCTGGGCGTATTGCTCATACCTGTAACCCTAGAGGCCAAGGCAGGTGGATTGCCTGAGCTCAAGAGTTAGAGACCAGCTTGAGCAAGAGCCAGACCCCATCTCTAAAAATAGTCAGGTGTTGTGGCAGGTGTCTGTAGTAGTCCCAGCTACTTAGGAGGCTGAGGCAAGACTTTGAGGTTGCTGTGAGCTATGATACCATAGCATTAATACTGAGGGCAACAAAATGGGAGTCTGTCTCAAAAAAATATATATTTTTTTCCAGGCATTAACAAGATTCCCTGGGTGGGGAGGGCCCTTTCATCCCTGTTGAGAAAACTGGGCTATGAGGACGTGAGAGAGGGGCCTGGGACTGTGTGGCAGAGAAGGGATTAAGATGCTGCCCTATCACAGAGCTGCTTTTCTTGCAGGGAGGAGCAAATGACTGGGCCCATGCTGTCCGTTATCCTCCTCGTGCTCCTGGAGCTAAGCCTGGCAGGCTCCTTTGCACCTGGAACTCCTTCCCGGAACCTCCCTGAGAATCACATCGACCTCCTGGGCCCAGCACTGTGGACGCCTCAAGCCAGCCACCACCACCGGCGCGGTCTGGGCAAGAAGGAGCGGGGCCCAGGCATGCCCAGACAGGCCCAGGATGGAGCTGTGGTCACTGCTACCAGGCAGACCTCCGGGATGCCAGGGACCAAGGGGCTGCCACCTGGGCAGGGTCCTGCGGGTCTGCTGCGGGACAAGGACCTGCTCCTGGGGCTGGCATTGCCCTACCCTGAGAGAGAGAATCAACCTCCAGGGTGGGAGAGGGCCAAGAAACGTGGCAGGGAGCACAAGAGACGCAGAGACAGACTGAAACTGCACCAAGGTAGCTGGAGGGAAGGGTCAGTGGTATGAAGTCCCTGGGAGGATGTCCAAAGGACAGCAGGGGTCTCACTAAATTCTGAGGCATCTGGGAAGGGGAGGAGGCAGAGAGAAACTTGGGTGGACGTGAGAGGAGAAGACTATGTAGCAATCGAAGCTCAGTCTTATCAGTAATCATCTCCCTAAGTCAGCCTGTGAGCCACCCAGCCACTCTGGCCCGAGTGTCTCCTTCCCCGGCCCATTTAATCTCTGAACAAACCCATCCGCCAGCACCACCCAGAGGGCTCTTCTCCAGCCTCACTGGCCCTGAGCCCACACAGGCAACTCAGCTTGTAAGTCTCTTCATGGGACAAGACTGCCTCTAGGGGCACACCAAGTGCCACAAACATGGTGGCTGTGTTGTGGGGAGACTGTTTCTTTGGCAGGAGTGAGATGGAGCTCGCCTTCCCCTGCAAACTGCTGGGGCTGGCTTCCTGCCAGACCTACCAACACCTCCCGAGGAGGCAGAACCCAGCTGGGGCCCCCAGCTTTAATTTTCAGCCTTCTACCCTGGAGGTCATCTGTGTCAGAGTGAGGACACTGTGGAGGCCGCACCTGGGACATGGACTCATCCCAGCTGGACTCCAGTGGAACAGTGGGGCCCTTCTGGGAGGATTGGTTTGGTGGACAGGAGGCAAGGGACAAAGGGTTGCATGTTAGGACCCTGCTGTGCTGGAGACCAGACGTGAAACCTCCAGCCAACTGAGCCTCAGTTTCCTTTTCTGCAAAATCAGTGGGATGGATTCAGTGGTCCCAGAGTCCCTTTTCTACTCACCTAACTTTACAGCTAGCTGAGTGTTGCCTGAGAAACAGAGACAAGGATGAGCCTGGGCCCTCAAGCTTCTCTCCAAGTGCCTTTGTTCATGACCCCCTCCCAACCCTGCACACCTTCCCTCTTACACTTACCCTACCCCATGCTCATGTATTTAAGAAGGCAGTGTCAGGCGATGCCTGTAGCTCAGGGAATAGGGCACTGGCCCCACATGCTGGAGGTGGTGGGTTCAAACCCAGCCCCAGCCAAAAATTGCAAAAAAAAAAGAAGGCAGTGTCAGTTATTAAAAAGGTCAGATGGACCTGGGTTCAAATCCAAGGTCTTCAACTCATGAGCTAGGTGTTCTTGGACAAGTCGCCTACCATCTCTGTGCTTAAGTTTCCTCCCCTGTAGTTGAGGCTGAAGGAGCACCCACTTCCTAGGGCTCCTGCAAAGGTTAAATGAAACGGCGCTTGCAAAGCTGCTCATCTGTGGCCCAGCACACAGCAGGTGCTCAATAATGACTAATTATCACCATGTAGGAAGCACTCAACTGTATGTAAATGAGCTGTGGCTCCCATCTTTGAGCTCCCAGCTTTCTCAAAGGCCTCTTCCCCCTGCAATGTCTCTTGGCCCCATTGCTTTGCTCCCTACTCAAACTTCACCTCCTCCAGGAAGCCCTCCATGGTTAATCCATTTGTAACACTTATAGGCCTGGCTGCACCCAGCCAACCCAGATTTGAACTTCCTGGAATGCTTCCTTACAGGGAGAATCCTTGGGCCACTTCCCCAACAATACTGTGAGTTCATCCAAGACATTTGCCCACTTGAGTTCTCCGTTTCCACCTCCCTGGGAGGGTGGGCAAGCAGGAATATTGATTAAACCAAGGGCTTGTCAGGCTGCCCCCTGATTCACAGCAGAAAATGTGGGTTCTACTGTAGGCAGCCGTGAGGTGACAAGATAAACCCCCTGTGCTTCTTGCCCCATGTCTCAGGCCGAGCCTTGGTGCGAGGTCCCAGCTCCCTGATGAAGAAGGCGGAGCTCTCTGAAGCCCAGGTGCTAGAGGCCACAATGGAGGAATCTTCTACCAGCCTGGCCCCCACCATGCTCTTTCTCACCACCTTGGAGGCAGCCCCTGCCACAGAAGAGTCCCTGATCCTGCCTGTCACCTCGCTGAGGCCCCAGGTAAGGGATCCCAGAACAGCCTTGGAGCTGAAAGGGTCTTGAAATCATGTCGTGCAAACCCCTTTTAGGTCCTGAGGCACAGGAGCAGGAAGCCCCTGGGCTTACAGTGGAACCAGATCTCCTGAGGCCTGTCCAGCCCAGGTGGCTGCTGCATCCTGAGAAAGGGTTGCCACGGTCAAGGAGAAAGTGGTCCTGGGGGCTCCCTCTGGGGACAGTCAAGGAAGCAGCTCAGCACACCGGTCTCTATGGAGAGCTGAGAGACACTTGAGGAAGGACGTTATAGGTACAGAAAAGTACAGAACATAATAATGGTGACGTTATGAACGATGCCCCGGAATGAGCAAGCATTGGTTAACCCCAGATCTTTAAAAAAGACATATGGAGAGAGAGTTAGCAAAGCCACAGCAGCAAAAACACACCCCCTGGGGACTCTAGAAGAAGGGTACATAGGAGTTAACAGCATCATTCTTGTGCCTTTTCTGTAGCTTCGAATTTTTTTAAAATAAAATCATTTAAGAGGATCGATAGTATATATTTATGTATGTACAAGATACTATACACTGAAAAGAAATAAAACTTCCCTTAGCGATAGATTTTTCCTCTCCTCTTTCTGGATTTTATACCCTCTTTGAGATTCTCATAAAAGCTGTGGACCATCTCCCAGATGACATCGTTATCTGGATGTGCAGTTCCAGCCATAGTCTCTGGCCCTCAGCATTCCTGAGGCCACTAGCTGGGACCGTGAGTGGGACTGAGGCTTGGCCGTGGCCTTGACAGTGCCACAGAGAGCTGGTAACTTCTACAGCGAGAGGAAGGGACGGGAGAGTGAGTAGATTCTAATTCCCTACTCATGGGCTTGGAATTCGGAATTCTACTTCTGATTCCCTCCTCATGGGCTTGGAAATGTTGAGTGGCAAGATTACCTACTGAGCCCTCCTCCCCCCGCACCCCGGCTGTGTCTGCACCGGCTGCCTTCAGGCACACCCACTCCGGTGGTGGCTACACAATGAGAAAAGTGCCACAGTGGCGGCTGGAGCGGGAGCTTCAGTCATCTCAGTGTCCTTGGGCTAGACTTCCAGACTATCCAGCAGAGGGTGAGGAGGCCTTTGAGGGGCCCCTCCTTTGCCCTCTGGCCCTGGGACCCCACACTCCTGCTCCCATCCATTGGAAGGTTCCACATTCCCCCTCTCCACCCACTTCTGCAGGCACAGCCCAGGCCTGAGGGGGAGGTGATGCCCACCCTGGACATGGCCTTGTTCGACTGGACTGATTATGAAGATTTAAAACCCGATGTCTGGCCCTCTGCAAAGAAGAGAGGTACACCCACCTGCCCCATTGCTCCCCTTCCTCCCCCACCATCCGCAGGGGAAGAGGCCCCGGTGAGCTCAGTCTGACCTACAGATGTCCAAAGGTGGGGAATCGTCAAGTCTAAACTAGAACTGACACAGTGGAAAATGCTGTCAAGTGCTGATTAGGTGGCAAAGCTTTCCACGTGTCAACTCATTTTACCCTGAGGGTAAGCATCCATTTGTCTGAGCTACTGTTGATCCCATTTTAGAGAAGAAAAAGCCAAGGCAAAGAGCAAGAGGCATAGCGCCTGATCCCAGCCACACTGTGGGAGTGGCAGTATGGGCACTCTGCTCTGCTCAACTTATTTTTTTTGGAGACAGAGTCTCACTCCATTGCTCTGGATAAAGTGCCATGGCATCATAGCTCAGAGCACCCTCAAACTCTTGGGCTCAAGCGATCCTCTTGCCTCAGTCTCCCAAGTAACTGGGACTACAAGGTGCCTGCCACAACACCCAGCGAGTTTTTCTATTTTTAGTAGAGATGGGGTCTCACTCTTGGTCAGGCTGGTCTCAAACGCCTCAGCTCAAACGATCCACCCACCTCAGCCTACCAGAGTCCGCTCGACTTCTGACCACAGACCTTCTTGTTCCCAGAGAAACACCGGGGCAAACTCTCCACTGATGGTAATGAAACGTCACCAGCTAAAGGGGAGCCATGTGACCATCACCAAGATTGCCTGCCAGGTACCATCCGGCACCACATTCCAGGATGGGTGTTGGGAGGAAACCTGGGTGGGGGTCCCAGGGGGTCCCTGAGCAGGGCCTGAGGGTCCATGACCCTTTGCTGGTGATAAATAATAATAATAGCAGTGACCACTTTCCTGAGAGTTGCTGTCACACATGAATTCATTTAATACATTATTCACAACAGAGAAAGAGACACTGTTGTCCACCATTTTCAGGCAAGACAGTTGTGCCTCAGAGAGGCTAAGTAGGTCACACAGCTAGGAAGTGGCTCAAACATGAGTCAGCCTGGTTCCAAGCCTCTGAACTGTGGCCACTGCTGCCTTGAATCAGAGTGATCCTCTCTTGCTATCTTTTGTCCCAACACCTGGCAGGGTTTAAACCATCAGGGTGCTGCCAGACTATCTAGGGGTGCTTTTGACATCCTCACTGTCAAGACAATCTGAAAACGGGGGCTTGATGCTTTGACTAGTGCCCTAGGCTGCTGGCCCTTGTTGGGTCCACTGGCCCCTCCATGGAGCAGACACTAAGGGAAGTTAGAAGTGGAAGTGGTTTATTTGGGGGGTGGGGGTGATGCCTATGAAAGAGAAAAGGCAGAGGAAGCTGCCCACTATGATGCAGAGTCTCAGCCAGAGCTCCGGGCTGGGCAGGAACAGCCAGGCCCTGGAACCACGCATGCTAGTCACTGGTGGGGGCTGCTGGGGACTGGGTGTCACGGGGCCAGGTGGCCTCTGCAGGTGCTCGCTGCTGGAGGCTGTCAGCCATCTGAATAGCAAGCGCTTTGCTGAGGAGAGACCTGAGTAGCATGGCACACCACAGCAGCCAGAATATTCTACAAAACAGCAACCAAACCAGCAATTTGCATTATGTAAGCCAGAACCACCAGCTCCCTGACAGGCTGGTTCTTTTCCAAACCATTGTTTTCACCCTGAGCACAAAAAAAAGGCTTGAGTCTGGGCCAGTTGGACAGTCACTCAGAGCTGACCCCGTGGTGAGCGAGGCCATGCCTTGGGCCTGGCTGGGACAATCCTGCGGCTGCCTGGGGCTTCAGTTTCCCCATCTGTCAAAGAAGGACGTTGGTATCAGTGATCCTGAGGCCCCTCCCAGCTCTGAGCTGGCTCCAGATCTGGTAGTCCCCAGCTATTCCTCCCGCTGTCCCTGGGAGGTGACCCCACACCACCCTCACTCTTTCTACAATCAATCAATTGCCCATCTGGGACAGTTGGGGTCTCTGCTGCCTGCCCCTGGGGGCCCCAGCTATGATATCCTCAGTGGTTCTGGATCGCAGCCTTACACACCAGATGGCCCCTGCACTTGCGGGGACACAGCCTGCCACAGCAATGATGGATCTCCCATCCAGTGGGACCAAGGGCAGGGCTGTGGGGCGGGAGTGCTGCTCAGCTTGGCTGACCACTGTGATTGCTGTGTCGGCAGGGACCTGCTGTGACCTGCGGGAACATCTCTGCACCCCCCACAATCGAGGCCTCAACAACAAATGCTTTGATGACTGCATGTGTGTGGAGGGTGAGTCTGGACTCCTCTGTGGGGGGCTCTTCATGCTCCAGGTACTACAGAGATCTCCCTTTGTCCAAGCTGGTTCCCCAGTGATGGGGGGACAAGATTTCCCAGCAGAGGAGTGGGTAGGAGAGTCCCTCGGGAGCTGAGGACATGAGCAGGAACAGCTTTGCACAGTGCCTCCCCAATCTGTGAACTCATTTAGTCTCAATTCCTGGCACCATTTCCAAGATTTGCTTTTCTCGCCTCTTGAGAAAATACAAGCTGGTGTGATGATCTCTTGTGATCTGCAGGAGGGAGAAGGGAGGAGACAGGAGTGTATCTCTTTAAATAAGATCCGACCTGAGAAGGCTGTGCTTTCACACTGGAATTCTATCCCAGGGGAGACATCCAAGTGCGATAACAGGGGGTGGGGGTGGGTTTCCCAGCACCATCCCAGGGAAGGATGCATCTGGTCGGTTGCCTCTTTAACTCCTCGGAGCTTCTGCCTCACCCAGGGGTGCCAGCTCTATGCCAAGCACTCTGTCCCCCAGAATCCTCACAAATGCCCCTGGAAGGGAGCTGTTATGATCCCGACTTTATGAATAAGCAAACTGAGGCACAAATGACTTAAAAGCTTACATGACTTTCAACTTTGTATTCTGAAAAAGTTCCAATAGGAATATGTGCTGAAGCAGTTGGAATAATATAACGCACCCCTACTTTCTCGCACTTCATAATGACCAACTCACGGCCAGTCTGTGTTGTTCCTCACTTGCTTCCCTCCTTCCAATATGATTTGGAAGCAGATATTATGTCTGCGAATATCTTAACATATAAAAGGGTTCCGAAAAATAAGCAGTCCTTTTAAAAACAGAATGCCAAAAACGAACACTAAGTCCTCGAAACCATCCAATATCCGATCAGCATTCCCATCTCACAAGCAGGAGAATTTGGTCTCGGCCCTCGATTGACAGGAGTTACGGGCCCCATTTTGCTTACATTACCCTGAAAAATTATCTGCTGTGAAAGCAATAAGCTTCTTTGGTTCTGATTATTCACTCTTCTATTCAGTTAACAAACATTTATCAAGTGCCAGACATTTATCATGTGTCAGGTGTTACCCTGGGACATGGGCGATCAGTGGTGACAAGAACTGGAAGGGTCTACACCCATGGATTGCATACTAGTCAGATGAGCAGAAAAAGCAAACAAGGAGACAGTGTGTCTTTAGACAGTAAAACAGGCTCTAAAGCAGACACCAGGATCATGAGTCTTGGAGCCGTTTCAGAAAGCAGGGACAGGACTGGGCTGAAGATCGGGGAGCAGGGACAAGGACCCCTGGACAGGAACAAGCCTAGCATGGCACGTGGTGACCATGGGGAAGATGGTACAAGAGGAATGGGGAGAAGCTTCTGGAAGGATCACATAGGACCTTGTGGGCCTTGTTTGGATTTTGTTTTGTTTGCAATTAGATATCCTCAGCGGGTTTGAAGCAGAGAAGTGATATGGTCTGATCTATGAATTTAAAAGTTCACTCTGGCTGCAGGACTGTGGAGGCCAGAAGTGGGGACTAAGAGAACCACCCGAGTTCCCCCACCTGGGAGAACTCACCTCTCAGTGAGCAAGGACGGAGGCAGGTGGGGCAGGGGATGCTGGGAACCACCTTATGTAAGATGCCATTACCTGTGTGTCGTGTTACGGTCCCATTTCACAGAGGAGGAGACTGAGGCACACAACAGGCAGGAGGGGACTTAAGTCCAGGGGAATCCAGGCCAGTCTGGGCGAGGAGAATGTGGGTGGCTCAGTGGATGGCCCCTCTGCCTAGGAGTCCTTCCTTTCTCCCTTGGACTATGGTGGGAGGGGGAGTATCTGCTGCTTCCCAGGCATCTGAAAAACGTGTCTGCATCCAAACCTGTCCATTCATTCCATCCTTTTCCCACTGGTTGGACCCACTAAAATTCTTGCTTCTTTCCTGGAGATTTAATATCCAGAAAAAAATAGAGAGTGGAAATCACAGCATGGTCAGCTTGTTAAAGTTGGTCCAGGAGGCGATTTCACTCTGCAGGGATCTGGGGATTCCAGGAAACTTTAAGGGAACCAGTCTTAAGGACTCCTGAGAAATGCCAAAATGTTGAACACACAGCCCAGTGCTGAAGTCCAGCAGTCAGGGGTGTAGAGGGTTTCAAAAGGATCTCTGCAGCCACCAACACTCCTGCTCGTGAATCCCTTCACCCCTCCCAAATGTCACTGGTGCGGCCACTGGGCTTTCAGAGCTGTGAACAGACCAAGTATAGACTCTAGGTCCCTCAGCACAAACTTCTCAGGCAGTCCTTTACTTTCCTGACAACGACAAAAGTGACTTTTAAAGTGGAGATTTTCTCTTTCCCTGTGGTCACTCCTAACCTGACACAGAAGTTTCTCTGGCCACACTGGCATGCCAACCATCAGGAGGATGTGACCTTCTGTGGCAGTGAATGGAAAAGACGTCTGCCCACATGTGTCAGGGGACGACGGTGTAATGGAGAAAGCCACAGCCTCGACCCTCTCACTGCTGGGCCAGGAAGAATAGACCTGTTTTAACAGGGTGGCCAGGGAGAGTGTCTTTGAGACCCAAAGGCTGTGAAGGAGGGAACTGTCCAAAGAGCTTGGGGGTGGGGTGGGGGGGCACGGATTTTTGGCTATGAGAACTGTAAGTGCAAAGGTCCTGAGGCAGAAAATGGCTGGTATATGAGGAAAAGCAAGATTGGCTGGGGTTAGAAAGCAAGGAGGAGACTGGTGCATCAGGCAAGTGGCAGGGTCCAGGTCCCAGAGGGCTTTGTAAGTCAAAGCAGGAAGTGGGTGTGTGTTATTCCAATAGATGTAGGGGGTTACAAGTGTTTTTTGCTACATGGATGAATTGTGTAATACTGAAGTAAGGGCTTTAGTGTGCTGAGAAGGTAGAAAGTGAAGTTTTATTTTGAGTGTAAGGTCAGCCATGGGAGGTTGTATAGAGAAGGGCAGAATCTGAGTCACTTAAAAAAAAAATCTAATGAACTTTTATCCTCTCAATGTTTGTTATTGTGGACTATTTTTAGAGCAGTTTTAGGTTTACAGCAAAATGGCACAGAATGTACAGAGCTCTCGTATGCCCTCCTTCACCTCTGCATGCAGTTTTTTTTTTTAACACCTTGCATTAGCATGTTACATTTGTGATGATAGATGAACCAGTATCAATACGGATTATTGCTAACTAAGGTCCGTGGTTTACATCAGGGCTCACTCTTGGTGCTGTGCCGATGTGCGCCACATAGGCACCGTTAGGTATCATACCGAATATTGTTTCTGCCCGGCATTTTCTCTCTGCTCCATCTGTTCATTCCTCTCCCACCCCCAGCCACCCCCAACCCCGCCTACACCCCCAGTCTCATTTACGCTCCTCTGCAGCAGAATATAGGAGGGTGAGAGAAGACGGCAGAGGATACGGGGAAGGCAGAGGGGAGGTTGTGAACTGTCCCTGACCCCCTTACTTCCCTTGGCTCAGGGCTGCGCTGCTACGCCAAATTCCACCGGAACCGCAGGGTGACACGGAGGAAGGGGCGCTGCGTGGAGCCTGAGACAGCCAACGGCGACCAGGGATCATTTATCAACGTCTAGCAGCCCCGCGGGCGGCGCCTCCCCAGCACCGGGGGACTGAGCTCGGGAGGTTTGGAGAAGTCGGGCGGATTGGTTTATAATTTAGCAATGGGAGATCAAATGGGGGACCAGATGGCTAAAGCTGCAGGCTGACGCTTGAGACACTCAGTGTCAGGGAGGGACCTATCGGGCGGACGAGCTGCCCCTGCCCAGGAACCAGACAGCAGCACCCCGGCACCCACCGTCCGCACACACTCGGCCAGCGCACCCCGCTTGACCGGACTCTCCACGGCAACGCCGAGAGTGCCCTCTACTGTCTGACAGCAGCACTGCAACAGCTTCAAGTTCAAAGCCAAGAGGAAGCTTTTTGAGAGTGGAGTAGAAATATTAACTCTCAGAAAGAAGAACCCAAGAACAGGAGATGAACATGGAACACCTCCTACGGTCTCACCGCTGTGCTAAGCTTGTGGAACACATTATCTCATTGAATTCTCACTACCTTTTCAAGGAGCATTATCACTGGGGCACAGTTGAGTTACACGATTGCTCAGCGTCCCAGATAAATGCCACTTGAACCTAAAGATATGTGAGTCACCAGGGATCTGGTCATAATGCAGATTCCGTTTCAGTGGATTTTGCTCCTCTAACAAGCCCTGCCAAGGCTGCTGGGACCCCACTGAGAGATTCCAAGGAATAAGGATATGGCAGAGCCTGGATCTGGACCCCAGCCAAGGGATAGAGCTCCAAGGCCCACTTCTTCTTTCTCCTCAACTAAGAATTCCAGGCGCTCCAAGGCTTTCAGTGGGAAAGTCGCACTCCTCGGTAGTTCCTTCCATGGTGGCTGGAATAACTTGATTGTTCTCTGCCTGATTATTCTCGGGGCAAAGGGGTGTCGTTTTTAATAACAAAACAAAATGTACCTTAAGCACCTGCTTGCTTGTAAAAAATGAATTGGGCATATTGGTTGCTGCCTTCTGATGGTGGATATTTTGAGATATGAAGTGTTTGGGGGAAAACAATAATATTGTCCCTTAGGTCCCTGTGGTCCTGCTTACCAGTCCTGGACACAAAATTTCAAGTTGCCCTGAGAGCTTATCCCCGGGGTAATTGGCACAAATGTGGACTCTAAAAAAAATACACACTTGCCCTTGTATACCCCCGTGCATTCCATTTAGTGGTTCCAAGCACCCCAAACCCACCCCACAGTTCCGCAGCAGAGCCCCACTGGGAAGGTGGGGCACCCCTGAGATTGAGGTGCTCTCTATCTAAGCTAGTTGCTCCCATGATGCAGACCAGGCCAGATTCCTGATGCCTACCCAGACCATCTGCCCCAACAGAGCTGGCTCCAGGGGCCACCTTAGGAGAACTATTTAAATTCATCACCTGGCATTGTACTCCTGGTCAACCCTCCAGTCCAGGACAAATTAGGTTGCAAATGACAAAAGCTTTCCCCATCTGAATAACTCACTGGCATGGTCCCTGCCCACAGGATGCCAGGGCTGTTTTCTACTCTGGGAAAATCAGTCAGGGTCAGGGGTCAGGCACCAAGGAAAGCAGTCAGATCTAGAAGAAACCAAATATGCTTGCCCTTCGCTCCCTATTCAAGTTTGACAGGCATGGGAGTCTTGCAGGGGGAGAGGGGAGGGGAAGGGAACTGAAAGAGATCAAAGCAGGTTAGCTGGAAAGCAGATCTGCTAGCTGCTTTGTACTTGAACCAGACAGCCTGCAGTGCTTCATAGACCTCATGTGGGGTGGCTGTTTCAGGATTGTACTGGCTCCATGGAGATAGAACCCTAAGGGACAGCTGCAGGCAGAAAAGTCAGCACTGCTATGGTTGCGGGGGGTGGGGGGGTGGGGGGGTGGTTAGGATGGCCCCAGGACATCAGCAGTGGAAACACAGAAGGTCTGGAAGAAGCTGAAAGGCCCCAATACCATCACTGCCAACAGGGAATAGGGAAGTCACGTGGTTGGAAATTCAGGGTCATCTCTGCACCCTAGCTACCTCCTTTTTGCATTTGCAAAGGGGCATGGACAGGTGGGATCCTCTTAACTCCAGAGTTGGGAATCCCAAATCCCCCCAGGTGTTTAGTTAACGTCTCCACCACGAAGTTCTTCCTTATGCCTGTATTAAAGTTCTTTTGCTGGTTCAGAAGCCATTTCCCTCTAGTTCAGAGTTTGACAACTTTTACCATGAAGGGCCAAATAAATATTTTAGGCTTTGGCCAGCCACAGTGCCTCACGCTTGTAATCCTAGCACTCTGGGGGGCTGAGGTGAGGGGATTGCTTTAGCTCAGGAGTTCAAGACCAGCCTGAGCCAGAGCAAGACCCCAACTGTACTAAAAATAGAAAAACGAGCTGGGCATCATGGCAGGTGCCTGTAGTCCCAGCTACTTGGGAGGCTGAGGCAAGAGGATATTTTGAGCCCAAGAGTTTGAGGTCACTGTGAGCTATAATGACACCACAGTACTCTATACATGTTGACAGAGTGAGACTCTGTCTCACACACACAAAACCCCCCCCCCACAAAATTGTAGGCTTTGCTGGTCATCCTATCTGTGTCATGACTACTCACCTCTGTTATAGCTTGAAAGACAACATGTAAATGAATCAGTGTGACTGGGTTCCAGTAAAACTATAAGTGGGCACAGATTTAAATTTCATATAATTTTCACATATCACAAAATATTATTTTTGTTTTGCAAAAATCATTTTAAAATATAAAAACCACTTCTTAGCTTGCTGACCAGAGACAAACAGGCAATGAGTCAGATTTGGCCCAAGGGCCATAGTTTGCCAACCCTAGCTCAAGTCTGCCTGTTCTTTTTTTGAAACAGAATCTCACTTCGTCGCCCTCAGTAGAGTGCTGTGTTATCACAACTCACAGCAACCTCAAACTGTTGGGCTTAGTTTGCCTCAGCCTCCCAAATAGCTAGGACTAAAGGCGCCCGCCACAACGCCTGGCTATTTGTTGTTGTTGTTGTTAAACAACAATGACAACCCCGGGGCCAGGTTCAAACCTGCCAGCCCTGGTGTATGTGGCTGGCGCCCTAGCTGCTGAGCTACAGGCGCTGAGCCAAAGCCACTATTTCTTTTGTTTGTTTGTTTGTTTTAGAGACAGAGTCGCACTTTATCACCATGGTAGAGTGCTGTGGCATCGCAAACTCCAGCTCTTGGGCTTAGGCAATTCTCTTGCCCCAGCCTCCCAAGCAGCTGGGACTGCAGGTGCCCGCCACAACACCCAGCTATTTTTTGTTGCAGTTTGGCCAGGGCCAGATTCGAACCTGCCACCCTCAGTATATGGGGCTGGTGCCCTACTCACTGAACCACAGGCACCGCACTTAATTTAATTTTATTTATTTATTTTTATTTTTTTAGAGACAGCATCTCACTTTATCACCCTGGATAGAGTGCTGTGGCATCACAGCTCACAGCAACCTCCATCTCCTGGGCTAAGGCAATTTTCTTGCCTCAGCCTCCCAAGTAGCTGAGACTACAGGTACCCGCCACAACACCTGGCTGTTTTTTTGTTGCAGTTCAGCCAGGAACAGGTTTGAACCCACCACCCTTGGTATATGGGGCCACCGCCCTACTCACTGAGCCACAGGTGCCGCCCAAAATATTCCTTTTCTTTTCTTTCTTTTCTTCTTTTTTTAGAGACAGTCTTACTTTATCGCCCTCGGTAGAGCTCTGTGGCATCACAGCTCACAGCAACCTCCAGCTCTTGGGCTTAGACAATTCTCTTGCCTCAGCCTCCCGAGTAGCTGGAACTACAGGCACCCACCACAACGCCCAGCTTTTTTTGTTGTTGTTGTTGCAGTTTGGCTGGGGCCAGGTCTGAACCCACCACCCTTGGTATATGGGGCTGGCTCCCTACTCACTGAGCCACAGGCGCCACCCAATTTTTTTTTTTTTTTTTGAGACAGCGTTTCACTTATTAACCCGCAGTAGAGTACTGTGAAGTCACAGCTCACAGCAACCTCCAGCTCCTTGGGCTTAGGCGATTCTCCTGCCTCACTACAGGTGCCCACTACAACGCCCGGCTATTTT
>NW_003852462.1:8313313-8323447 GCF_000181295.1 Otolemur garnettii
CAGTTTGGCCAGGGCTGGGCCTGAACCCACCACCCTCGGCATATGGGGCTGGCACCCCACCCACTGAGCCATAGGCACTGCCCCAAAGTTACTGTTTTAATTGGTCTGAGCTTCAACTTTTTTCAGAGTTCCGCAGATGACTTTCCTGTGCAGCCTGGCAGAGAACCTCTGAGGTATTCCCACCATCTGGAGCTGCACAGCTGGTAATAAATCAGCCTATTCCACCTCTCACCGCCTTGGTGACTTTAGGGCAGGTGTCCTCAAACTACGGCCCACTGGCCACATGCAGCCTGCCTAGGACATTTATCCGGCCCACCAGGTGTTTTTGCCGCTGCTGCCTATCCTGCTTAGCAGCCAACTTGTCCCAGAGCCACAGTCCGGCCCTCCAACGGTCTAAGGGACAGTGAACTGCCCCCCTGTTTAAAAAGTTTTAGGACCTCTGCTTTAGGGCAATCACTTAAGGTCTCTGTGCCTTGATTTTTTCATCTGCAAAATGGGGGTAATAACTCTTCCTTCATAGGAGTGTTGTGAGGAGCTAATGACTAATTCTTGTAAGGTGTGTACAGCAGTACCTGGCACAGAATAGATCCCCAGGATTAGCTAATTAATTATCCTAGGAGAATTTTAGCAGGCTTTCTGTTCTTCAACAATGATCTATAACACATGCAAAGGTAATTTCTGGCTCAGTGCCAGGAGCCAGAGTGGTTACGGCTCCAACTACATATACCGAGGCGGGTAAGTTCGAATCCAGCCTGAGGCCAGCTAAACAGCAATGGCAATAACAACAACAAAAAAAGCCGGGCATTGTGGCAGGCATCTGTAGTCCCAGCTACTTGGAAGGCTGAGGCAAGAGAATCGCTTAAGCCTGAATCTGAGGCTGCTATGAGCTATGACGCCACTGCACTCTATTGAAGGCAACATAGTGGGACTCTGACTCAAAAAAAGGGAATTCCTAGTCACCATTCAGGCTTCTTCCCCAAGTGTGTTCCATAGAACAGTGGGGCCATGAGATACCCCATTGGTAAAGAAGGGGCAGGGTTTTGTCGTTAAGGTTTGGAAAACTGTTCTGGCCTCAGCCACTGGCAGCACGTGCAGGCAGATCACAGGCACCGAGGCAGAGCTGGAAATGTAAGTGGATTCACAATCACAGGTGTTGGAGTCTAAAATCATACCCCAGGGGAGAGCTGAGCAGGGGGCCCAGTGGAAACCAATAGCTACTGGGCCCTTTGCCTGAGCCTGTCACCCGGGCCACCTGCATTCCTCCTCTGGAGTCTTACCACCACTCCCGGAGATACCCACTGTTCTCATGAGGCTGCCTTTCTGTGGTTTGTCTGGAGGCACAGAGAGGGGCTTCTGTGCCTGCTGAAAGTGGGCTGAGGGTCTGATAACATAACAGCCAAGCCTCATGGGAAAATGACAGCTTCACTGCCGCTCGAGGAGAAGCAAAGCCACAAGTCAAACCCCCAAGCCACAACACCTTCCACCACTGAGATGCTGCAGGGAGATGTTTACTTGAAGCCACATTCAACCCACCCATAAAAGCTAATGCCAAGTGGCTCTTGGCTTCCTGGGATGGGGTTGACTTTGCTGGAGAGATAGGCAAACAGCAGAATAACCAGGAAGACTGGACGGGGAGAGACAGTGAATGGGCCTCGTTGCAGGATCATAGGGCTGGAGGAGGTGCTGTCACTTCCATGATAATCTTCACTCCCACAGGCAATAATGTATGTGTGTGTGTGCGTGTGTGTGCGCATGCATGCTGTGGAGGGAGTCGGCAGGGATGCGTAGTTTGCAGAACCAAGGCTTTGTATCACAGGAATGTGTGTTCTGAATTCTAAGTTATAACAGGTGGTCCCATTCAGGATCTGAGGCTGAGGCTTTCTAGTCCTTGCTGCTCAGAGTATGGTCCGGGACTGGGTGGAAATGCAGAATCCTGGGCCCACTGCCCCAGCCCTACTGAACCAGAATCTCTGCGGCTCGGGTCCAAGTCTCCAGTTTGTTCTGTGCATAATAAAGTTTGAGGGTCGCAGGTCAAGGATGCAGAGGGGAGGCAGGGACATTTCGATGATCAGGGCATGCTAATTGTCAGCAATGACAAACCCACAAGCTCCAGGCCCTGCCTCCTGAGCTGGAGTTGGTCTTTGCTTTCAGAGGCAGCACAGCACCTGGACAGGGACCCTAAGTCGCAGGGTTTTCTGACTCTTAGGAAATTCAGGGGGGAGCCCTGGTTCCTCTTTGAATGTGGGAGCAGCGGTGGGTGGGGAGGGCGGCATGCCATGTGCTGGTAGTCCTATGATGTCACAATGCATGTGCTTTCTGGAGCTGTAAATAAAGAGAGAATGGTTAATAAGCTGACTCGTCAATCTGTCATCTCTCTCTGCTCCTCCAGGAACTGTTCTGTCTGTGTGTGCCAGCAGTGAGCTCCACTGAGGGATTTGGAGGGGACCCCAGCCTGGTATTTCCCCTGCTACTTCTCAACACGTTTGCTCTGAGCTAAGCAGCAGAAGTCCCCACTCTCACCCAGATCTCACCATGGTCTCTTACCCAGACCTCTTGGGTGGCAGTCTCATATTTTTTATCTCCTGTCTCATTTTAAGGTTAGGGCACCTAGGCCCCAAAGAAATTCTGAGGCTGGTCACAGCAGGTTGGTCGCCAGCAGCTTCATTCTGGGACTGGGTGGCCGATTTCAGGTAAAAGCAGATGCCAACTGCAGCAGGATGAGGAAGAACAAAGAACCACCGTCCAAAGTGGGGTCTGGGCAGGCTCAGATACCATCCTGGGAAAGGGCTTGAACTAGAGAAGAGGTGGCCTGGCTTAGCACCAGGAATGACATCTCTTAATCTCAGTGGCAGTTCCAGCCAACAACAAACAGGGCCTCCTAGGCTTGACTGATCAGAGCAGGTTGTGTTACAACTCCCAGCAGCTCTGGTCATAAAGTCAAGGCAGGGCCCCTGGGGGCCACGGTAACCATAGACCGGGGGTTGGGGGGTGACCTAAGGGCCTGGTGTCCAACCCTGCAAGGATCTCCCTGCCCATCTGGACAGGGGAAAACCAGACTTCCCAAATCTAGGGTTTCTTAAATCCTGGGCCCTTGGACTCCAAGCATCAGAATCTTGTAGGGAGCAAACCCACTGGGACCTGAATTTCTGAGCCTAGCCTGGACCTCTGACTCAGAATCTCTAGGGCTGGGCTTGGAAATCTATAGGATTGGTAAGTCAAGCCTGAGAACTGCTGCATTAAATCTTCCAAGAACTCATTGTCCTTCTCACTCAAGCCCTAGGTGACTGGAGGAGCTCCCACAAAGGATGGTTTTGAGGAATCAAGCCCAGAAGTTCTCCCTCCCATAGGCTTTCCAAATTATCCCTCTTTGCCCAACTATTCAATTCTGCCATTGAGGTCAAAAGCAGCCATAGACAACACAGAAACAGCTGAGTGCAGATGAGTGAGTGCAGCTGTGTGTCGATAAAACTTTATTGGAAGGACTACACTGCACGTGGCCCAGGAGCTGCTCTGGGGCAACAACTGCAGAAAGGCATGGTGGGCTTCAGAAAACCCCTTCTCTCCTGGGATGTCAACTTGAACCCATTTCTACTAATAAGGGTCAAAGCAGTGCTAAGATAAGGGAGCCAGCCTAGTGGAACCCAAGATCATAGGGATGTCAGCTGTCTGTGCCAGCAGCATGGACACAGCCCATAGTAGGTCAGGTGGCAGCACTGGACGTGCATCATCGGGGGTTCTCCAGAGAAACAGAACAATAGGCTATTTATATTTATACATCTTAAAATATCTTTGTATTTATATTTATTTAAACAGTGTTATGTGCCACATGGCAATGTTTTGGTCAATGACAAATTGCATGTACAGTGGTAGTGCCATAAGATAATAACTCTATATTTTTACTCTACCTTTTTTATGTTCTGATAGGTTCACATACACAAATATCATAGGTTATAATTGCCTACAGTGTCAGTACAGTAATACTCTGTACAGGTGTGTTAACCCCCAGACTCAAATCAAGCACCACTCTGAGAGTCCGAACATCACTGCAAAGGCACGAGGAATTTTATTCATTCAAGCTCAGAGCCTGGGCTGCCCTTTGAGAAAAAGCAGGAACAGCCCTTACAGACTATTCAGAAAGTCCCTTTATACCTCTCCCTCTTCCCTCCCATTAGACCATCCCACCCCATCCCCTTATTGGTAGGTAAACCATGTCTGTCCTAAACTGACAGGTACAGGGTGGTCATGTTCAGGGTTGATTGGCTCAGGGACGAGTCTTCTTTGTCTCAGGTGAGCAAATGAGAAGGAAGGGATAAAGGTCGCAAGTGGGGCGAGTGCAGAGTAGAGTGGCGAGTGCAAAAAGGGGAGGGGGTCAGGATGTGGGCTGAGTGCACAGGGGGCTAGTGGGACAAAGGGGAGGGGGTCAGGATGTGGGCTGTAACACCTAGGTATGATAAGGTCCTTGGTATGCGGGGGCGGCCTATTCTGAATAAACAGCAAAAGGAGGTAGTTTGACTTGTGACTTGAGTTAATTAGTTTGGCTCCCACAGTGTATAGCCTAGGAGCAGTGGACAGAGCCTGGGTGTGTAGTAAGTAGGCTGCACCATCTGGGTTCCTAAGCATAGTGGACCCTTGAACAACTTGGGAGTTAAGGATGCCCACCCTCACACAGTTGAAAATCAGAATGTAATTTTTTATTTCCCCCAAATGTACTAATAGCCTACTGCTGACTAGAAGCCTTCCCAATAATATAAACAGTGGAGGAACACATCCTTTGCATGTTATATGTGCTATATCCTGTATTCTTACAATATTAGAAAAATCATGGTCAGGCATGGTGGCTTGCACCTATAATCCTAACACTCTGGGAGGCCAAGACGGGTGGACTGCTTGACCTCAGGAGTTCAAGACCAGCCTAAGCAAGAGCAAAACCCTGTCTCTACTAAAAAAAAAAAAAAAAAAAAAAAAAAACCAGAAAAGCCAACCAGGTATTGTGGCAGGTGCTTGTAGTCCCTGCTACTTGGGAAGCTGAAGCAGGAGGATCACTTGAGCCCAAAGAATTTGAGGTTGCTGCAAGCTATGATAACGCCACACCACAACCCCCTCCCCAGGGCTACAGAGTGAGACACTGTCTCAAAAAAAATAATAAAAAGAAAGCGAAGAAAATTGTAAGGGAGAGAAAATATATTTATTATTCACTAAGTGGAAATAGTTCTTCGTAAAGCTCTTCAGCCTCATTATTTTCACACTGAGTAGGCTGAGTAAGAAGAGTTGGTCTTGCTGTGTCAGAGGTACAGAGGTGGAGGAAAATCTAAGTGGACCCAGTTAGATTTTCAGTTCAAATCTGTGTTGTTCAAGGGCCAGCTGCATACCACGATTTTCACACAGTGACGAAATCACCTAACTACCCATTTCTTAGAACATATCCCTGATGTTAATCAATGCATGACTGTATATAAAGGGATCTATTTTAACGACTTGGCTCACGTGAGGGTAGGGGTTAGTAAATGCGTTATGTGGCAGGCTGGCAGGCCAGATACTCAGGCAGCAGTTAGTGTTGCAGTCTTGAGGCTACGTTTCTTCTCTAAGACCCTAGTTTTTGCGTTTAAGGCCATCAATTGATCGGATGAGGCCAGTTATGTTACCAGGGGTAATCTCCTTTATCCACAGTCAGCTTGATACAGGACTGGTGGTGCCCAGACCTGCTGCCTTAGCCCTGGCGGCATCTGTGCAGCAGACTGGAGGGTAGGCAGGGAGGGCCCTAGGAGGCTGCAGTAGCCCAAGGGGCCAGACAATTGCAGGGCACAGGCCAGTGCCTTGGGGTCTCCTTCCTGAAGGGGAAGCCCCACCTTTTCTAGGGCTGGTCAGTTTCATGTAAGTTTCTAAGGCCTAAGAGTTCTAGCCCCTGCTGCTAAATGGAAGGATAGCTATAAGTTTAGAAGACCTGCCAGGTCTGCCAAACAACCCTGGCCACTATATATACCCCTGAGCAGAGAGCCGGGGAGACAGACTTCCCAGAGGGAGCAAGAGAGCTTGTTTCTCTCTGCAGGAGCTTTGGTTTTTGTGGCTTTTGTATTCTTTGTGAATAGATCCTGACTTACCACTGATCTGTGGTCTGTGGATTCATTCTTCGAATTGCCAAGACCAAGAACCTGAAACACCGGTATCAAACTGACTGCAGATGCCCTCTCACAGCGGCACCTGGCTCAGTGTTTGATTGGATCCTTGGGTACTAGACCCTGCCCAAGCTGACTTGGAAAACTGACCACCACGAATTCTTCTGAAGCTCAGTCCCCCAGCTCCAGGGCGGAGACCCTGGGCATGCGGCAGAGTTGTCTTAAGCAGATCATGAGGCTCTGGGCTTCCTCACTTCACTCGGCAGCTTCAGCCTCAGGTGGTAGTAGTGGCCCACCCCAGTCATGTATGTGGGCACATGTCCCCTGGTGTGCCCAGATGAGAGTGTACTCAGAGTCAGGACACGAAGTCTCGGTTTGGGGTGGGATGGGGTCAGGGTGATGTGAATGGATGCATGACTGGGCTGGCAAATGGCTAGTGGAGCTCCTTCCTCTTCATCAAACCACCACACTCTCTCTCTCTCTCACACACACATATGCAATGGCATATCCTGATCACATACTTGCACCGAGGAGCAGAGTCAGGAAACCTTGGCTCCTTCCATGCTAGCAACAGGTCAGTGCAGCAACAACACGTTGGAGGCTCTGTACACTGGGGTCCTGACTCTTGCTCTGTGTCCCTGGCCTTGACCTTCTGTCACTGCCGGGCACAGAGCAGAATACACGCTGACAGGAATGCATTCATCCAGCACAGCCCTGGCCCCATTTATTGCACAAGGCACCCATCCTCTTGTGTAAGTGGAAATTGTTAGACCCCCTTTTGCAAAGGAGGAAAACAAAGGCACAGACAAATAAAGGCCACTTGCCCAAAGTGGTGCTTGAGCTAGTGGCAGTGCTCAAGTCTACCTGACTCCAAAACCCGATGTCTAATGACTACACATTGCCTCTCAAACGGCACAAGTTTCCCAAACACCAACTGGGAGTTGGTCACTCAGCCCCACCCCACTCCCATACCTTAAGAGCTGTGCAGCTTATCTGAGACACCCAAGGCTGCTGGAAGTGGGGGATAGGGACTGTAGGGACCAAAGGTCACACATTTACTGTCAAGCTGTCCCCTGGAGGGCCCCTTAGGGAGGGAGGAAGGGGGCTGGTATCCTCCCAGCAACTGTGGAGGCACCCTGCTTACTACCACCCACTTCCTCGTTCTTCTGTTATCTCTGTGGCATTCTCCCCACCCCCAGCAAGGAAGGGGAGAGCTTGCAGAGCCCACAGTCAGACATGATGAAAGCTGTTTCCAGTGAAGCTGAAAAGCAGTGAAAGCAAACACCAAGATAAACCCCAAGGCAGATAGGCATCTTGGAGGCCCCAGGGGTCAGCAGTCACAGCTTAAGACTTTAGATGGCCCCATGGAATTCCAGCACCATCCACATGGAAAGATGGGAGGCATGACAGAGGCAAGGAGGCAGTGAAGTCCAGGCAGAACCAGGACAGGCTAGGGGAGGCCAGAGGTGGGTGACATGCATTCAGGAAGGGCCAGCTCCAAGCAAAACCTGGGTCAGGGGATGGAGTTCAGCTCTGAACAAATTGCTCACGGTCAAGAAAAAGCATAAGAGCACATACATGGGGAGAGACCTGTGGCTCAGTGAGTAGGGCACCGGCCCCATATACCGAGGGTGGCAGGTTCAAACCCAGCCCTGGCCAAACTGCAACAAAAAATAGCCGGGCATTGTGGTGGGCACCTGTAGTCCCAGCTACTTTGGGAGGCTGAGGCAGGAGAATTGCCTAAGCCCAGGAGTTGGAGGTTGCTGGAGCGACTCCGCTGCACCCTACCAAGGGCGAAAAAGTGAGCCTCTGTCTCTACAAAAAAAAAAAAAAAAAAAAAGAGCACACACAGGCACACACGCACATAATGAGATAAAGAGGATCACTGCTGTAGGGAGAAGGGGTTGGAGAAAATGGCATAGGACGGACAATCAGAGAGCAGCTGGTGAGCCTGCCTTCCTCTTGGGCAATAGCCGCTTCCATCCACTTCCGTTCTGGCTGGTTTCTGACACAACCACGGTTTCCCAGAAAACAACAGGATACAGGCAATTTTCTTTTCTGCCTTTTCCATGATCACCAAGGGTTCCATAGGTTCCGATGCCTGAGTTGAGCACATGGGTCTCTGGAAGGCTAGGGCAATATTCTAAGTGTTTGGGGACCTTGCTAAAAAGATCATCAGTCAGTAGTTATTTTCATAGGGCCCAGATAAAGTGCGGAGCGAGAGGAACCTGGCATTATTTCCTGCATTTTAAAGCTCACGGAGGAATATTCCTGGAGCCTGGCTGGGTCAGCGATGACTGCTACTCTAAGTTTGAATTCTGTGCCAGGGGCCACATATTCCAGAATCTGTGCCCTTTAATTTTGAGGGGTCACAAAAACAAATGTCTCCTCTGGAGAAAGGGGCTCTCCCACCTCCCACCAAGTTCAGGTTCCTCCTGCAAACACAGGAAGGAAGGGGAAGAATCAACCAGCGGCTTGGCGCGGTGTCTCACACCTGTAATCCTGGCACTTTGGGAGGCCCAGTTGGGTGGATCGCTTAAGCTCAGGAGTTTGAGAGCAGCCTGAGCAAAAGCGAGACCCCCATCTCTATTACAAACAGAAAAACTAGCCAGGCGTAGTAGTGCATGCCTATAATCTCAGCTACTCAGGAGGCTAAGGCAGGAGGATTCTTCAAGCCCAAGAGTCTGAGGTTGCTGTGACCTATGATGCTACAGTACTCTACCTAGGGCAACAGAGTAAGACTCTGTCTGAAAAAAAAAAAAGAAGTACGATTTCTACTGAAAGTGGATCACTTTGGCAGCATCATAACGTTGAAATATCAACTTTTATCAAGTCACAGCATTGCAAGTTGGAGGCCATCTGTACTCACCAAAACAATAACTCAGAAGCCTTGTGGAATGTGCTCTTGGAGGGGGGGTGGGGTCCATTCCTCCGTTCAAATCTAAGAATAGGTCCTGGCAGGAACTCCTTAGAGAATACGGGACAGTTTCACTTTCCCTTGTTCTTCTATGTTCCCCAGCTCCCCACCCCTGCCCAGCCAGCGGTCTTCTTGTGCCCTCCTTCCCCGCTTCTGCCTCTGGGCCCTGCTGGTCGGGATGAACACAGGGTCAGTGTGTGAGCAGCAGGGACAGTTCACAAACACAGCCTTGGGCTTCCTCGGGCTCTAGTCTTCCCCTTCTTGCCTCTCTCCCTCCTTTCATCTCAACCTAAGCTGCATTTTCCTGCTGTGTAGGCAGTGGTTAAAGTCAGGGTCCTATAGCCAATCGCCCTGGGTCCCCAACCTAGTGTCAGTACTAACTAATGATGTGCCTTTGGGCCAGCTGCTTACCTTGTCTTGACTTCAAGGCCCTTACTGTAAATAGGAAAGAGAACAAAACCTCCCAGAAGGTTACCATGAGCATTTACCGTGAAGCACCCTTCACAGTGTCTGCCTTGACGTGAGAACTCTTGGCGCTCAGAACACGTTACCCCAAAGCCTGGTGCTATGGCATGCTAAGTATGGGAACTGAAGGAGGCTGGATGGCCTCAAAGACGTCTTCCTGACCTGCTCCTGTCTTCCTGTCTCCTGCTCCTCTTCCTCCCCTGAGGAGAGTCATAGAAACCAAAATTCCTACTTCCCTCAAGGTGGGTCACAGAAACTAGGACTCCTATCCCCCAAAGCAAACCCGAAAGATCACTCTCTCCCTTCTCTTTTGAAGACCCTCATTCCAGAGGGGTCTTGCCCATACCCAGGAGGAAGGCTCCCGTGTCACAGAAAATGTTGTTAAAAAAAAATCTGTGCTTTCCTCTTGCTAACTTGTCTTATTTATAGGTGTGCTGGTCATGATCTTTATGCTAAGGAAGGGGAGGTATCACGCCTATCTGCCCCTACAGTGCTTCATAAATACCAGCTCTGATCCCGGGAGTTATTCAGTTTGCATGTTCTCCTTACAAAGTGATCGGCTCGGCGCCTGTGACTCAAGCGGCTAAGGCGCCGGCCACATACATCTAAGGTGGCGGGTTCGAATCCCCAGCCTGGGCC
>NW_003852462.1:8323634-8365388 GCF_000181295.1 Otolemur garnettii
AAAAAAAAAAAAAAGTGATCAAATTTTACTACATACCTAAAGGCTTGGACTAAACATATCTAAAATCCGATAGGAAATATTTTTAAAGAAGAAACTGATAAATTAATAATAACAACATAATAATGTTATGATATGTACATAGAGGAATTACTGTCTTAAGTACTTTGCTGATAATTATAATTAGCTAATAATTAATACTAGAAATAGTAGCCAATCCTAGATCACCATGATCTCATCATTAGGGTAGTCTCTAAAGCTGACCAGCTGTTGGTTACAGGCAGACATTGGGCTATAGCACCCTCTGGGCTGGAAGTCTGTGCCTCTAAATGGGACAGTAAGTTAGGCCTATGGGCCCTGAAGCCCTCATCCATCTGGAAGAATCCTTTCTTTTGTATATGGAGAGACTACAGGTCTTGACATTATTTGGGACCCACCCAGGCAGTCCAGTGGGTTCCGATAGGGTCTCTCCCCTCCTGGAAAGAACACTCAGATGGACCCGGAGGGGATCCACACCCAGCTAGTGTCCTCACTAGAAAAGTTAACGTTTTCTCTAGTAATGAATGAAGAATGGGGCAGCCAGGGGGCTGGACGTCGGGGTGGGATTAATGTTCCAATGTTCCTATTTGGGGGTTGGAGCCAACAGTCTTTAAGATGTCAGGCAAGACAAGACCTTTCTTTCCTCAGTTCCTGCCTGCACAATTGAGGGAGGAATTTCTGCTGGTTTTCCAGCTAGTTTTCTAAACTTTTTGATATGCTGATTCAAATGGGCTCTAACCAGTGCTGTGTTCGAATCATAACATATGTTGTTGATCATAACAACAGCTGCCCAATTACTGGGTTCCAGGCACTGTTCTGGGCATGGCATTTTACACTGATATGGACTCGCTCTTTGTCCAAACTTTAGACGCCTGAGCCACCTTCTTCTTTTTTTTCTTCAGACTCCATCCTCTCCCCCAACCCTCTTCTTACTAGGCCTTGACCATCCCCATCCTTTTGCTCCTGGTGGGCCTACACAACTCAGTTTTAACAGGAACACCCCACATACACCTTTGATGTCTCCTCATAGTAATTTTCCACCCACTGAGTCTTCACTCTACTCTATAGCTATAAATCCCCACTTGTCCCTGCTGTATTTAGAGTTGAGACCAATCCACCTCCCGCATGGCAACACCTGTATTGCAATAGTTTTGAATAGTCCTCCTTGCTGCTTTAAGAAGTGTCATTGACTCCGCGCCTGTGGCTCAAGTGGCTAAGGCGCCAGCCACATACACCTAAGGTGGCGGGTTCGAATCCCCAGCCCGGGCTGCCAAACAACAATGATGGCTGCAACCAAAAAATGGCCAGGCGTTGTGGCGGGCGCCTGTAGTCCCAGCTACTTGGGAGGCTGAGGCAGGAGACTCGCTTGAGCCCAGGAGTTGGAGGTTGCTGTGAGCGTGATGCCATGGCACTCTACCCAGGGGGATAGCTTGAGGCTCCGTTTCAAAAATAAATAAATAAAATTAAAAAAAAAGAAGTGTCATTGTAGGCTCAGTGCCTGTAGCTCAAGGGGCTACGGTGCCAGCCACATACACCGGAGCTGGTAGGTTCGAATCTAGCCTAGGCCCACCAAACAACAATGACAATTACAACAAAAATATAGCTGGGCCTGTGGCCGACACTGTAGTCCCAGCTACTTGGAAGCTGAGGCAAGGGGATCGCTTAAGCCCAAGAGTTTGAGGTTGCTGTGAGCTGTGACGCTACAGCCCTCTACCAAGGGTGACAGCTTGAGACTCTGTCTCAAAACAACAAAAAAACAAGTGTCAGTATAATTTTTTTTTTTTGTCAACTTGAATTAACTCATTTATCCTCACAAGGATCCTAAGAGGTAATTATTGCAAATAACCTGTCTACTCAGGGAGAGAGCGATGCTCTCAGGGATGAGACACCAGGGATTGCCACAAAGGCACCCCGCACCTGGCCGCCCCCCAGGTCCTCCGGGCAATCACCCATCACCCGCCTTGTGTGATATTTTAGCCAGACAGGATGTTGCGTCCCGCGCGACACAAATCCCGAACTTCTGCCAGCCCATCCCAGGTCCTGCCCTGGTGGGAGCCGGGACACTAAAGCTGCGGACGCCGTCTCCTAGCGACCCGGCAGCGTTCACGTGACCCACGGGGCCACTCACGTGTTCCGGAGCGGAGCTGGGGTTGGGGCTGGCGCAGCGGGAGGGGCGGGGCCGGCCAAGTTTGTTCGCGGAGTTCGGAGCCCAGGAGCCCCCGCGGCGGCCGCGCAGGTGCCCTCCGCCTGGGCCGGGATGGAGCTGCCCGCGGTGAACTTGAAGGTGGCGGCGGGTGGGGCGGGCCTCCTCTACCTGAAGGGCGTGGGGCATTTGCTTTTTAAAGGAAGGTGGGAAGATCGAGAGTTTAGGGCAGACTATCCCCATTTGGGGTGGTCGGGAGACAGGGAATGCTTGGATCCCAAGTAAGCAGGAGGTGAGCCCTCAGGCCGCAGCCGGGAGAGGGATCCAGGGAAAGGCCGGTAAGAACAACCAAGAGAGGCAGGCTGGAAGTGGCAGAGGAGTTAACGGGCCGCCCCTTCCTGGAGCCGGACCCACTAGTGGGGTGCGGGTCTCAGGATTGCTCTGGCGTGCGCTCCAGGAATTTTCCTGGAGGGGGGAGGACAACGCGGGGAGTGGCCATCCCCTACCCCGGAGCCCAGGGCGTGGCTTGGCAGGTGGCCCACCTCTCCTACCCGGACAGAGGGGCTGGACCTCTGCCCAGGGTCCTGGTACCGTACTGCCTTTGTTTGCTACATCAGGTTAAGAAAATCATATGTTCCCGAACATTTGGTTTCCCGAAGTGTATAAATCTAACGTCCTTATTTCATAATGGAGAAGCACGAAGTCCAATAGAAGTTACCAACCCTCCCCCCGCCCCCCCAAACCCCAACTTCGCGCATTTGGGAAAACGCTGCAGGGCTTCCTGGGAGTGTCTTCATTTCCTGAGCCGGTCCGGCTCGGTTGGTCAGGCCGCCAGCAACTGTTCTTCTTTTTCTCCCCGCCCGCCCAGCCTCGGTCGCCCACGCCTCTGGGCTCCTTTGCAGCAGAGGGGCTCGGAGACTTAGCTCTGGTCAGGAAGGTATGGACCTTGGACCAAACCGGCCATTTGGGGTTTTGGTGCAGTCTGCTTTGACACTGTCCAGGAATGCCCTCTTACTCACCAGTGACAAAGCTTTTAGCACCCTTTGGTGTCTGGAACTAAGGGAATCTGGAAGAGAGATGGCTACTCAATAGCAACATAACCCACGTTTAGATTATTACTTAGTCTGTGCGTAGGCAGTTTCCCCTCCTTAATGGTGCTTGATTCAGCAAACCTTCCTGAAGCTTCCTGTCAACAGCTGTGGATACAGATGGCTGGAGCAAAAGAATGGACTTGGGTAGAAGGGTGAACTGGGAAGAAGTTTACATGAGGGCAGCTGAGGTTGTTTGGTATCAAAACTCACTCTGTTCCAGGCCATGTGGGGTTAACACCAACTGCCTTTTCTCTGATGAAAGATTTGCCTGAAATAATTGCTAAGATAGGATCAGGTGAGGAATGGGGCCGCAGGAGTTGGAAGGGAAGAGAGCTTTCAGGGATGTGGCATCTGTGGCAGGCTGGGTTATTTAATTACAGCAACCTCTGAGAAAGCTGATACTGCCATCTTTTTACAGATGAGCAAACTTCAGCTCAGCTCACGTGAGTTGCCAAGTTCCCACAGGGAGTAAGTGGCAGAGTCAGGATTTGAACCCACAGGGATCAGACTCCAGTGCCCTGTTCTTTCCTGGGTACCATACTAGTTAGGGCTGACTCCAGCTTTAACTATCTGTGTCCCTCAAGAGCAGCGGTTCTCAATGTGTGGTTCTCAATGTGTGCTACCTCTTTGTAACAATGAAATTACATCGTGGCATTGGGAAGGTTGAGAACCACTGCTGCTCATGAGGGTTTAGTCTGTTTAAGGCTTTAAGAGCAACTTTATGAGCCTGACAGATCAGGAGTGCCCACAGGTGTGAGCTGTGTGGCTCCTGGTGCCTGGGATAAAAAGGTCCTGCCCTTGACGTGGGAAACCAGACCCCATGTCTCTAAGGCTCTTAGCTACTATTAGAGACAATTAAGAGCCCAGAGGTTTTGAGTTGATTGGCCAAGTAACATACAGGACCTCCCTTTGAGTTTGGATTTTAGGTTAGCAATGAACAAATTTGTAGTATAAGTGTGTCTCAGGCAATATTTGGGACTTATTAGCAAATTGTTCATGATCTGTCCCTGGTGATCTAGTGGCAAAAAAAAATTATTCATTATCTGAAATTCAGAATTAATTGGGTGTTCTGTATTTTTGTTTGCTAAATCCGGCTACCTTGTGGAGGGCAGCTGTTGACTTCTTGCTTGCAGGCACTTATATGGAATGTTCTGAGGCCAGAGCCCCTCAGGAGGTGGGGAACTGCACCCTGGGCCTGTGCCCCCTCTCTCTCTCATATTTCTTACCTTCCTTGGACTTTGGCTGACTGACTGTTTATGCCCAACCCAGCCAGAGTGGGCAGTGCTGCCAACTGAGAAGAAACAAAAGGCCGTAACCGAGCCCCATCTGTGCCTCTCTTAAGTCCTAAGCTGGAAAAATAACACTGTGACAAGTTTTGAAAGAACTAGACTTTTGGCCAGCTCACCCCTGTGATCCCAGTACTTTGGGAGGCCAAGATGGGAGGACAGCTGGAGGCCAGGCATTCAAGACTAACCTGGTCAACATACTAAGACCCTTTCTCTACAAAAAAAAAAAAAAAAAAATTAGCCAGGCATGGTGGCACATGCATATAGTCTCTTGAGCCCAGGAGTTCAAGGCTGCAATGAGCTGTGACTGCACTACTGCATTCTACCCTGGGCAACAAAGTGAGACCCCATCTTTTAAAACATAAAAACAACTCAGGAAGCAGACTGTGTAATGGTAGTAATGAGGCCTGCTACCTATCCTGGGCTGACTCCCTGTGCTGCCCATACCTCTGCACCTCCCTGTACCACTGGATCCACACAATAAGGCTGTGAAGCTGATATTATTATCTCTATTTATTTATTTACTTTTGAGACTGAGTCTCACTATGCTGCTCTCAGTACAGCGCCATGGCATCATAGCTCACAGCAACTTTAAACTTCTGGGCTTAAGGGATTCTCTTGCCTCAGCCTCCTGAGTAGCTGGGAGTACAGGCGCCTACCACAATGCCCTTTTGGAGAAGCCTCACTCTCGCTTAGGCTGGTCTCAAACCTGTGAGCTCAGGCAATCCACTGAGTCAGCCTCTCAAATGCTGGGATTATAGGCATGAGCCACGGCACCTGGCTATTACCTCTACTTTACAGAAGCACAAACAGTAGTTCGGAGAGGTCAGGTGTGACTTGCATAAGGTTACACAGTTTCTAAGTCATGGAGCCCCTGTGTGGCAGCCCTAACTGGAGTCCCTAGGTCTCAGCTACCCTGGGGGAATCTCACCATCCCATGTGACAGGTTGCCAAGTGTCTGCACAAGGCTGATCAGAGTATGTTCAGTATGTTGATCTGTAGGTAGCTGGTGGGTCTGTCCACCCCCTGTCTGGGAAGTCCCGCCGCAACCTTCCAAGGTCTCTAGTGGTTTCTTAGTCTGCACAGCCCCTTGCTCTCTCCTAGGCCTGCCCTTCTCCAGGTTGACTTCCCCATTTCCATCCACCCTTTCCTCACTCTTCTGGATCCTGACAGTGCAGCGGAGCAGAGAGAGCCCAGGCCATGGGGCCAGACTGACCTGCTTTCAAGGCCAGGCCGTGCTGCTTAGTTCTGTCACCTGGAGTGGGTTTCTTAACCTCAGAGTATCTGTTTCTTCACCATAAAAAGAGGATAAAAAATAGGCCCTTACCTTCCGGAGTGATTAGAGGAGGCCCTGTTAGCCCAGGACGCAGTGTAGAATTAGATTAAACCCTCAGGCTGAGGGACTAATTCCAAGAATTGTGTCTGGGCTCTGTTGTTTAATAAGCTGTACAAACCGGGCCAGTTTAATCTCTCAGAGCCTTATTGCTGCCCCGTAGGGTAATACAGATGACCTGGGTCAAGTGTCCAGAGCAGGGTGGACATGTAGCAAGTAGGCACCTGTCTGTAGCAGGCGATGCTGCTACTGTTGTGGTTGCTGCAGGAAGCCTGTCCCGAAGTGACCGTGCAGACTCCTGTCTCTCTGGTGGATGGAGTTCCCCTGTGGACAGATGGTACCATCACTGCATACACTGCCTGCCACAGAGAAGGAACCTGAGTCCTTGGCCCCTGGACCAGCATCCACGTCTCCTATCCTCTGTCCCCCCCACACACACACACACACACAGTGTCCTGCAACCCCCTGCTGCCTCAGCCCATTGGCTCCTGCCCGGGGAACAGCTGGGCAGGCTCCTCTGGGCTGAGCACTATAGTGGAATCTGCTAGTTTGGGGGCTCAGGTGCAGCTTTTTTCCTGCCCAGCCAGGGAAGGTCCTGCTGTTCAGGGTCTCCTTGGTCCCAGTAACTCTCTCCTATTTAGCTCAGGTCCCTCCCCTGTTTCCAGCTCCTCTTTCAGACACTACCTGGGGACACTCAGTGTCTCCTTATTTGCTGGAAACTTCCCCAGCAGACAATTCTTTTGTGCTGTCACCTTCCTTGGGCTGCCAGGGAGGTCAGGGCCTATGTGGCTCAGTTTTTCTCTGGAGTTTTCCTGAACATTCAGCCTCCCTGGGTTAGGGGGGTGCACCTTCCTACTACAAAGATGGGGAAACTGAGGCAGGGGAGGCTTTGTGTGTTCCTTTACCTAGGGGTGTATATAAGGGATCAAATGGTGCTGTCTTTCTTAAATGTTTATAAAACAAAAGTGGCATAACATAGATGGGATTTGAGAGGTTTAGGGATAGAGTCCGGCCAGAGCTCGAAAGACAGAGAGGAACCCCGTCCAGGGATCAAGGATAGGTTTTATTTTAAAGAAGAATGGAATCTGACCAGAAGTCAGTTCAGCTCACAGTTTCTTTTTTTGCAATTTTTGGCCGGGGCTGGGTTTGAACCCACCACCTCCAGTATGTGGGGCTGGCACCCTACTCCTTGAGCCACAGGCGCCAACCCAGTTCACAGTTTCAAGGGACTTTAATTAGTGTAGTTGGAATGTGGGAAGCGGTCATGAGAGGTAAAGGAAGTCATCTTGAGAGGGTGGGAAGGGTTTGCTGTGACCGTGCCATTTGGTCTCTGACCTCCTCTCTGTCATCACTAGCTGTCCTCCCAAGATGGGTATACCCTCGTCGGGGCCATGAGGATTTACAGGAGCACGGAGAGGGGGTTGCTGTAATCATGCAATTTGGTTTCTGGCCGCCTTTCTTTCTCTACTTGTCTCCCAACTAGCTGTACTTTTGTCAGAGTCCTGAGGATTTCTTACCCACAGGATTGTATATCTTTTAAGGAGCTGAAGTATTGCCAGATTATACCATTTGCTTCCCTAACGGAGATGGCAGTGTGACCTTAGCTGGTGCTCGCTCCTTGCCTGGAGCCCTTCCAGCCCCAGAAGAAATGCGTATCTCACACACAGGTCATTCCAAGGATCGGCCCAAAGGGGCCCCTCATGCTGATCAGCCTTTCATCTTAACCCCCATTCTGTCCTCAGCAGTCCAGGGCTCTGCAGGGCCCAAAAACACCCACTTAGTAAAGACTGTTGTGTGCAGAGTGCAGATACAGGAGCCAGAGGACTTGGAAATGAAGATTAATTCTGAAACAGAAGTCCAGATGGTGACAGTTAAGTGTTGATTTGGGGAAGAAAGCGTGATGTGAGCTGCCTCCCCTCTGCCTCCTTCCTCGGTGGCTTCTCTTAGTCTAAAGCCGGATGGATGTCAGGACCACTGTGGTGACTATGTGGTGAGGCCATCAGCAGGTCCCTTCCCCCTGGGCCAGAGTTTCCTGGAGGGGAGACAGGACAGGGTTAGCTCTGAAGATAAAAGATCAGAATCCCTTGCCTCGGCGCCTGTAGCTCATGCCACTAAGGTGCCTGCCACATAAACCAGAGCAGGCATGTTCGAATCTAGCCCAGGCCTGCCAAACAACAATGACAACTACAACCAAAAAAATAGCTGGGCACGTGGCAGGCACCTATAATCCCAGCTACTTGGGAGGCTGAGGCAAAAGAATCACTTAAGCCCATGAATTGGAGGTTGCTGTGAGCTGTGATGCCACAGCAGTCTACCCAGGACGACAGCTTAAGACTCAGTCTCAAAAAAAAGAAAAAAAAAAAAAAAAAGAATCCCCTCCAGGCCCAGCCCTGCCCACCCCCAGCTTTCTGCCTCCTCCCTACTCTCTTTTTGCCTTCTGCTCCAACAACACTGGCTTCTTTTTGGTTTCTAGAATGTTCCATAACCCCTTCTGCCATAGAGCCTTTGCAGGTATTGCCCTCCCTGCTCAAAATGCTCTTCTTTCTGCTGTGCCCAAGGCCTGTCACTTCCTCAGAGAGCCCTTCCCTGCCATATGGTGAGGTTCCTTCTCCTTTGCTCTAACTTCCCTTGAAGACAGGATCTCATTGGATCCCATGTGACAGAGGCTGGGTACCTGGTTACTGAGTGTCTCGCCAGGCGTCAGTCTTAGGAATGTGACTCCATGTCTGCCCTGCCACCTTAGGACCCCCCAGGGTGGAGGCAGAGCAGGTGCCAGTGATGCTGGGTTTAGACTGTCACTGTTTAAGAAACTTAGCACTGGGTTGGCGCCCATAGCTCAGTGGTTAGGGTGCCAGCCACATACACCAGGGCTGAAGGGTTTGAACCCAGCCCAGCCTGCTAAACAATAGTCAAAAGTACAACAAAATAATAGCCAGGCATTGTGGTGAGTGCCTGTAGTCCCAGCTACTCAGGAGGCTGAGGCAAGAGAATTGCTTAAGCCCAAGAGTTTGAGGTTGCTGTGAGCAGTGATGCCACAGCATTCTACTGAGGGTGACATAGTGAAACTCTCTCAAAAAAAAAAAAAAAAAAAAAGAAAGAAAAGAAAAAGAAACTTAGCACCATTTAATCACTTCTGATAAGCTCCTAGGAAGAGAACCCATAGAAGAATATACCTCCCCTGACTCAGTTCCCCCATCTTTGCGATGGGGAGAGGCCTAATATCCAGACAGTACGTTCTAGGTTTGAATCCTGACTCTGTTGCTGGCCTGCTGTGTGACCTCGGGCAGGTTACTTAACCTCTGAGCCTCAGTTTTCTTATCTGTAAAATGGGGATAAGAGTACCTCAGAGGATTGTAAGGACTCTGTGGATTCATGTATGGAAACAGTGGTACCTATCAACTCGGAGGTGCTCAATAACAAATGGAGATGGATGGTCTGGGACAATGCCTCCTAGGGTAGCCTTCCGAGATGTACTGACTCAGCCTGTTCAGAGCCATGAGATCGCCTTACAGAGATGGGTGCATCAGTCCTTAGAGAATTATTTTCCTAGTCTTCTTTCTTTTGAGCCTCCCATCCAGGCCCTTTTGTCTGGTTTATTCACTCTGACACTGGGCAGAGTGGAGGTGAAGGTGAAGTGTCCCAGCTGTCTGCACTACATTTCATCTGCCCTGTGTGTGAAGGACACCCACATTTCTTGCAAGCCCAAATGCCCCCTCTTAGCCGAAAGCTCATGCTTCCCGTGTAAAGGTTTGGGGTCAGAGCTCAAATTTAATTCTAGTTTTGCCACTTGCTGTTTGTGGAATCTTGATTAAAGCAATTGACCTCTGAGGCAAGTTTCCCCAGAGGGATAATAATGGAGATAGTAATAATGTCTGGCTCAGTGCCTGTGGCTCAAGCGACTAAGGCGCCAGCCACATACACCAGAGCTGGCAGGTTCGAATCCAGCCCGGGCCTGCCAAACAACAAGGACAACTACAACCAAAAAATAGCCAGGCATCGTGGCAGGCGCCTGTAGTCTACTTGGGAGGCTAAGGCAAGAGAATTGCTTAAGCCCAGGAGTTGGAGGTTGCTGTGAGCTGTGACCCATAGCACTGTACCCAGGGTGACAGCTTGAGGCTCTGTCTCAAAAATAAAAAAAATAATAATATCTGTCCCAGAGGCTGTTGTGAGGCCCAGATGAGGTTATGGGAGGTGTCAGGAGTAGGACCTGGAATGTAGAAGGGGCACGGTAGACAGCGGCTCTCCTGGAAATACTTTCTCACAGGTGGTGATGTCTGCTTCTGCCTTTTCACTCATGCCAGAAACCTGGGCCTCTCACTTCAGATTTTTGTTCCAACCTGCTGTCTGGGCCCAGCACACCACCTGCACCCCAGGCACTTGGCAACTCTCCTTCCCACCGTGACACTACCTCCCAAGAGTAAACTCCATACTAAGTAAACTCCCATTGGCCACTGGGCCCCACTGAACTCCTCACTGGGGGCTTCAGGCCTCCAGGGCCACCCTGAGTGAGCCCCTGCTACACCCTCCCTCTGCCCAGTGCCCCAGGCCTGGCTCCCTCCTTGGCCTGGCCCATCCCAGCTCAGCCTTTCCACTCAGCCCAGGACCCTGCTCTTTGGAAGCTCTGGCTGCAGGTGCCTGCCCTCCACACAGCCCCTATTCCCTGTTTTTTTTTTTAGAGACTGAGTCTCACTTTGTCACCCTCAGTAGACTGCCGTGGCATCGCAGCTCACAGCAACCTCCAGCTCTTGGGCTTTAGGCGATTCTCTTGCCTGAGCCTCCTGAGTAGCTGGGACTACAGGCGCGAGCCACAATGCCTGGTTATTTTTTTGTTGCAGTTTGGCCAGGGCCGGGTTTGAACACGCCACCCTCGGTATATGGGGCCGGTGCCCTACTCACCGAGCCACAAGTGCCCCCCCCCATTCTTCGTTTTCTGCGTGCTCTCCAGTTAGGGCCTTCTGGTTATCAGGAGTAAAGACTAGTCCCTGTAAATGGGTTTTAAGGACCTAGAGGGCAATAAAAAGGCTGCAATATTGCAGAAATCCAGAAAAAAAAAGCCAGAGGGTTTTTTTTTCCTTTTTACAACACACTGTCTCCCTGAAGAGAAGCTTCCCACAGCTTCCCTTGCTCCTTCCCAGGGCCCAAGGTCCCCCACCTATCTCCTGCCACCCTCCCAGGCACTTCCTCTCCACCCATGCCACCCTCCCCTCTGCCCCCCACGGTGCCCCAGCTCATTTCCCCAGAAATCTCCCTCTTGTGAGCCCCCCATTTCTGATTCCAGAGCAGATTCAGTGCAGCCCCCAAAGGAACCCCCTGGCCCTCAGACGGAGGAAGAGGTATAGGTGTCAGCTGCCCCAGGGGAAAGCTAAGAGGATGAAGTGGCAGCTGCCCTGGCCTGGCGTGTGTTCTTGCTCCTTCACCCTGAGCCACTTGCTGTTGCAAGATAGACATGTCCGAGGCCCTCAGAGGTGCCAGGCGGGGGCCTCCTGTGATGGGCACATTCACGGATCTGTTCTCTCTCGTTGTACCACAGGTGATTCTTCTCATTCACTGGGTGCTAACAGTCTGGTAAGTGACTCTGTGGGTACATGGCTACGTCCCCGCATCCCCTGGCTCTGTGCTGTGTTTCCTGGGATGTGTGTCTACATGTCTCTTAACTCAGGGGCCATGTGTCTCCTGGGCTCTGGGTCAGCCAGGTCAGATCCTGGTGCTGCCATGTTTTAGCTGGGTCACTATGCATGAACAGCTCTGCCTGTCAAAGTTTTGGTTTCCACCTGTAGGATGGGCATAGGACTGCACAGCCCTAGAGCTGGGAGGGAGAAGTATGGCCGTGCCCCTGGGACGCTCAGCAGGGCCTGCTGCACAGTGGGGCTCCAGCATTGCTTATTCCCATCTCTTTTACCTGTTGAGCTCCTAGGAGATTTCTCTACCAAACTAAGATTGGGAACCTTTGAGCTCCCAGGCGCATCTTGCAGATGTTGAAGTGCAGTGCACATTAAACAGCTGTGGGGGCTCGGCGCCTGTAGCTCAACCGGCTAAGGCGCCAGCCACATACACCTAAGGTGGCGGGTTCGAATCCCCAGCCCGGACCCGCCAAACAACAATGACGGCTGCAACCAAAAAATAGCCGGGCGTTGTGGCGGGCGCCTGTGGTCCCAGCTACTTGGGAGGCAGAGGCAGGAGACTCGCTTAAGCCCAGGAGTTGGAGGTTGCTGTGAGCTGTAATGCCATGGCACTCTACCCAGGGGGACAGCTTGAGGCTCTGTCTCAAAAAAAAAAAAAAAAAAAAAAAAAAAACAGCTGTGGGTAATGTGAACAGGGCTAGACAGCTTGCCATCTTTGAGGCAGGGCCAAGGTGCAGATTTCTCAGTCAAACTCCCCAAGGCTCTGAGTTAATGAGTGCGCTTGGCACCTGCTTTCTTTTTTCTTTCTTTCTTTTTTTTTTTTTTTAGAAACAGAGTCTTACTTTCTTGCCCTCAGTAGAGTGCCGGGACATCACAGCTCACAGCAACCTCTAGCTCCTGGGCTTAGGTGATTCTCCTGCCTCAGCCTCCCAGGCAGCTGGGACTACAGGGCACCCACCACAACACCCGGCTATTTTTTTGTAGCAGTTTGGCCTGGGCCGGGTTTGAACCTACCACCCTCGGTATATAGGGCCGGCGCCCGTCACCTGCTTTCTTAAAAGCAAAAGATGATCAGACCGAGTGCAGTGCCTCACACCTGTAATCCTAGCACTCTGGGAGGCCGAGGTGGGTAGATCCCCTAACCTCCAAAGATCAAGACCAGGCTGAGCAAGAGGGAGACCCCATCTCTAAAAATATCTCGGTGTTGTAGTAGACGCCTGTAGTCGCAGCTGCTCAGGAGGGTGAGGCAAAAGGATCACTTGAGCCAAAGAGTCTGAGGTTGCTGTGAGCTATGATGCCACAGCATTCTACCCAAGGTGACAAAGTGAGACTCTGTCTCAAGACAGAAAAAGAGTCTTGGCGCCTGTGGCTCAAGTGGCTAAGGCGCCAGCCACAGACACCTGAACTGGAGGGTTCCAATCCAGCCCCAGCCTGCCAAACAACAATGACAGCTGCAACCAAAAAAAGCCAGGCATTGTGGCAGGCACCTGTAATCCCAGCTCTTGGCTGAGGCAGGAGAATCGCTTGAGCCCAGGAGAGTTAGAGGTTGCTGTGAGCTGTGATGCCATGGTACTCTACCCAGGGCGACAGCTTGAGACTCTGTGTCCAAAAAAAAAACGATGGCTGGGTGAGGTGGCTTACATCTGTAATCCCAGCACTTCAGGAGGCTGAGGCAAGAGGATTGCTTGAGGGCAGGAGTTCAAGACCAGTCTGTGCAATATGGCAAGACCCTAATCTCTATAAAAATAAAAAATAGGGCTCAGTGGTTAGGGTGCCACCCACATGTACTGGGGCTGGTAGGCTCGAACCTGGCCCAGGCCTGCTAAACAACAGTGACAATAACCAAAAAAAAGCTGTTGTGATAGGCGCCTGTAGTCCCAGCTACCTGGGAGGCTAAGGCAAAGAATTGCTTAAGTCCAAGAGTTTGAGGTTGCTGTGAGCTCTGACACCATGGCACTCTACCAAGAGCGACATAGTGAAACTCTGTCTCAAAAAATAAATAAAGAAATAAATAATTCAAAGACCTATTGTGCCTAATTGCACTTAACACTTCGGGACTTTGCACACGTTTTCTGCATGTTACGCTTCAGCAAACGTCATTAGAACTTATGAAGTGCCCTGTGTGTGCACAGGTCCCCTCCCTCCTGCTCACGGTCCCTGTCCCCTGGACTTTCTATGCAGCACAGCAGGGTGGGCAGAACATGGCCTATCTAGCCGGGTTGTTCAAATCCCAGCCCTAGTAGCTATGTGACCTTGAGCAAGTTTCTTAACCTTTCTGTGACTCAGTTTCTTTATCCGTGAGAGGAGAATAACAGCTCCTCCCTCCTAGAATTATTGTTAACACACAAATGCACACAAATGAGTTAATTTCAAGCGCTTAGAACCATGCCATACACTAGCAAGTGCCCTGTAAATGTTACCTGTGATTTTCTTTGGATTGTGAGTAGTAGGACCCTAAAAAGTAGAATAGGGTGGCATTGTGCTGGGAAAGGTAGAACTCAGCATTAGTTGGTGAGGGAAGGGGTCTCAAAGTGTATGTTCATGCTGACACCAATGGCAAAAGTGGTGGAGAGTTCAAGGTGGAGAGCTGAGCACAGGGCAGTGCTGGGGCGTCAGGAAGGGCGGGGCTGCATTCAGCAGCTCCCACTGGCCCCTGGTGAACAGTCTATATTTTATTCCAAATGGGACAGAGGACTGTTGGAGGATTTTGTAGCAGAAAAGTGACAGTGCATGGTTTACACTGCTGGGTGCTACTTAGAGGACAAGTGGCAGTCAGGAGCCCGGTGTGGGTGGCTATAGCAGGAATCCTAGCGGGGGAGGATAGTGGTTTGGACCCGCAGGGCTGGGGTCAGACTCAGCATCTGGGCGGGAAGTGGAGCCAGTGGGATCTGCTGACATTGCTGGTACACAGCTGGCTGGCCTCATAGACTGTGGCCTGTTCTTGGAGGAGCTCTTGAAACCCCAGAACAGGAGGGAGGGCACCTGCAGGGTGGTGACCCTGTGATGGGACTGAGGTGCCTCTTCCTACAGGGGGTGCATCGACTTCTCAGGCGCCTACGCCTGGGCCAACTTCACCATCCTAGCCTTGGGCGTGTGGGCCGTGGCTCAGCCTGACTCTGTGGATGCCATAAGCATGGTAAGTTGGGCAGGGCAGGAGGTGCCCGGGAGCTGGGCAGTAGGGCAGGGTGGGCCTGGTCCCACCTCTGCCTTTTGCTCCTGTTCCAGTCTTTCCTCCCTTCCTGTTGTCTAAGGGCTTGAAAATCAGCCCACATGAGTCTGCACTGTCCTGGCCTGTTGTTCTGCTTGTCTGGCTTGGAGAACCCCAAGTCTTCAATTGTCTTCCCTAAGAAAGGCATAGGGCGGGGTCCCACCCATGCCCCAGACTGGCCATTCCGAAAGGGCAGAGGAGCATTCTCCTATGACACACTTTGGGGGCTCTTTAGGGGGAGGGAGATGCTGGGAGACCTAGCCAAGAGGGAACCCCACTACTTTATGAAGGAGAGTTGACCCACATGGCCACATCTCCCACAGGGGAGCTTCCCAGCACCCACTGAGCCCCACAGGCAGTGAGCACTCCACCTCAGGCCTCTTCGGGCCAAGGCTGGGGCCTCACAGGACAACTGAGAAGAAAATTTTCTTTGTGGGCTTGGCACCCATAGCACAGTGCTTACAGCGCCAGCCACATACACCAAGGGTATGGGGGTTCAAAACAAGCCTAGGCCAGCTAAACAACGACAACTGCAATCAAAAAATAGCCAGGTGTTGTGGTAGGTGCCTGTAGTCCCAGCTACTTGGGAGGCTGCGGCAAGAGAATAGCTTAAGCCCAAGAGTTGGAAGTTGCTATGAGCTGTGATGCTATAGCACTCTACCAAGGGCATAATGAAACTCCCATCTCCAAAAAAAAAAAAAGAAAGGAAATTTTGTGGTGGAGATGGATTGGGTGAACTCTCAGGGACCTTCTGTCTTGAAGGCCCTGGAGGCAAGTTCTGTGCCCTGATGGCCTCAGGAGATGACGGAGATGGGTGGGTGAAGGCTCCAGTGGGGCTGACAGGCTGGATCCAGACCTGGGCCCCAGTGTCCCTGCCGCCAGCCTGCAATCTCTAGCCCATCTACGGCCCCCACCTGCTTTCTGGTCTATTTTCCAGCAAACATGTGACATGTCTTGCAGTTTCTGGGTGGCTTGCTGGCCACCATCTTCCTGGACATCGTGCACATCAGTATCTTCTACGGAATGGCCACCCTCACAGACGTGGGACGCTTTGGAGCCGGCATGGCCATCCTCAGCCTGCTGCTCAAGCCCTTCTCCTGCTACCTCGTCTACCACATGTACCGAGAGCGTGGGGGTGAGCTCCTGATCCACATTGGTGAGGCCACCACCTCCAGGCTGCTCTGACCTCTCTATTCTCTCCCTCGCCCATTGGCCTTGCCACATGGGACCAGGGCTGCAGATGCACAGAGGAGTATGACGTGTCGCTCCACTCAGGCTAAAAGGGTATAAGCACCTGATCTCTGCTGCAAGAGCCCTGTATCCCCTGGCTGGTCTGCTGTGCTATGACCTTTCCCTGCAGTCAGGCCTCGGCCAGGGCCACCTCTCAGCCCGGAGCAGGGGCGCTTCGGGGGGTTGGGGGGCATTCAGCTCCCAGAAGCAGCATGAGGCCTACAGGCACCTGCCAGAGCAGCTCCTCCTCTCTGTTCCCACCTGGCCCTGTTGCTGGGGCCCCATTGATTTGCCACGTGGGGTCATGCCTCTCCTGTGGCAGAGACAGCGCTGGGTGGCCAAGGGGAGCCAGTATCGGTGTGTACCACGGGATCCTCATTTTCCCCACTGACTGGCCCCTGCCCCCTCTGCCCAGCCCCCTTCCTGCCCTCTCCCACGCCCTCTCTGCATTCCTATACCCCATTCTTGTGGTGGCCTAGCCATTTTCCTGCTTTCTGACCTATTTTACTTTCTGTCTCTTTTTGATACAAGTGGGGAAGGATTGGGAGTAGCCTGTGACTGACCCAAGGAAGCAGCCAGGGCAAGAGCAGGAGTGGTCTGGGGATGCCCTAGCTGACCTCAGCACTGCCCAGGCCTGCCCCCCCCACACCCCCATGATGGGAGTTAGGAATTTCCTCCCATTGGACAGATGAGGAAACTGAGGCCTATAGCCTTTGGGACTTGTTCAGGATCCCAGGACAGATGTGCATAGTGGGGAAGGTCTTCGTGCCTGAGAGAGGAGCTGGTGCCAGGGCTGGGCACAGTCCTGAGTGTGGCCTGCTTGAGGCAGGGACACTGGCTTAGGGCCCAGGTTTCAGCCCCAGCATCATCAGCTTAGGGCTCCGTGATCTTGGGTGCATCAGATAATCTCTTTGACCCTCAGTTTTCTCATCTGTAAAGTGGGAACTATAAAAATACCTGCTCCATAGGGATACAAGAGGATTGAACGAAAGATACTAAAGGCTAGTGCCTGGGGCTGCCTGCGGGCTCACCTTCCGTGGTATCAGGACTCCCAGCTCTGGCTGCCAGGGTGAATCTCAGTCTGGACTCATTAGATGCACCTGAGCTCTCACCCTTCCTTTTTGCTTCCCTTGGTGTCCCCTACCCTCTAGGTTTCCTCGGACCTTCTCAGGATCGTAGTGCCTACCAGACAATTGACTCTACAGAGGCACCTGCGGACCCCTTTGCCATCCCAGACGGCAGGGGTCAAGCCACCCCCGGGTATTGAAACCAGCCCCATCACACCTGGCCCCGCCCTGGCACCATCACCTTCCTTGTACCTGGGAGGTCATTCCAGGGATGCCCCTGGCCTCCCTTTCTGGGACCTTAGGTGGAGTGTGTCTTCCCATCTTAGGGGCTGCCTGAATCAAGTACCCTGAGAGCCCAGGAACCCCTGGGTGCCCCCAGCCCTGTGTACACTCCTGTCCCAAACTCCCTGAGACCTCCCCTCACTTCAAGACACTCCTTGGTCCCCAGGTTGGAACCACGGTCTCTTGTCCTTCTGCCCCATAGCTGCAGCATGGAGGCCTCAGCATGGAGGCCTCAGCCTGAGTCAGACTCAGGCCTCTGAGGGCCCGTGATGCCCACCCAGGTCCCCACAGTTTGTTGAGTCCTTCCTCCGGAGCATGGAGACCTTCAGGTCATGCTCAGCCCCAAGAGCAGTTCAGCATGGGAGTGAGGTCCCCGTGCTTCTTACTGACTGGTCACTTGGTGCCTGGGGCTGGAGGCAGGTTTTGCAGCACCCATGACCCACCGTAGCCTCCAGCTGCCCTTCCTGGAGCCGAGGCATTAGAGGTGGCATTAAAGTTTGGTCTGTAGCTGGGCTGTGCCTCTATTTCCTGGCTGTACCAGGGCCTGGCTTGCCATCCCTGGAAAAATTCTTCCCTTGAATCCCATGCTGGAGCTTGGGCTGAGCTGCCCTGTTCTGTTGTGGCAGAAGGAAGCATAGCACTTAGGTATCAGCTGGGCTGGGCCTGCCCTGTGCCCGGCTCTGGCCCAGTTGAGGCCACAGCAGAGGAGAGCACTGGTGGGTATGCCATGGGCATACATTTGTCTGAAGCAGTGGGCCTGCGTACTTGGGTGAATCCTGCTCTGCCTCTTACTGCCATGTGCCCTCAGTGTCTTCTAGAATAGGGCTAGTGCCTGCCCAGGGGGTGATGATGCAAAGTGTCTGGCCCAGAGTTGTTAGCAGAAGCAGAGTTGCTCTTTGAGCCACTGATGTAGGGTTAGAAGGCTAGAGGTGACCTCTTCCTGGCAGCCGTGTTCTGGTCACAACTGACTTGGGCTAGCAGTGGGTCTGGTCCGGCTGTTCACAGTTGGCTCTTCTGCCCTGTGAGCACCAGGTGCCCGGACTTTTCCAGGCCATCCTGTTCGCCCCTGGCACTAAGACATCAAGGCCTAGTGCACAGCCCCACTGCTTTCCTATATCCATCCATCAGTCAGAAGAGGCCAAGCACCTGCCAGGTACCCAACGCAGCCAGGGGCTGCAGTGATGAACCCCTCCGATGTTAGGGGTCTTCCTGTTGTGAGGATTACACACTGAGGCAAGACCCCAAAAGGGAACACAGGTCTCCAGGCGGGTGAGGGCTCCCGAGTAGCTGCAGCTGTGAGAAACTGGAAACAGCCCCACAGCAGAGTCTGGGCACACAGGCTCGTGAGTCTACTCATCAGTCACAGCAAATGAACTGGACTTATTTCTATCAACATTTGTCCCCCAGAGGTGATCAAAGCAGACAGCAGAATGGCATTAGTGTGAAGTTTAAGACTTCACAGCAGTGCCATATAGTGTCTTCGGCAGTATGTGCAGTAATACAGAAGAGTAGGGACCAGGAGGACACTTCAAGTTCATGACTGCAGTGGCCTTGAGTGGAGGAGGGTGTGGCCTGAGGGCAATGGAACTCTCTTATTTGTGCCACTTCTGGCACAGGGAAGGCTTGCGGCATATGTGCCTGTGTGCTGTGTCATGAACATGTTTGATTTCCAAAAGGAATGACAAGCCAGGGCGGGGCCTTGGCCTGGGCATTGGTGAGGAGGGTACAGGTGGTAGCACCTGATGAAACAGAGCAGGCAGCAGTGTGTCCAGAGGCCTCCGTTCCTCCTAGGGCAAGATGCCCAAGCTGGACCAGCTCTTTGGGGAGGGAGAGGGGATGGCTCCTGGCTCAGGAGGGGGTCCCCAGAAGCAAACCCTGACATGAAAAGCAAGGGGTCCGGGCTTTCTGGTTATTGGCAGGGGCTGCTCTGAGGTGGGGAGAGGGTGACTTAGATGCTCCAGCTCCCCAGAAATCCCAGCAAAGTGGCTTCAAGAGCCCAAGGAATGGTGGGGGTCTCCAGTGTGGCTGACACCATGCACACAGCAGGGCCCTTGTGAGCCCCCTATGGGTAAAGGGACACCAGAGTGGGGGAAAAGCCACCCAGAAGAAGCTTTTTTACATGAGAAACTCCAGGCAAGGGTATAGTTAACAAGAAGGCCTGAGGCAGAGCAAGCATGCCTGTGCCTGGGGCAGAGGGAGGGAGGGGGAAGGAGGTGAGGAAGGCAGCTGATGTCACATAGGTCATCTTAAGGATTTTGACCTGAGGGATCTGCCTGGCTTAGCCACCCAGAGTACTAGTGCTGAGTGAGGCGTGAGCCCCTGGAAGGCCCCAGTCAGACCATGTCTGGCTTACACTCTAAAAGGATCATGTTGGTGGCAGGAGCTGGGGGGTAGTTACAAGCGGTCTCTCTTGGACACACTTTGAAGGCAGACAACAGATCTGCTGTTGGATTGGCTGTAGGAGGCAGAGAGGAGCCAGTGGCTGTGAGCTGTGGGGCCCCAGCAGCTGGGAGGCTGGAGCTGCCACTAGACAAGAGGAAGGATGGGCCCGGGCAAGGCCAGGAGTTCAACCTGGGGTGGGCTGAACTGTGGACCAGGCTATCCAGTCAGACATTCTCACCATCATGTTCCTTTATTCACTGATAGAGGCAGAGTCTCACTCTTGTGGGACTCTGAGGGTAAAGTACATCATCAGCCTCGCTTATAACAAGCTCAAATCCTGGGCTCAAGTGATCCTCCTGCCTCAGCCTCCCAAGTAGCTGGGACTACAGCAGCAGTTTTCAACCTGCTGGTTGAGCAGTTCCCAACCAATTAAAGGGCTGCAGCATTAGGAAAGTTGAGAACAACTGGACTATAGGCACTCGCCACAATGCCTGGCTAGTTTTTCTATTTTTAGTAGAGATGGGAGGGCGGGTCTCACTCACTCTTGCTCAGGCTGGTCTCGAACTCCTGACCTCAAGGGATCTGCCTGGCTTAGCCACCCAGAGTACTAGGATTCCAGGTATGAGCCACCACACCCAGCCTGATCACGTTCCTTTTAAAAGGCCCATGTCGGCCTGGCACCTGTAGCTCAGCAGCTAGGGTGCCAGCCACATACACCGGAGCTGGCCGGTTTGAATCCAGCCTGGGCCTGCCAAACACCAAATGACAACTACAACCAAAAAATAGCCAGGCATTGTGGCAGGCGCCTGTAGTCCCAGCTACTTGGGAGGCTAAGGTAAGAGAATTGCTTAAACCCAAGAGTTTGAGATTGCTGTGAGCTATGACACTACAGCACTCAACTCAGGGCAACATAGTGAGACTCTGTCTCAAAAAATAAAAATAAAAAATAAAAATAAATGTCAGGCAGCACCTGTGGCTCAAAGGAATAGGGCACTGGCCCCATATACCAGAGGTGGTGGGTTCAAACCTGGCCCTGGCCAAAAACTGCAAAAAAAAGTAAAAAAAAATAAGTAAATAAAATAAAAGGCCCATGTCAGTAGAGACTTGGAAGCAAGGCACTCTCTAGGTTTGAGTTTATAGTGTCTGACATTCTAGAAACTGTCCACCCCAGGGAGCAAATTCCACTTGCCTCAGGTCTCCTGCTAGAGGGGATTGAACTCACTTGTCTAGTTTTCAAATCTATTTCTTGTTTTCTCAAAGCTGAGCCTACCAGATAAGGAAGCCACAGAAACTAGGGGAAGTCACTGCCTGCTCCAGTTGGCCAAAACCGGACTAGAGCTGCTCCTCAGTCTCCAAAATGGTGCAGAAATTCTAATTTTCACACTCTGTCTCCGAACTGGCTCTGGAGCCAGCAAAGCTTGGTTTAAATCCTAAATATGCCATGTAACTGGCTATGTAAGAGACAACAGTCTCTTAACCTCACTGTGCCTCAGTCTTGTCGTGTGAAAAATGGGAATAAGAATAGTGTCTGACTCATGGATTAGTGGGGAATTGAAAATGTAAATGTTCCAGAAATGTTTTAGATCTCATTGCCTCTACTACCATGTAGTTATTCATCTTTTTTTTTTTTTTTTGGCCAGGGCTGGGTTTGAACCCGCAACCTCTGGCATATGGGGCCGGCGCCTTGCTCCTTTGAGCCACAGGCACTGCCCACTATGTAATTATTCAAAGAGAGGGAGATGGTGACCAGTCTGGCTGCCCCTCCATCTATTCATTTGGTATAAATTCAAGGAACATTTATACAAGTTTTCAAAATGTTGGAACATTTTTCAGGAAGCAAAATAGAGGTTTTCCTCACTGGCAGTAGCAGAACTCCGAGGGTCCAGTTCTCCCTGTGGCTGGGTGCTTGTAAGTACCAGTCGAAGTCCAGAAGCTATACGCAGCGTCAACAGGTGGTTACAAAACATATCTGAGATGGAAGCTCAGACTCACAGATTTGAGTTTGAAGGAAGCTTAGAGGTCCCCTCACCCAGTGGTTTTTAAAGTATTTTGTTTTGAGGCACAGTGAGGTTAAGAGACTGTTGTCTCTTACATAGCCAGTTACATGGCACATTTAGGATTTAAACCAAGCTTTGCTCAAACCCTTTGCTCAAAAGAAATGTTAACCAGTGTATGAAAGAGTGTGACCGAGCATCCTCCTCCCATCACTGCCAGGGAAACTGGGGCTCCCAGAGCACAACATGAAGGCTGACCCCCTAGCTCCTTTCCGGGGACAAGGCCCAGAAAGGGGAGCTGCGGACAAGGACACATGGAGACTTGATTTCCGAGCTGGAAGGTGGCAAGGCAGTTGAGATACCAGGTGGGGGTTAAAAATGAAAACAATTCTACAAAGGAAAAACTGGTTGAAATCAGAAGCTCAATGGCTAGGTTCACTCATAGAACAGATCCACCTAAAGAGAGAATCAGTAGCCTAGAAGATAGATTTGAAGAAATTACTGAGAAGGCAACAAAAAAGAGACAGAAAATATGAAAGAAGGACTAAGAAACAAAGGATAGAGTGAGAGGACACAATGTAAATACAACCAGAGTTTCTGAAGGAGGTAATGGGAGAGAAACGAAATTCAAAGAGAGACTGGCAGGACATTTTCCAAAACAGAACATTGCCGAATTTCGGATTCAAGGCTCATGCCTGTAATGGAAGCACTCTGGGAGGCTGAGGTGGGTGAATTGCTTGAGCTCAGGAGTTCGAAACCAGACTGAGCACAAAAAGGGAGACCTCAGCCCTAAAAATAGCTGGGTATTATGGCAGGAGCCTGTAGTACCAGCTACTAGGGAGGCTGAGGCAAAGGGATCATTTGAACCCAAGAGTTTGAGGTTGCTTTGAGCTGTGAGGCCACTGCTCTCTACCCGGGGTGACAAAATGAGACTCTGTCCACCCCCCAAAAATTGGTTGAGCCCAAGACTTTGAGGTTGCTGTGAGCTATGATATGACCACACCCTACAGAGGAAAAAAATTAATTCCCAAACACAATAAATAAAAAGAAACCCACAGTTAAAGTCACAACAGAACATTGTTCATTGACTTCAGTGCCTAGAAGAGTGCTGGGACCCTCTCAGTGCTTTATAAAAGTCAAATGAATGAGAACTACAGAACACAAGACAAGAATTAAGATCCCCAAAGCAACCAGATAGAAAAGAGAGTGTCCTAAAAGGAAGGCAGGCCAGGTGTGGTGGCTCACACCTGTAATCCTAGCACTCTGGGAGCACTCTGGGAGGCCAAAGCGGGAGGAACACTTGAGCTCAAGAGTTGGAGACCAGCTTGAGCACCTGAGCACAAGGAAAATGCCACCCCAATCTCTACTAAAAATAGATAAACTAGCCAAACATTGTGGCATGTGCCTGTAATCCCAGCTACTAGGGAGGCTGAGGCAGGAGGATCACTTGAGCCCAGGAGTTTGAGGTTGCTGTGAGCTATGACACCACAGCACTCCACCCAGGGCGACACAGAAACACTCTGGCTCAATGTAAAAAAAAAAAAAAGGAATGACAGTTACTGGTAGCAGATGTCTCAATGGCAATGAAAGAAATCAGGAGGCAGTGGGATATCTTTTTTGTTTGTTTATTTGTTTTGAGACAGAGTCTTATTTTGTCACCTTCAGTAGAGTGCTGTTCTATCATAGCTCACAGCAACCTCAAACTTCTGGGCTCAAGGGATCTTTTTGCCTCACCCTCCCAAGTAGCTGGGACTATAGGCATTTGCCACAAGGCCCTGCTAGTTTTTTTATTTTTTAAAGAAGAGACTGGATCTTGCTTTTTCACTCAGGCTGGTCAGGAACTCCTGAGCTCAAACAATCCACCAGCCTTGGCCTCCCAGAGTATTGGAATTGCAGGCATGAGCTACCACACCCAGCCTAACAGCGGAATACCTTGAAAGTGGTGAGAAAAATAACTGTCAACCTAAAGTTATGCCCCAGGGAGTTATCTTTAAGAAATGAGAGTCATAACCCAATTTTTGTCCAAGAATACAGGGAAAGGGGAGAGAGAGAGGAGGGGAGGGAGGGAGGATGGGTGAAGGGAGGGCGACTGCAGGGATCATGCCTATGATTTATCCTATAAGAGTACATGTGAATCTTTCTAAATGTGGATTATAAATGTCTTAACACAACTATGAGAATGACATGAAGGCTATGTTGGCCAACTGGATGGAAGTATTTCAAATTGTATATGGAAACAACACACTGTACCCCATGATAGTATTAATGTGCACAAACATGATTTAGCAATAAAAATTAAAAATGAGAGTCATTCAGAAGGATGACAATGAAGTTTATCACCCATAGATCTTCCATACAGAAACATGTAAAGAATCATTTGGTGGACAAAGGAAATTTTTCCAGAAAGAAGATCTGGGATGGATGAAGGAAATAGTAAACATTAGGTTTAGTCTCCAAGACAAATAATACTATCCAAATGAGGAGATGACCAGAGATGGTGTGTTCTAATGTCCCGTCTTGGTCTGGGAACAGGGTAAATACTGAATTAGCTTTAGGAACAGGGTAAATACTGAATTCGCTTTATTAAATACACCTAATAAAATATCTTGGATAACCACTGAAATAATAGACATGGAATATGCAGTTTCTGACCCAGAGGTAGGGAAAAAAGAAAAAAGAAAATCTTGATATTAAAAAAAAAAAAAGGAAATCTTGATCAAGTCTGAAAAATGTAAGAAAGGAGAAAAAAAAATTTTTTTTGACCTTTAGCAAGCACAAAAATAAGAGGGTCAATATAAGTATGTCAAAATTATACATTTGCAAGTGAACTAAACTCTAGTTAAGATATGGGATTGCCTGATTAGATTTTTTAAAGTTCCAACTATATCGTGTTTACAAGTCACATATCTCAAATTATGGACACAGGAGGGCTGAATGTAAATAAATGAAGAAGTTATATACCAGCCAAATAAGGACCAAAATAGAGCTGGGTAGTTAAATTAATATCCCACAAGTTTGACTTTAAGGCAAAAAAATATTACTAGAGATAAAAGAGGGTTAAAACCTAAATAACAAAAGGTTCCCTCTACCAAATTTAGGAGATTTCAGACACACAGCCTTAAGAAGAAAGCAGTAATCACTCATCTCCCTCAAGAAATGCTTTAGACAGAGTTTTGTTTGTTTGTTTTGAGACAGAGTCTCACTTTGTCACCCTCCCTCGACAGAGTGCCCTAGCGTCACAGTTCACAGCAACCTCAAACTCTCGAGCGCAAGTGATTCCCTTGCCTCAGTCTCCCGAGTAGCTGGGACTACAGGCGCTCACTGCCCCAAGGGCCCGGCTATTTTTAGAGACGGGGGTCTCACTCTTGCTCAGGGGAGGTAGGTGAGGCAGAGGTTAGCACCCTCCTTCTACAGATGAGAAGCCTTAGGGACTTAGCCTTAGAGTCTTGCTCAAGGTCACACAGCAGCAGAACAATCTCGATCACAGGTCTTCTGACTCCTGACCCAGCGCTCTTTCCTCTCCCCGCAGGTGTTTAGAAAGAAGAAAGCATAATTTGGACAGAGGAAGAAAAGGGCATGGCGGAGTACTGTGGGAACAGCAGAGGCAAAGGCTTGGCAGGTGGAAAATGCAGGGACGTCTGGAGTCCCGAGTGTGACAGGGCCAGGCTTACTGCAGGATGAGGAGTGATTAGAATGGATCCCGGCCACCCCAGGGGGTACCGGAAGGCCAAGAGAGTTTCACCTGTCTTACAAATGAGAGAAATGTGCACGCGGCCACGTGCCTTGCTAGCAGCCGATTGGCCTTGCGTCGCGCAGGAGAGGACGGAGCCACGCCCCCGGCGCGGGGCGTGGCCGCTCTGCTCTCAGGCCTTGCTCCTCCATCCCCCACCTCCAGGGTCGTTAGCGGTCCCAATCCGAAGTTCCTTTCAGATTCAACCTCGACTGGGTAAAGGCGGACCGAGGTGGACTGAAGCACGTGAGGGCAGGAAACTGACTCTCAGCTCTTCTGGTGGGAAGAGGTGGCTCTCTTGCTCCATCCCATTCTGGGACCCTTAAGCTAAGGTGACCAGATTTTAACATTGGTAAAGCGGGACACCATTGGGGGTTGGGGGCTTGGGGGGGCGGAGCCTGACAACAATGCAAACTTTGATAAGCAGTTCTCGATAATCAGTTCTAACAATTATTTATTATTATTAAAGTTTGACATTATAAAATTAACAAACATGATATAAAACTCATATCCTGGCAAAATAGCCACATGGCAGCGAAAACCATATATTCCCTTCCTGTTCTTCGGCGTTCCCTAGCTTGTCGTGCATTCTTTCCAAAAATCGGTACTTTTTTAAAACGTCGCAGGACGTGGGACAAATTGTTTAAAATCGGGACTGTCCCGCCAAAAGCGGGACGTCTGGTCACCTTACTCTAGAGAGGAGGGGGCTACTTGTTTGTACCAGGTAGTTTGGCTCCTTCTGAGCTAATTGTCCTTGCCTAGAAGCAAGGGAGGGAGCCAGTCTCCGTCTGATACCGATTCCACCTGGGCAACCTTGCTCAGGAGGGGAGTAGGGAGTTTACATTAGCTTTTTCATTTCCAAATGAAGTTACATTAACCTCTTCGATCCCAAATGGAGTTACATTAACCTTTCCAACAGCTGAAAACTGTATAGTCCCTCCTCATTCTTCCGCAGTTCCCTAGCTTGTTATGCATTCTTTCCAAAAATCGGGGCTTTTTTAAAACACTGCAGGACTTGGGACAAATTGTTAAAAATCGGGACGTCTGGTCACCTTACCTTAATAGCAAGAGTGTCCATAAGGGGCCAAGAATGGAATGGAGCGAGAGAGGCAGGCAGTGGGGGGTAGACAGTGGGAGGTGAGGAGCAGAGGGATGGGCCTGATGAGCACAGGAGGAGCAGAGGGATGGGCCTGATGAGCACAGGCGTTGCGGATGGAGCCTTTTAGTTTCACCAACCAAGCGTGGCAAAGGAAAGGAGGGCTTGAAGGGGGTGATGATAATTCTTGATCTTTAAGCTGTCAAAGGAGAGGGTGAGACATCCAGGGCACAGGGACAGCCAGAGGGTGATGGGGTCAGGGGGTTGGGATGTCACGGAGCAGGGAGGCCTGTTAGCATTGAGGCACTGGAGTAAGCCGGAGAGGCAGAGTGGACTGTGAAACTGAACTGGTGGAGGAAGCAGTTCCTTCCATGACGAAGTCTGGGGAGGATCATGAGAGCAGTGGCTGAGGGCAGGTGAAGGGCAAGATTGGGTGAGGGGAGTAGGTTGAAGGTTCCACAGGTCAGGTGTCCTTGGGGACCCCGTGTGGATGGTGACATCACCCATAGTTCAGGCAGGTGAGTGTTGGAGAAAGTGACAGAAACCAAGAAGTGAACTTTTCCAAGACTGGAGGCATGACGCAGACGTCCTTCAATGCAGGCAGCTTAGAGCAGGAGTATTTCAGAGAGGGGAGAGGGAGAATGGTCTGGAAGTGGCAACAGGAAGCAAAGAGGACCCCACCCTCCTCCAGGTCCTCACCTGAGAGAGCTGTGGTATCCACAGGGAATGGCAGGGGGGACCGTGATCAGTGTTAGAAAGAGTGGGCACACGGAGGCACCAGATTACATGGGAAGGGGGAAGATATGTGGAGCAGGAGAAGAGTCCCCAAGGGGCCTGACCTGTGAGAGGCAGCCCCAGGACAGCTTGGGCTGGGAAGAGGGCAGCCAGGGGTACCCGGACAGACCAGGTGGGAGCCAGGGCAGTCTATCCTCTCCCTCCAGGGTCCATCTGATCACACAGCCCAGACGGCCAACCATGGCGTAGACCAAGGACGCCCTTGCCCTGGAGCCCATGGAGCTAAGGCCTGACACCAGCCACAAAGAGAATGTGCCCCCAAGGCATGGGGCACTCCTGAGGCCAGGCAAGAAGCTTAGTGGGCCTGGGTGGGCCCCATAGATATCAGCCCCCTTCCCGGGTAGGCTGGTCCATGACCTTGCCCACTGTCAGCTGCATACAGGACAAAGTGTTTCCAGCCTGGGTCCCAAGGGAGAGTGTCAGGCATATGAGGTCAAGGCAGGTGAGGTCAAGAAGAAGGGGCTCAGAGTGGGCCCATCCCATGCCCCTGGCTGAGATGGGCCCTCTTAGGTCAGTCTGTCCCAGGGGTGGTGGGCAGCGGGGGGGGCTTCCTGCTCTGCTCAGGTTCCCAGGGGCTGTAAGAAGGACGTGGAGCTGGTCCAAGGGTAGGAGCAGCCCAAGAGCAATTCAGATTCTGATTTATATTCCAGTTTCATGTTCAAGCTGTGTGACCATGTGGTACATTGCATAACGTCTCTGAGCTTTAGTTTATATACACCAAAAAAGCAGCTTTTATGGCCTATTCCTCCTGCTAGATTCCATGCCCAGAGCCTCCTGGGTACCTTCTCCATTACCATGAGGACTCTGTGACTGTGGAGGGGCATGGGGGGCTGAGGCAGAGCCTCCAAGCTCCACCTCTGCATGTCCAGAGAGCACATTTTTGGCTGTTGGCTCTATGGGGTCTTGGTTTCACCCTAGCCTGCTGCCCCATCACCTCTTTGTTCAAGCTGGAAACAAAGGAGTCAGAGTTGATTTTTTTTTTTTGGAGTCTTACTGTGTCACCCTCGGTAAAGTGCTGTGATGTCACAGCTCATAGCAACCTCCAACTCTTCGGTGTAAGTGATTCTCTTGCCTCAGCCTCCCAAGTAGCTGGGACTACAGGCACCCGCTACAATGCCCAGCTGTTTTTTAGTTGCAGTTCTCATTTTTGTTTAGCTGGCCCAGGCTGGATTCGAACCCACCAGCCTGGGTATATGTGACCGGTGTCCTACCCACTGAGCTACAGACACCGTCTCTTTTCTTTCCTTTATCCACCTCTTTCAAGCCTGTTGTCTCTACCTCTGAAGCGTATCTGAATCTTCTCTCTACTCACCTTCCCCCTGATGCCAGCTGCCATTGTCTCTCATCTGGGATCTTTTCAACAGCCTCCTAAATGTCTCCCTGCTTCCCTATGTGCCCATCAGTTCACCTGAGAGACGAAGCAGGCAGCAGACCCCTGATGTTCTGGTTCCCTGTCTCTGGGGCCCTTTCCCTCCCCAGCTCTGAGCCTTGACTGCCCCACCTGTCCCACCTGAGCATTGACCACTGAGTCCTCCTCCCTGAGCATGATGGTCTCTCCTCTCTCTTTAGAGCAACGGCAATACCTGAAGAGCCTGGGCAGTGGACATGGCCAATGGGTGCCCGCATGCCAGGCCAAGAGGGGAGGGTCTGTTGCCACACCCTCTCCAGGGGCATTGCTGCGCCAGGAGCCCTGCCGAGTCCAGACCAATCTGGCCAGCCCTGGTCTCCACCGGGGCTTAGTTCTGAAGGACACAACTGGCCCACTGGTCAACTCAAGTTTCCAGCAACAGAGTAACCTGCAGCCCCCAGCTGGGAGGCCCTGGGGGAAGACCCGAGAGTTTGCCATCCAGCAGACTAACCTGAGCAGAAGAGAGACCACCAGCCCTGGCCTCTGGCCAAAGCCTCAGGAGAACTTTAGGCCCCAAGGGCCACTGGCTTGCCCATCTCCCAGCCTGAGGCAGTCCATGCTGCTAGCCACAGATACCCGGAGCCTGAACCTCAGGCCCACTGCAGGCTCTGCCCCTCTCAATGGGCACACACAGCCAGGCTTCAGATGTTGGCAGGGCCTGGGAAACTGGACCTCCAGGCTTGAGGGGAAACCCCTCACCCTGAAGGACCTGGCTGTCCCTGCTCCGAGTCAGGCTAGGGCCCCTTCCCACACTGCCATCCACCAGCTGCTGGCCTCCATACAATCCCTGGAGCAGGTGGCAGCCCAGCTCAGGAGCAGGGCAGCCCAGGAGCCCTCAGGCACTTCACAGCAGGACCTCTGGGCCAGCAGTGGCCAAAGCCTGCAGCCCTGCCAGTCTGTCATTGCTTCCAGGGTTGAGAGGAAGAGATACCCTCAAGGCCACAGGGAAACTGGAGATCTTCTCGAGACCCACGGGGATCAGGCTGGTCTCTCAAACCCTTGGACACACAGCAAGCCAGAAGCTACTTTGGGGATGCTGCCTGAGGATTTCCTTGCTCCTGAGCAGGGGACCCTTCCTGCCCACTCCTCAGGGCCCCAGAAGAACCACTCCCCAAGGCCTGCATGTGGTGAAGTACAGAGGGGCCACCCCCAGCTCCCTCAAGGGGTGAGCAGCAGGGAGGCCAGACATGGTTCTTCAGCCTTCTCCAGTGCTGCCGGGGGGAGCCTACCTGAGTGGAAGGGTGGGGACAAAGTCTCAAGGGAACTGGCCGGCAGGGAGGAGAGGATGGAAGCCCCAGTGAGAAGCACCCCACAGGTAGAGGCCAGGGAAGGCTGGGGGTGAGGTGGGGGACCTCCTGGGCAGGGGGTATCCTGTCCCCCCTGCTCTTTGGCCTGAGAACTGTATTACGCATCCTCTTCCTTTCCCAGAGCAAGGCCCAAACCACTGTGGCTCTGGATTCTGAGGCAGCTCGGTGAGGCCATGGCTGGGTGAGATGGGGGTGGGAGACATATTCCCAGGGCAGCCCCTCTCCCATTGTCTGGGCCATCCCTGCTGGGGAATGAAGGGAGACTCCTGGGCTCCAGCAACAAGAATGTAGGACTTGGTGCTCCTGGGTTGGGGCACTTAAAATCCTGAGGGTGCCCTGAACTCTTGGCAGTCAGATGGGGTATTCTCCAGCCTCCAGGGCCTTCCTTGTCTGGGACTTCCAAGTCTAGCCATCAAAAGAGGGAAGGTCCTCAGTCTACATTGGCACATTACCCCCTGACTGCCAGAAAGATGACATAGATATTGCCTGGCTGCCAACTGCTCCCTGGGGATAGAAGGGTCTATTCCATCACCAATCAGCCCTGGTTTATCCCCAGCCGACAGCTGTCATCCAGATGTTTCAGAGCCTGGAGGCACTTGGTATGGAGGCAGAGGGCCTTGGCAACAGAGGTGGCCCTGGTCCGGCGGAAGCTATTACGAAAAGGCCTTCAGGCACTGCGGTGGGCCCTGTGGCTCCGGGAGGCCCAGATGGAGATGGCATGGGGGCGATACTTGAAGGCCCTGCTGGCCCGCAGCTTCCAAAAGGTCAGGGGTCTCTAGGTTGGGCTAGGGGAGATGTGACGCACTACTGTGTCTGGGGAGGAGGCTCTGTTTACTAGAGGGCACAGGTCACATCTCATGAGTGAGCAGCATAGAGCATGTAGTTACAAGTGCAGACATTTGAACTAGCTCTGCCAGAGTTCAAATCCTACCTCTATCACTTTCTAGCTGTGTGCCCTTGGATAAGTTAGCTAACCTCTCTGTGCCTCAGTATTTTTTTCTCTAAAATGGGATAATAACAGTACACACTTGTCAGGGTTGTTGTGAGATTAAATTAATAACTATAAAGAGAGCCAGGCACGGTAGATCACACCTGTAATCCCAGCCAAGGCCAGTGGATCACCTGAGCTCACTAATTCAAGACCAGCCTGAGCCAGAGTGAGACCTCATCTCTAAAAAATAGCTGAGCATTGTGGCAGGTGCCTGTAGTCCCAGCTACTTGGGAGGCTGAGACAAGAGGATCTCTTGAGCCCAAGAGTTTGAGGTTGCTGTGAGCTATGATGCCACAGCGCTCTACTGGGGGCAAGAACATGAGACTCTGTCTCAAAAATAAATAATAAATATAAGGGACTCCAAACCCTGCCTAGCACATAGCAAGCATTCTACTGTGTAAGTGGTTGGTATTTTTTATTAGTGATTTGCCAGGCAGGACTGGGAGGGCGCCCCTATTCTTCCCTCCTTGGAAAGAGGGTGCCCTGGGAGAGCCCAGCCCCAGTTTTGTCTCCCAGAAAAGCCCTGATTCTAGCTATTCATCTCTCCATTCATTCATTCATTCATTCCCCAAAAGACTGGCTAAGACCACAGGCTTTGGAGCCTGATAGACGTGTTTGACTCCTGCCTTGTCCTGCCTGGTGCTCCCTTGGGAGGCCCGTTTGAGCCTAAAAGCCCCTCTGCCCTTCTGTGTTTGACCTAGTGGAGAAAGATGGCTCTGCAGCGGAAACAGGGGCAGCACCCCATCCAGGCTGTGTCCAGACTCCCACCCTCCAGGGAAGGCCAGGAGCAGCGCCCCTACTTGGGAAGAAAGGCAGTGGTGGACACTGCCCAGAGGAGCAGGTAGGCTGGGACACTCCAGGTGGTCAGTGTGGCCTGGGCAGCTGCTGGCCTTCCCTCCTTGCTTCCTGCCTTGCTTGCTATTCCCATTTCTCCTTCCCCATAAAAGAATGAAATGAAACAAGCAGAAGTGAACAAAGATTCATGCAAAAGATGTCCATCACAGCATTATTTATAATAACTATGAATCTGCCTGAATGCTCAACAGTGAATGAGAATATTACAGTTTGATCACTTAATGAGCAATTGGGCAGCCATTCAATATGATGTTTAGAAGACTTTCAAAAATTCTTTCTCGTTCTTTTTTCCTTTTATTTTTCTTTTCAATATCTCTATTGGTCTTATTTCCAGTCACAACAGTAATGCATGTGTGATTTGAAACATATTCAAAATAGAAGTATGTTCCTTAACTTGAAATCTTCATCTGCTCATGTCCCCCTCTTGAGAAGTCTTTTTATGAGTATTTGTGTAGAATTTTTAAAGACAAGGAAAAGTGGTGTGACAATGTCAAACAAAAAGAGGAGGATAAGATAATAATGTCTAAAACATTTCTTTATTAAACATGTAAAAAGGTGCATAGAAAAAGGATTAAAAGGGGGGAAAGTGCCAAAATATTGTACAATGGGAGGGTACTTAGTGTTACTGAACGGTATACTTAAAAATGGTCAAAATGGTAAATTTTCTGACATGTATTTTCAAGGAGTGAAAAATAAATATTCCACTTAAAACGTCTTAAAATAGAAATAGTAACAGTACTATGCCTATAATCCCAGCATTTTTTTTTTTGAGACAGTCTCACTTGGTCACTCTTGGTAGAGTGCTGTGGCATCTTAGCTCACAGCAACCTCAAACTCTTGAGTTCACAGAATCCTCTTGCCTCAGCCTCCCAAATCGCTGGAACTACAGGCACCCACCACAATGCCTAGCTATTTTTTAGAGATGGGGTCTCCCTCTGGCTCAGGTTGGTCTTAAACCTGTGAGCTCAGGCAATCCACCCTCCTCCACTTCCCAAGTGCTGGGATTATAGGCATGAGCCACTGCACGGGCTGAATCCCAGCATTTTGAGAGGCCAAGGCTAGAGAATTGCTTGAGGCTGGGGGTTGACACCAGCCTGGGTAACAGTGAGACCCATCGCTATAAAAAAATAAGCCAGCCTGGTAGTATGTACCTGTAGTCCCAGCTATTTAGGAAGCTGAGGCAGGAGGATCACTTGAGTTCAAGGGTGCTGTGAACTATGATGTCACCATTGTACCAGAGCAACAGAGGGAGGGAGAGAGGGAGGGAGGGAGAGAGGGAGGGAGGGAGGGAGGGAGAGAGGAAGGAAGGAAGGAAGGAAGGGAGGGAGGGAGGGAAAGGGGGAAGGGAGGGAGGGAAAGAAAGAAAGAAGAAGGAAAGAAAAAGAAAAGAAAAACTAGAAATAGTGTTTATCTCCAGAGCAGTGGATTTTAAAGTGACTATTTTTGTCTCATTTCTCCAGTTATGCATTCCAGCACTGTATTGTTTTCATTATTTTTAAGTTGAAAAAATGGATTTAAACAATTATTTAAATAGCATTTTAAAAAATATATGTAGTAAAAAAGTCCAATCAGTACTAAAGAAAATAAAGTTGAATCTGAACCCCCTCCCTCCAATAGTTTTATCATCAGGAATAAAATGAACTGTCTGGAAGGGGGGTGCTCAGCACCCTGCTCCCAAGCAAGGGCAGACAGCACCCGCCTGGGCACGGGTGGACAGGTTGGGACCACGTACCCTCCCTCCACCCAGGCATCGGTCGGTTTCTTTCTGGGCAGCTGCACTCCCACCCCAGGCAGACTGAGAGAAGAGAAGGAAGCCCAGCCTATTCTGTCCCATCCTGGGCAGAGACCAGACGGTGGAGACAGGAGAGTCCAGACACTGCAGGCCCTACAACAACTAACTGGTGAGGTGGTGGGTGCTGAGGGATCGGGGAGACAGATGGAGACAGGGCAGATAGGGCATAAGTGCCTACGTGGGTTGGGGGAGGATGGGGGAGGGCAGGGGAGCTCAGAGTGAAGGAGCATTTCAGTCACTTCCAGACATGATCTCATTTGAGCCTCACAGTGACCTCCATGGGGAATCGTGACCATTTTACTGGTAGGGAACTGAGGCACAGAGAAGTTAAGTGACCAAGTTGAGGACACACAGCACAGGAGGTTCTCATCTGCATTTGTGTGGCCCCTGTACAGATACAGGCCCACATCAGAGGCTTCAGTGTTGGACTAGAGATCACTTACTCAGCCAGCAGAGATGAGGAAGTCCGGGAATGGGAGAGACTGGCATCCCAGGTATCAGTAGCCCCTCCTGGCTCCTAGCCTCCCCTCCACTCACTCTCTCTTTTCTCTCTCTCTCTCCTTTCACAGTCTTCCTCCTATGGTGCCATCAGAAAGCACAGGCCAGGCAGGAAAGGGGGATCCAGGGGGAGGCCACTGGGGCCATACAGAAGATCCTCCAGGCCTGGCACTCTCATACTGTACGTGCAGCCCGGGTGGCCCAACTAGACCCTCAGCGCCAGAGAGCCTGGCTGTGCAGGTAGGGGATCCCCTTCCTTCAAGTCAGCTCTTAACTCCTTGTAGTACTGAGAGGCACGGATGCAAGTGAGAAGTAAAAACAGCTGCCACTGACGGACTGCCTGAGACATCCGGGACTGGGGCTTGGTCTAAGCACAGCTTGGTCTCGGCCAGTGAGGGAACAGGCAAGAAGTGAGCTGTCACGAGGGTGAGTTAAGTGTTATGACGAGAAGAAACAAATCTGAGAGCTGCTTTTCTCTGATGGTTAACTTTTTGTGATGGGGCATTTTTATCTTAGACCAGCAGTTCTCAACCTGTGGGTCGCGACCCCTTTTTAACAATGAAAATACATGCGGCATTAGGAAGGTGGAGAACCACTGTCTTCGACAAAAGTCGAGCCCACAGTGCCGATCACCCAGCTTCAACAAAATCAGCCTCCCCGGAAAGCTTTTGTACGTGTTTTATACGTGTCCCTAGTATGTCCCCCCTCCGAATCCCAAACATCAAACCATGTCATCCCTAAATACTTTTATATGTATTTCTAAAAGGTAAGGACTCTTTAAGAACAAAAAGACAAAACATCCACAACACCAATCTCATCCCTAAAAAAGGGCAATAATTCCCTAAAACCCACAAATAACCCAGCCAGTATTTAAATTTCTGATTGTTTCCCAAATAAGCATTGTGTCAGAGTTTGCTGGAATGGAGATCCACTCCCTGCAGTTGGTTGATGATTCAGGGTTCTCCTCCGTTGTTTGTCTTGGATTTTTATTTGTTGAGGAAACCAGGCTGCTTATCCACAAGAGTTTCTTGCTGTGTGCTTTCTGCTGGTTACACCCTATGGCCTAGTTTTCCCCAAGAACTTTTAGTACAGAGAGCTGGGCCAGGCCATGGCTGCCTAGAGGAGGAGGGTGGAAGAGAGCATGCAGGGGGCTCTGCTGGGGAGCGTGAGAGCAGACGGGAGGTTGGAAAGGTCTGCGAAGGCCAGATCACATGCAGGTCCTTGTCAACCTGGGGGAGGATTGGAATCTTTTAAAACAGTGGTTCTCAACCTTCCTAATGCTGCAACCCTTTACTACAGTTCCCGTGGACCCTCAGGTTGAGAACCACTGTATTAAAAGGCAAGGCAGCGGCTTCTGGAGGATTTAGCAAGAGACCGGGATAATTTGATTTGTGATGGGAAAAACACCACTCTGGTTATCCAGTAAGAACTGACTGGAGGGACCGAGTGTGGATGTCAGTGGCCGGATTGGAGGCTGCCCTGGGGTCCATCCAGGTGCCCAGCGGTGCTGGTGTTGGGCTTGAGCAAGTGACATGCCATGTGTCCTCACAGCAGCCCCATTTGACAGATGAGAAAACAGGCTCAGAGAGGCAGGCAGTGGCTTGCCCAGGGCCCCTGTGTCTGGCAGGTGGCCGCAGCTGCTGTCTTCAGTCCTTCCGATTGGCACAGGCACTTTCGGCTTTCCCAGGTGCTTTGGGGCCTGGCAGCGGTTTGTACAAAGAGAGTCTCGATGCCGGGACCACCTGGCTGACCGTCGAGTGGGGACCCTGAGGACATGCCTGGGACACTGGGTACAGATGAAGCAGCTCCAGGCCTCAGATGGGGCAAAGGTGACCCAGCTATCCCTCTGCCTGCAGAAGGCAGGTAAGTGAATGGCGGGCCGCTCCCGCCCCAGCCAAACTGCATCTCTTGAGCTTCTTCCAGCGGGCCCCAGTTGAATGTGTGGATTCACGTCATGGGAGGTGGTAGAACTGGGGGCTTTCCAGGGTGCAGGCTGTGGGCTTGGAAAGATCTAGGCAAGGGTCCCCAGAGAGAGCGGGCCTTGGTTAGGATACCTTCTTACCTCCCATCATGAACTGCTCTAGGTGAGAGAGACTTTGTCCCATCTCCTTTCAATGAGGGCTCCCTTAGCCCCAGAACGGATGTGGGCCTTGTTCTTGGGGGAGCTCCTGCTCTGATGGGGGACATGCAGCCCTGCCCCCTCTGTAAAACCTGACTGGAGATGATGGGATCTTTGAGGCCTCCTGGAGGGGAGGGCCGGAGGTGGTGGGTGGGAGCACTGCCCATGGTGGGTGGGAGAGGTCCCTGAGGCACCAGCTACTGGGCAGACGGAGGTCAGTGGGGACCTGGCTGACCCACCTCTTGACATGCTTCTCAGGGCATGTGGCCCTCCACTCAGCCCCTAAACCTGCCACAGCCCGTGGTCTGAGGGCAGTGGCCCCAGCGCAGAGGCTGTCCTGGGAGAAAGGCGGAGGCTCCCTGCAGGAAGCCTGCCGGAGACTGGCCCTCCACCGGGTGCTGCTGCTCTGGAGGACGCGGCTCTCCCAGTGCCAGCAGGCCAAGTACGTATCCACAAGCTTGTGACCTAGGGTTGGCCCAGTGGCCACAGGGTGGGCATTGCTCAGGGTGAGCAGGGCTCAGCACTAAAAGCAGCAGTTTTCAACCTGTGGGTCGTGACCCCTTTGGGGGTCGAATGACCCTTTCACAGGGGTTGCCTAAATACATCCTACATATCAGATATTTACATTACGATTCATAACAGTAGCAAAATTACAGTTGTGAAATAGCAACGAAAATGATTTTATGGTTGGGGGTCACCACAGCATGAGGAACTATATTAAAGGGGCACAGCATTAGGAAGGTTGAGAACCACTGACTTAGAGGAATGTCTGTCCCATGGGGCATGGGCCACATTCCTCTCTTCCTTGTGACCCGGCATGGGGCCTGGCACACCGTAGTACCCAGCAGGTACCAGGCCCCAGAAGGTGGCCTAGGGACACTGAGACTGTGATTGAGCAGAGAGCTCCTAGGAACCATGGGGCTGTTGGGACCACAGACATGAGCTCTGCCAAGGTTGCTGGAACCTGAGTGAGTGCTGTCTCCATGCTGTGTCAGAAACTGTGTCTGCTCCTCCCTGCTGCTTCCTCAGCCCCCAGCAGGTGCCTGGCATGTCCTAGGCACAGAGTGAACACCATTAAGCAGTAAGGGAAGGAGCCAGGGAGAAGAGCTCTTTTCCCCCTGCCTGCATTTGCCTCATTACACAACTAGAGAAACTGAGGCTCAGAGGGGTCGAGCAGCTTGCTCTAAATCACAGTGTGAATTAGGAGCAGGAAGGCCCCATGTCAAGACCTTCCTGGTGCCGCCTTTGAACAGAATGGTCATGGCCCAGTTCAGAACCAGACTGAAGGCTGTGGTGAGGGGAGGGTGAGCTCAGAAGTGACCAGCTTCCCTGATGGGATGTCAGGAGGAACGGAGCCAATACTAACAGGATTAAGAATTCTGTGCTTGGCCAGGCATGGTGGCTCACGCCTATAATCCCAGCACCCTGGGAGGCTGAGACAGCAGGATTGTTTGAGCCTGGGAGTTTGAGACCAGCCTGAGGAAGAGTGAGACCTCATATCTACTAAAAATAGAAAAATTAGCCAGCCATGGTGGGTTGCACCTGTGGTCCCAGCTACTTGGGAGGCTGAGGCAATAGAATCACTTGAGCCCAAGAGTTTGAAGTTGCTAGGATGATGCCACAGCACTCTATCCAGGGTGACAGAGTGAGACTCTGTCTGAACAAAAAAGAATTCTGTCCTTAAGAGCCACACACCTGGCGTCCATAATCCCCACACCCACTGGGTCTAGGTGGCCCCTCAGTCTCTTTCAGTGTAGCCCTAGAACTCCAAGAGAACCCAGTTCACCATGATCCTTCAGAACATCCTCTGGCCTTTGGCCATCAGGAGACAGTTGATCTCCCTGCAGTGTACCCGGGGCTGCCCTGCTCGTCTGGGATGAGTCCCAGGTCTGCCACTGTTTGGAATCCCCCAGGCCTCGGTTTCTATCTTTATGACTGAGTGGAGGCAGAAGTACTAATGTGGTTGCACATGTAGGCTCTGGAGTCTGGGATGCCTGAGCCTGGTTCGGCTTCACCCCTCTCCAGGAGTGCAGCAAGGACCAGCTGAGTGATGCAGGTTGAGCATCCTCCCAGCCTTAGCTGCTCGCTAGAGTCACCTGGGATGCTCTGGAAAAGTCCGGAAGCCCAGGCTAAACCCAGACTCACTCTTAAGTCAGAATCTCTCGGGGTTGCACCCCGGTGGGCCTCAGTACTTCTTGAAGCCCCCAGTGATCCCAGTGTGTAGCCAGTGTGGGAGGCAGGGTGTGGAGTGCTAGCTCAGTATGTGACCCAAGGTGGGCACCTTTCCAGCTCAGCTCTTCCCAACGGCCAGGTGGGGTGGCAAGGCTGGGACCCAGGGACTCATCTGCCCCTCTGTAGCTCCTTCTTCCAGGGCACACAGCAGCAGAGACTGCGACACATCCTGAGGCAGTGGCGCTGGAGGACATGGAGTCTGGACCCCCCATCAGGCTCTGCCAGGACCACCTTGGCCCTGGAGCCACTGGGCAGGGTCCCGGGAGGACAGCTCTCGCTGGGCTGTAGCATACCGTACATTCTGCTGGTGAAGGTGAGGGGCAGATGAGTGGAGAGGGTGGGGACCTTGAACGCCACACCTCCTTCCCAAGCTCAGGGCCCCTACCCTACTGGAGACCCCCCAGATGAGCTGTCTGTGGGCAGCTGGACAGCAGCAAGGATTGTACCTTCTGCTTTGGCAGGTGCGGGCCCAGCAGTCCCCAGGTGCAGTGAGGTGGCGCCAGCATACCCTTCAGAGGTGGTAGGGACCCCTGCCTAGGATGGGCGAGCTATGCTGCCCACCACGTGGACTTTCTGTGTCCTGGCCCTCTCTCCCATCAACCCTCAGCTTTCACAGCAGGGCCCTGTTGAGGTCTGCATCCCATCCCAGGGGTCTCCCCTTTCACATCCTAATGAGCTTGGCCCCAGACTCAACTCCTATCCTCAGAAGGGCAGAGATGAGGATGAGACACCCTGCAGGGTCACTCTTCCTCTCAGAGGTTTCACAGCTATGGTTTACTCATTTATTCATTCATACCACAGTGTGTTGGAGTTGGCCTGCCTGGGTTTTAATCCCAGCTTTGTCCCTCAGTGGCTGTGTGATCTTGGGCAAGTTGCTTAACATCTCTGTGCCTCCTTTTCTCTACCTGCAAAATTAGGGTTGTAATAGCATTCACTCCAATGGGACATGGATCTCCCCCCCACGCAGTGCCTGGTGTGTATTAGTACCAATTGCCAGCCCCGGTCCATAGCAGTGTGGCTGAGTGCAGGACTGGGCACTGGGGGCCTGGGGTCCCATCCTATCTCTAGCACTTGTCATGTGACCCTCAGAGAGGTATATGGCCCCTCTAGTACCCAGCAATCCACCCTCCCCCATGGTGGGAATAAAGAGAAGAGTCACCCTGGGCCCCTCCCTGTTGCTGAAGGGAGGGGACAGGAGGGGGTGCTGGCCTGGGTGGCAGTGCCCATCCTCAGGGTGGACACTCCCCTTCCTAGTGTCCTCCTCAGCTGGAGTCACTGGGCCACAACCCAAGTGGTCCAGAGAGAGCGGGCTGCCCAGTGGGCCTGGGTTCAGAGCTGCAGGGCTGTGCTGGGCCTGTGGCGGCAGCGGCTGGCGCAGAGGCAGGAGGCAGAGCGGTGGGCTCAGGAGCGGGGCTGGCGACTGGCACGTGTTGCCCTGTGCTGCTGGCACTCCTGCTGGCACAGTGAGTCAAGGATGGGGTCGGGGGCACTGTGGGTGACAAAGGGCCCAGAGTTCATCAGTGAGACCCAGGATTCCATATCCTGCAGCAGAATCTGGGGATGGGGCACACCCACAACCTGGTGGCAGAGCAGACCTGGGGGTGTGGACTCTACAGTCTGAGTGTGAGTCCCTGCTCTTCCCGTCCCTAGCTGTGTGCACCTTTTTTTTTTTTTTTTTTTTTTTTTTTGAGACAGAGCCTCAAGCTGTCACCCTAGGTAGAGTGCCATGGCTTCATTGCTCACAGCAACCTCCAACTCCTGGGCTCAAGCAAGTCCCCTGCCTCAGCCTCCCAAGTAGCTGGGACCACAGGTGCCCGCCACAATGCCTGGCTATTTTTTGGGTGCAGCCATTATTGTTGTTTGGTGGGTCCGGGCTGGATTCGAACCCGCCACCTTAGGTGTATGTGGCTGGCGCCTTAGCCGCTTGAGCCACAGGCACCGAGCCGCTGTGTGCACCTTAAACAAGCTACTTAACCTGTCTGAATCTCAGCTCTCTCATCTGTGAAAAGGGGGATATTTAGTCCCCACCCCTTAGAGTGACTGTGGGGATGCTGTGTGACACTCCATATAAAGTTGCTGGTAGGTGTCACTGTCCTCATTGTCACCACCGCCTTCATCTTCATCCCTGTCATCCTTACCTTTCCTCCAAGAGTCACTAATATGACCTCTGAGTTGGGGAGAGAAGTGAGCAGAGTCATGGCAACCTTAGAGCCCAGCAGAGTTAGTTGGGAAGGGTCCCCAGGAGGACGTGAGGAGGGCAGAACTGCAGAGAGAGAGGCTAAGGTGGGGAGGGGTGAGAAGGCCTCCCTGTGCTGGGCTGGCTGAGGGTGCAAGTTGTTGGAGGGGCCTGAGAAATGTGGCCAGCAGAGCAGGGAAGGATGATCCCAAGACAGGCTTTCTCTAGGGGTCCTGGCCTCTGGGCATAAAGAAAAGGCCATTTTCTTTGTACTTCAGTTTGAACCCACCTATGTCATAGTCACAGCTAGAGAGATCCTTGGCCACCTGAGCGTATTAGTTATCTATTACTGTGTAACAAATCACCCAAATAGTAATTTTTAAAGAACAAATGTTTATTTTCTCACAATTTCTATGGGTCAGGAATCCAGTGTGGCTTAGCTGGTACCTCTGTCTTGAAGTCTGCCATGAGGTTGCAGTCAAGTTGGCCAGGGCTGTAGTCTCATCTGAGGGCTCAGTTGGGACGGGACATCCCATGTCCAAGGTCACTCCTATGGTTGTGAGCAAGCCCTGCCCTACGGACCTCTCTCCAGGGCCACTGCATGAATGGCAGCTGGCTTCCCTCAAGGGAAACCATCCAAGAGGAAGGGAGAGCGTGTGCCCAAGCCAGAAGCCAGTCTTTTTATAACCTAGTCTCAGAGATGACCTCCCATTACTTCTGCCAAATTACATATTTTTTAGAAGCAAGTTAAGAAATACAGTTCCTGCTTGAGGGTTGAGAGTGGACATTGCACAGGACATGATGACCAGGAAGTGGGGCCATCAGGGGCCATTTAGAGGCTGCCCACTACCCCAGTGAATCCTGCCCAGGCTAGTGGCAGGGCCTTGATTGCTCTGGAAAGCCTGTATCCTGTCCACTAGGGATAGTCCTTCCTCAACCCACTTAGTGCCCACAGTGTTGCCAGACCTCCTAGTTTTTTTATTTTTATTTTTATTTTTTTTGAGACAGAGCCTCAAGCTATCCCCCTGGGTAGAGTGCCATGGCATCACGCTCACAACAACCTCCAACTCCTGGGCTCAAGC
>NW_003852462.1:8365491-8419272 GCF_000181295.1 Otolemur garnettii
CGGGCCCGGGCTGGGGATTTGAACCCGCCACCTTAGGTGTATGTGGCTGGCACCTTAGCCGCTTGAGCCACAGGCGCCGAGCCAGACCGCCTAGTTTTTAAAGACAAACTGAAAATCTAGATTTTCATCTGAAGTCTCCTGATTCCTAAACATTGTCAAGAAGTTTTTAAAAAACAAAAAACCCACAACTCTGTGAGCTGGGTTGGCCTGGTCCCTAGGAGGACACTTGTAACAGACGCATTTTAACCCAGAGGCATCCTCCTCTGTTCCCACTTAAGTGAGGGTAAAGAGCCAGTGGGCAGAGGCCCCTGGTACCCAGGGCCCAGGGGAGAGGCCAGAATGAGCATCCAGTGACACTTTAGCATCCTCTGGCCCCAGGGCAGCAGCTTCTGTGTGAAAAGTACCAGAGGTGTGTGCAAGTTCGTCTCCAGGGCCTGCGGAGGGCCATGTTCTGGGGCTGGCACCAGGCAGCAGTTCATCGGAGACACACGTTGGCCCAGCCAGAGCAGCTGCTACTACACAGGTGGGCAGAGAGCCCAGGGGACAGGAAGCTGAAAGGGCAGCCCTGGAGGCCAGGGGCCCAGGAAAGGAAGGGGACGTGAAGGAAACCCCAGCCTGGAGACGGAGGGCCATGGCAACCAACACCTTATTATCTTTTTGGTGGGTGGAGGCAAACCCCAACCCTAACCTTTGGCCCTAACAAGCCCAGGAGTCCAGCTTCTAGCTAGATCAGTCCTTTGGTCTCAGGGGAAATCGACTCCTCAGGGTTCCAGCCATAGCGCGTGACGTGTGAAGGTCACAGCACAGGAGAATCCTACTGTTCTCTGTGGCCAAGAGAGGACAGTGAAATCTTCATTTAGATGGTGACATTCTGGTGGAACATGCAGACAGCTCATTGATTCATATTTTTAAATTAAGCTGAGGGGACAGATGAGGCTTTCACCCAAAGCTCCATACAAATTTGCAAGTGTTTGCAGTGTCCCCGTGAGGGGGACCACAGAGCAACTAATGTCTGTGCTGTTGCTCTGAGAGGCAGTGACGTTTCCTAGCCCCATCAGGGGGTGGGAGTCACCTTCCTTCTTTCCCTCACAGACACCAGGGCTTGTGAGGGGACACAGGACGTGGCTGTTGTGGGACTTGAACGGCACAACTCCTGGTTCCCATCCTTCCCAGCAGCACCTGCCTCCTGAGCCTGAGGTTCAAAGATGGGGAGGAAAGTCAGTACTCTGTGGGAGGCAGGGGAATAGGGGTGTAAATCTGAATATAATGTGACTTTTGCTGAGAACCAGCAGGCCATTTTATAGCTACTTCCAGGCCTGGTATGAGGTTGTGAAAGCCCAAAGAGTGCCCCCAGCCCAGCATCGAAACGTCCAGCATGGCCTGAGGAGAAGGGTACTGCTGGTCACACTTCCCACATGGCAGGAGGCCCCAGCAGCCACAGCCCAGGTACAGGAGCAGCTGATGGCCCAGGCCTCCCTTGGCCACTGGAGAAGCCACGTGCAGCGGGGCCGGGCAGACAGGCAGCTGAGGAGGAGGGCCTGGGCCCGGCAAGCCTTCCGAGCATGGCAAGTGGCCCTGGGCCAGCGCCGTGAGGCCCAGCAACAAGCAGGGTGCAGAACTGGGGCTCTGGTGACCCTGCACTGGACACTGGGGATGTGCCAGCCCAGCTGTGGCCAGGTCAGCAGAGCCCACGCTGCCTGGAGGCTGAGTGCCTGGTGAGTGCCGTGGCCCAGGGCAGCCCCACGCTGTGCTCCCTGAGCTGGCCGGGAGCTTGTCTCTCTGGCAGGGCTGGAGCGTATTTTGCTAGGGGTGGAGCAGAGGCTCAGGAGGGTGGTTGTGGGTGAGGCCCTGCTGGGGACACATCCCAGCTCTGCCACTTTGTAGTTGTGTGGCTCCTCCTTAAGGAAGTCAACAAGCGAACCACAAACTGGCATTCTCGTGAGGGCAGGGGAGGTAAAGTGGAACTGGCAGGATTGTCCTCTTTCTACCCCTAAACAGGATGTTCGCCTCTGTCGTGTGAATTCTGCTCCCCAAGCCTATTTTAACCCTATTCTCCAGAAAGGGATGGGTGGGGGTCAATGTGCATGGAAACAGGGCTTTGCCTGGAGGGCCCCTTCTCTGGAGCTCTGGGGCTGGCTGCCCGGAGGGCTTGCCAGTGTCCTAGCCTGATGGCCCTGAGTGTGCGCTCTTCCTGCTCCCCCAGGGTTCTAGAGGCCTGGGCCCAGTTGGTAGCCCAGGACCATGTCCAGAGAGCTGCTGTCACCCAGCTCCAGCAGACTGGGCTCAGGAGCCTCCTGCGGACCCACTGGGTGCTGCTCAGAGTACATTCGAGACCACAGGCTGAAGCCCAGGAAGCCAGCACCGCCTACTCCAGGACCCAGGCCGACTTTATGCACTGGCCCAGGATGACCAGCTGGGGGCACCTCCTGCTGATGCTGGACACCTCAGCCCCTTGGAAGGAGGTAAAGGTAGGAGATCCACCAATGACCCCCAGACCACTAGCTTTAGAATTAGCTTGTTTCAGCCCATGGTGGCAATATGGTTGGATGCTTCTCCAGGAGCCTGACAGCCTTGTAGACACCACCCCTCCTTGGTTCTCAGTCAGCCACCCGGCTCTGGACAACAGGCAACTCTGGATCCATCAGCATTTACTGAGGATCTGCCGAGGGTCAGGGCAATGCAGGTCTGCTGCAAGCACCAATGTGCTGGGGTCACAGTCTTAGGGAGACAGACACTTAAATTCATTATATATCATGGTGCCATCTGGAATCAAGAGAGGTACACAAGGAGGACAGTGGTCATTTTTTGTCAGTTTTCCTTTTTTTTTTGAGAGAGTCTCACTATGTCATCCTCAGTAGAGCACTGTGGTGTCACAGCTCACAGCAACCTCAAACTCCTGGGCTTAAGTGATTCTCTTGCCTCAGCCTCCCAAGTAGCTTATAGGTACCCACCACAACGCCTGGTTAGTTTTTGGTTGTAGTTGTTGTTGTTTAGCTGGCCCAGGCTAGGCTTGAACCTGCCAGCCTTGGTGCATGTGAACCTGCCAGCCTTGGTGCGTGTGGCTGGCACTATAACCACTGTGCTACAGGTGCCGAGGCCAACGCCCACCTATTTTTAGAAATAGGGTCTTGCTGTGGGTTAGGCTGGTCTTAGAACTGGTGAGCTCAGGCAATCTACCCGCCTTGGCCTCCCAGAGTGCTAGGATTACGGGCCTGAGCCACTGTACCCAGCCTCAGGGCAACATTCTTTAAGAACACTTTTATACTTTGATTCCATTCCTGCCAGCAGAGACAAGGATCCCATATACAGATGGAGAAACTGAGGCTTATAGAAAACTATTAGGCATAGTACCCAGGATGCTTCATTTCAGGCCCCCTCCTTTCTGCCACAGGCATGCACATACGCAGTTATTAGGCCATCTCATGGTGGCACCGAGTCTCCTGGGAGAGCCCCTTCTCTGTACAGAGTACTTGCTAGGGGCCTGGGTCTAATTGAACTTTGTGAAGTTCAGGTAGGGAGAGTAATATCAAACTCCTCAAGCTGTACCTGGCACAGGCAAGCTCTCACGAAGAGGTAGCTATTATGGGCCGTCTGCTTAAATGTCTTCAGCTATATGGAACAGTGGGCAGAGAAAGAGGCAGTGGTGTCCTGCCAGCCACTCTATTCTTGGGCACCCCTTTGGTCTCCTCCAGGAACCCTAGAGAGCACTGAGGCAGCATGAACTATCCCATTTGTACACATAGTAGGAAGCCCTGCTAACGGGGGGAGGGCAGCAAAGGCAAGGACATCTCCCTCCCCCCAGGCCCCAGGAGGTCTGAGCCTGTTGGGTTCAGATTTTCCTCTCTGGCTGTTCCCTCAGACCTTCAGCTGCTGGACACAGGCCACAGGGCCAGTGCTGCCCGAGCCAACACTGCAGCACAGCCTGGGTGGACAGAAGACACAGAAGGAGACACCCTGGGCTCCAAGTAAGGAGAATGTGCCTCGGGGGACAAGTGAAGTACAGGCTGATGCATGGTGGGCCCCTGGGCTAATTGGTCCGATGTATTCACTGTTTCTCCACCATTTCCTCTTAAATATCTCAGCTGTTTTGAGAACTCTTCATTTTCTGGTCCCGCCCTGTCAGTTCTCTCTGGGCAGTAGCCCAGAACTGTGGGAGGCTCAGACGTAGGAAGGAGGGAGCTCAACTCTGTACCTCCCTTGACCTTCTTCATTGCTCTGGGCCTCTGGCCACTTGCCAAGGGACAAGTGCGTTAACCACTTCTGGCCACTTGCCTTCCTGGACCAGTGTGTTAACCACTTCTACTCAACTCTCCTTTCCAGGCAACAGAGAACATCCCCAGGGCCCTGCCTTCCAGCTCTGTGGCTGGGCCCCAGGCCTACCCCCAACAGGCCCAGGAGGGCAATGTAGCCCTGAGCCCAGGGCCCTCAAAGGCCAAGGTTGGGCACATCAGAGGAGGCTGGGGTGAGAGCCACTGTGCGCAGGGTGGGTGGAGCTGCCAGCGCTGGCAGTTACAGGGTCCTAGGGGGACAGGCCTGGCTAGTGGCTGTGTCCTTCTTCTGGCCATGTTGGCTCTCGATGCTCTTGGTCGTCAGGAGCAAGTACCTGCAGCGCTGGCGTCTTGAGGCTCTGCTTCACCGGCTGCGGGCTTCCCAGCAGGCTAGGTGCCTGGCAGCAACATGGCAGCGCTGGGCGGATGCTCAAGGCGCTGAGCAGCTGGCACAGTCCCTGGTGAGTGGACACAGCCCCACCCCACTCCATCCCTAGGGAGCTCAGAAGCTCTGGACATATTTTCTCCTGTTTCAATCTATCCTCAACCCTCACCCCTAGAAAGTGTCTCTCAAAGTATGGTCTCTGGATCTACTGAGTCTGAAGCCTTGAGGGGCGGGCCCAGGAATCTGCTGGACACAGAGGGAGGTGTAATGACAGCCCCTTGTCACAGCCCTTCACCCTGGTGCTACAGGGGTGCAGAAGAGGCAGCGGGGCTGGGGGCTGCTGGAGAGTGTAGGTGGGGGAGGCCTTCTCTGCCAACTGTCCCCATAGCTCAGGGAATGGCACCTAAGATGGGCCTGGCGGAGGTGGCGACAGCGGATCCTAAGACTTCGGGTGGCTGAGCGGTTACGGCAGCAAGAAGACAGCTGGGTCATTTCCCAGGTACTGGCATCCTCCTGGCCCCCCAGCCAGTCCTTTCAAATCCAGTGACACATCTGGACATTGCTGAGCTGGGGTCACCACTCCTAGGACCCCTTTGTTTTCAGGGATGGAGGATGGATCACTTACAGAACACACTGCCTCAATGCGAGCCCTTGAATGACTCAGGTCACAAGTTCAGCCCAGTCCCACCTGGGCACTCAGTTTGGGAACAAGGCTTGGCCTAGGGTGCCGCTGCTGCTCACACTGGCCCACATAGGGTCCCTGAGCACCCCACTCTCATTTGTTCCACTCTGAGCACAGCTTCCCGGATCATTGTCAAATCTGTTCTGAGCCTGTGCATTCTGCCTGGGGCAGGGCTGGCCACTTGGGGCAGAGGGACTATGGGGACAGAAGGAGCTAGGCACAGGGGTTGCTCTAGCAGGCATAGCACAGACCCTGAAGGGAGCTGAGACAAACAGCTCTCCCTCCCTCTCTGGTTCCAGGCCTTTGAGAAGTGGTATCAGCGCCTGGCAGCTAGGAGCCCCAGGAGAGGAGCCACCAGCAGCCCAAGACCCCTAAACAAGCCAGGAACCCCAGCTTCGAGCAGGAGGGAAGTTCCTGAGTCCCCAGGGGCAGGGGACTTGGTGGCCCAGCTGCAACTGTGACTTGTTCCCACCCTCCAGGAAGGGAACTGTGCCCCACACTCCTGGGGACTAGTGACAGTTGGACAGCTCAAGAAGCTCTGAAGAATAATAATGCCCTCCTCAGTCCTAGTTGCTTCTCTTGGTCAGTCTCTCCAAAAGGCTGCCTTTCTGCCCTGGCCAGAAGGGCCAGGCAAGAGTGAAGACGTCCCACAATTGTGCCAAACTCTGTCATCAGGCTGCTCCAGGACCCCCACCCCCACCCATGAGCTAGTGATCCAAGCCAAGGGATAGCCCGTCTGGATCTGCCAGTCACTGCTCTTGGGAGCAGTGCCAGAAGACAGCCTCTGGGACAGGAAGCGTAGAAGGGAAAGGGCACTTGGCATAGGGATGGCCTATATCAAAAATAAGCCAGAAGTGTGGCTGCTGCACAGCCCCAGGCAGCGCCAGGGCCTCTGCTTAGGTGAGCTTCACCTTTGCCTTTGACAGTTAATGAGCAGACAAAGCCATCCTGGCCAGGGGCAAGAAGGGCAGGTTCAGGCTGCCACCACGCTCAGGGAGTCAGGCCACTTCAACCCTCAGAAGGGCACCTTTTCTCTCAAGCCACAGAACACAGAGACAACTATTCCAAAAAGCAGCATTGTAGAAAGGGGAAGAACCCAGCTGAGCTCTCTGGGAGAATGTAAGAAACACCTGCATGATTAGGTGTCAGCCCGAGGCCCATCCAGGGGCCTGGTGCTATGGACGGCCATGTGGGTAGACAGAACAGTGGTTTACCCTGTCAGTCACAAGTAGGTTGGGCCTGGCTGCCAACATCTGGGGTGAGGGGGTGCAGCACCTTCACTTTGCCGTATATCTTCTATAAGGACACCAATGCCCACTGCCCCCATACCCCCGTGTGCTTTTCCAGTATTCCATGGACCCCAAGTGCAAGTTCATTGGACAGTCCAGGCTGGCTCCTAGAGGTTGCCTTGGTTCGAGGGCTCGGTTGGCAACAGCCGGTCTCCCCTCTCCTCAGGGAGGGAGCCATGCTCCCCACTATGGTCCTCTGCAGGGGGGAGGTGAACAACCCAAACAGCACACACTCCAGCTGGGGCAGGGAGCACCTGGCTCCCGTGTGGGGCCAACTGAGGTCCAGCCAGAGCCTGGGGACCTCACAGTAGTGTAGCTGCCATCATCACATCAGGCAGTGGAGGTCAGGGCAAGGCAGAGATGGAGGAGAGTAGGGTTCTGGGGAGACCCAGGACTGGGAGGAAGAAGGTGGGACACAAGCGTCCCCCACCTCGGGACATCAGGCCTCAGGGTCACGAAGCCTCCACCGCCCTCTCACTCTGACTGGGCCTGCTGAGAAGCTCAAGTGCGTCTTCTACCACCTGCCACAGACAGCTGTCCAGCGGGAACTCATTGTCCACCAGGTTGATCAGGAAGTAGTTGTCGTGGATGTGCTGGATGATCGTGCGGGATGGGGACTCCTCGTCGTATAGCTTGCCCCACTGCTCAATCCACAAGGCGAAGGCCTCGTCCTGCACACACACATGCACATACACATGCACACGGAGGCAAGGTCAACAGGGCTGCCCTCGGGTCAGGCTCCATGTGCTCACCATTCCCGGGGCCCTGTGCTACCCAGCAGAACGTGTCCAGGAATAGTACAAGGCCAACTGCCAGGGCCACTTCCTACCCAGCTGGGAAACAAACACTGCTCGTCAGCACTGACCCTGGTGAGTCAGAGCAGCCCTTGACTGGAGGGCTGAGTCCCTGGCCCTGGGATTGTGGCCTTTAGCCACACACTTGGAACCCAGCCACACTTTCTGTCTGGGCTGGGTTTTCTAGGTGGCTGGAGCAGGCCAGCACTTGGCTTCTTTACCTTCCAGAACATGAAGCTGACAGGATCCACTACTGTGGGCTGGATGATCTCTCGCCCAGGGAAGATGCCCCACGTGACGGCATTGGGCTGCAGCTCTGGGGCATTGGTGATGTTTTCACCCTGGGGGGCATGGGGCAAGGGTAAGAGCAGAGTGGGGCCAAGCACAGTCCCCTCATGCCTAGAGAGCCTCAGCTCCCTGGGACCTTCTACACTCAGGACTTTCCACCTGTGACCCCACTGCCCTACCTTCTCAGCCCACAAGCTGGGACCCAGAGGTCCTCCTGGGTGCTCCCCACTGTGCTCCCATCTGCCCCACATCCAGTTGGTTCAACCCTCTGATCCATTCCCTCCTGTCTCGCCCATGGCCAGGCCTGGGTTAGCACCAGGGCATCTTCACTGGCCTCCCCTGGCCCTAGCATCTGCACTGTGATCTGCCTAAAATATATAGAACAGAGACACCCCACGACTGGAGAAAGGCTCCCCTTGCCCTTAGGGAAAACGTAAATTCTAAGCAGGACGATCCAGACCACTGCAGACCTGCTGGCCCCTCCTTAACCATCCTGGCCTCCCCAGTTTCTTTGTAGATTGTGTGTCGATGCCTTGCACATCCCCTGCCCCTTCCCAGGAGTGCCCTTCTCCCCATTGGCCAGTTGCTCTCTGTTCTTAAGATTCAGACCACATGTGACCCCTCCAAGAAGCTTCCCCTGGTCTTCCAGGCTAGCTGTCCCTGTTCTGGACCCTACAGCTTGTCATACTGAACATGAACATCCTATTTACACTGGCTGGTGATCATTCACCTGTCTCCCTTGCTAGGCTGGGTGCTCTGAGAGCAGAGCCTGGTTTTGTCTGTGTCTGAGTCTTGCACAGTTCCTGGCCTTCGGGGCTAGACAGGGGGCCAAGCTGAATGCACTGCAGGCCGGAGGCTGGCCTGCCTAGAGCAGCCTAGCTGAGAGCTGGCCTGCCTGGGGCTGGCCCAGCTGGGAGCTGGCCCACCTAGGGGCTGTCCTACCTTCACATCCACAATGTGGTAATTAACCCGCAGCTCATACTTCTTCAGCACTTGCAGAAGCGCTTCTGCCGTCTCCCGGGAAGTGAAGAACTCTAAGTAGGCCTGTGGGAGACAGTGCCTGGCATGTCAGCCCCTTCCTTGTCACATGCCCTTTTAGAGACATGAGACAGGGACTACTGGCGGACACACGGATCAAGCACAATAACACAAGGGCTGAGGGCAGCAGGTGTGTGACACTTCTGGACAGCAGTGAGGGACTGCTGCCACCCAACCCCCCACCACTCAGAGAAGGTTCCTCAGAGAAAAAAGGCACCTGGCCTGGGTCTGACAAGCTGAGGCATGGGAGAGAGCCCAGCACATTCTGCCCTCTCCAGAGACTGGATGACGACAATGACACTGACATCACTAGCACCAGGGGCTACTGGGGATTAAGCTGGGATTACTTAAATCATTTGCTGGAATGCTCACAACACTGCAGGCTGGCACTGTTATCTCTGGATGAGGAAAGCAGGCTCCAGGTGGCTACTGTGACAGAAGACAGCAGGCCTGGTACCTGTCCCAGTGAGTTATGGCTCATTTTGCTAAAGAGAAAACCTGCCTACCTAGGTCCATCTGATTCAAAGCGTGAACTCCTGTCTACTCTGGTCCCTTAATTAATTCAAAATTAGAAGGTCAGGAAAGAAAGGCTGCTCTGACCCAATCTCTGGGAAACCCCTGGGTGCGAGCCAAGGCACGGTAGCACTATGCATGCCCACCACACCTTCTGAAAGACGTAGCCCCCACTGGGACCCCAGCCCACAACGGGGTCGGAGGACGGCCTCCCGTTGATGTTGGGCTGGGAGTTGATGGTGAGGATGCCCTGCCGGTTCACTCGGAGCAGCTCCTCCTTCATCAGGCTGGTCTCGGCCGCCAACGGTTCATCGTTCCAGGGCAAGCATGTCACCTGTGGGAGAGGGGGAGTTAGGCTGGGGTCGTGATCAGATCCAGCACCATGGGTCCCCCTTCCCATAGTCCCCCTCAGAGACTCTGCCTCCATGAGCCTATTCCAGGTGGGGGGTTCCCCATGCAGCCCCTCCCTGGGCTGAGCAGGAGACTTGGGGTGGGGGAGTTATGGTCCCATAGCCCGGCCCACGGCTGGAGACTGGGCGGGACCAGGGACCCCAGCCCATCACCACTCACTTTATGGCCATTCTGGTTTGGCTCTCCCGAGAGGTAGTGGACAAAGACATCAAAGACACTTTCTTCACTGGTCAGCTCCTCCCCCCACATCTTTAGCAATTCTTCCTTGGGGGACTTGCTTTTCAGGTAGAAGAGGTAATAGTCCTTCAGCTCCCCAAAGGCTGGAGAGGAAGAATTGCCCCTGGCAGAGGAAGGACCAGAGGTCAGGGTATACTCTTGACCGTGGGATACTGGCAGAGAGCCTTTGTCACCACATACCTAGGCAGCCAGTCTTGTAAATCCTGCCTCTGACCACCCCACCCCCCACCCCTGGGCTTGACCACAAGCAGCAAACTCCTACCCTTTCTTCCCAAGAACTAAGGAATGTGTGTGTGGACCCTCACCAGCGACCATTGGGGAACTCGTCCCACTCCTGGGTGCGGTAGATGTAACTCTTTGGCCTGGAGGCCCAGAAGATGGGACGTACGTCTTCTTCCCGGCGCTTGGGGTGGGCACTGACAGCCCAGGGCAAGGGACGCCTGGGGAGGATGGAGACAGACAAGGGATTGGCCAGAGGGAGCCAGAAGGAGGGGAGCCACGCTGAGCCTGGGTTCTCCCATCTGACTCCCTCCAAGACTAGAGCCCTTGGTGTGCCCTTTGTGCCACCAGGGGGTGAGAGGCGAGCACTGCATCTGGGACTGTGCGTGGACTTTCTTCTGGGGTCCCCTGGGCCACCACCCTCACCTGGGGTCCTCAGTCCACATGCCGAGGCGCTTCAGCACCTCTGTGGTAGCCATCTCTCGGTTGAGGGTGTAGAAGTGGAGGCCTGGCACCAAGCCGCTGGCCAGAAGCTCTTGGCACAGGCTCACAGCCAGCTCGATGCCATAGTTACGGATGGCGGCATCGTTGTCTTTGATTGGCTCAATCACGTCCTTGATCTTCTGTGGCACCTCCAGCTTGGACAGCTTCACAAGCTGCCGAAGGGAGTGATAGCCCTGTCCGAGACACGGGGGGCTGTGGGGTCATCTGCCCGCCGTCTTCCACCCTGTCCATCCTCCATCAGACCTCCTGGCCAGCTGCAGTGCCATATAGGAGGACCCAGGGAGGTCAGTCATACTGCAGGGGTGTGCTCGGGCTGTCCGGCTATCCCCACCCTTGCAGAGCAAAGCACCTGCCCATGAGCTCTCCTGCCATCAGGGTGAGAAAGTGTCTACTGGTGACATGGTTGTCATCTAACCCACCTGTTCCCAATCCTCACTGATCATCACAATGATGATCACCAGCCAAACTCAGAAGAAGTAAATACAAAACCCCATCTCAGATTTACTGAATGAGAACTTCAAGGGGTAGGACCCAGAAATCTATTGTTTTTTTCTTTTTGAGAGAGAACCTCAAGCTATCGCCCTGGTAGACTGCTGTGGTGGCACAGCTCGCAGCAACCTCTAATTCCTGGGCTTAAGCAATTCTCTTGCCTCAGCCTCCCAAGTAGCTGGGACCACAGGTACCTGCCACAGCGCCCGGCTATTTTTTTGGTTATAGTTATTGTTTGGGAGGGCCGGGCTGGATTTGAACCCACCAGCTCTGGTGTATGTGGCTGGGCCTTTGCCATTTGAGCTACAGGTGCTGAGCCCAGAAATCTATTCTTTGAAAAAGCTTCTCAAGTGGTTCTGATGACAGCCATGGTTAGGAAACATTGATTTCACCCGAATTTATAATGACACCTATAACCCCTTTTAGTGACACTTGTCAATAGGCCAAAGTACAAGAAGCCCTGCAATGATCGCTGTTTTCTGGGGAAAATTAGAGGTAACCACGTGGGGTGGCAATGCTGTACAAGAGAGGGGCACCTGCCTGGCTGGACACCCGATAAGCAGCAAAGAACAGTTTAGCATGAGCTCAGCACTTCACCCCCATAGCCCAGCCTGAGGGGTACATGAGCCTCCTACGCCCCTCACCTGAATGGGAAAAATCCCTGGGAGGATGGGGCAGGTGATGCCCATGTCGGTGCAAGCCTTCACAAAGTGGAGGAACGTGTCCGTCTCAAAGAAAAGCTGGGTGATGATGAAATCGGCCCCTGCAGATACCTTTGCCTTCAAGTGCTTCAGGTCAGCCTCAAAGCTCTCTGCTTCAGGATGGCCTTTGGGGTAACCTGCCAACAAGGATGACAGTCGGGAAAGGGGAGTGCTTAAGACCCGAGAGCCTGGGGACAGAGAGTCCTCTGCCTCCAGGTTCTGAACTCACACCTGCCAGCAGCACAGCACAGACAGAGCTGACACAGTAGATGGCTGGGCTCATGCATGACGTGCCCCGACCCTAGAGATGACCCTTGTAGGAGGGCAGTTGCCCTCCCAAGGGTGGGAGTGGATTGTTCCAAACTCTCCACGCTGCTCTGCCTCGGCCAGCCAGGCACATCAGGCCTGCGCTTGGTGGCCGTGGGAACAAGAAAAGGCTACATTTCACACCCGTCAGGCAACACTTAGGGTGCTGGGCTTGACTCTGGCTGCCAGATGAAGACACTGTTTTTCTTGTAACATTAAAATTACTCAGGGGTCCAAGGCAGTGAAAAGTCAGCAACCCAGTAACACAAGGAGGAACGGAAGAAAGTGATGTTCTGCTTGAAGAGATGAACAGAGAGGCCACAGCAACTCCCTTCCTGTGTCCAGGAGTCTGTCACAGAGCGTTCATGCTGGTGCAGTTTCTCATTGGTCTGTCCTGCATTGCCTTTGACAGCACAGCCAGCATCCATCCATCCTAGCAGTGGAGTGGGCAGCCCCACAAGGTCACAAGCTTGTGGAGTCTGAAAACACCAGGGTGATGGCCAAGTGTGGGGAGGCCGAAGATGGGATTCCAGAACTTCTGGGAGGTGGGAGCCGGCTCCATGAACCATGTGACTCCCCTAAACAACAAATTTACTGGCAGCCTTTCGAGGTCAGGAAAGCAGGAAGACCACAGACCTTAACAAAACTATAGGGAGAGCGCTGGCTTCCACAGCCCAAGCCCAGGGCAGGACTCTGGGCCAGGCGGGGGCAGACAGGAGTCCTGGGCCATCGGGAAGCGAGGCTGCTTTGCTGTGATAAGGCAGCTCCATTCCTTTTTTTTTTTTTTAATTGTTTATTTATTTTAATTTATTTATTTGCAGTTTTTTGGGCCGGGGCCGGGCTTGAACCCGCCACCCTGGTATATGGAGCCAGTGCCCTACTCCTTGAGCCACAGGCGCCACCGGCAGTTCCATTCTTAAGAAACCCTGAGTCATTACAAATGGATATAAAAACTGTTGTTTCGAAGCAGGAGAAGGATTAAGCACCAGAATTTTACACTTTCCATAATAAAGGTATTTTTCCATTAGGAACTTTAGAAACAAAGAAACTTTTTTTTTTTTGGATACAGAGTGTCACTTTGTTGCCCTCCAGTAGAGTCATAGCTCATAGCAACTTCAAACTCTTAGGCTCAAGCTATCCTCTTACCTCAGCCTCCCAAGTAGCTGGGACAACAGGTGCCTGCCACAACACAAAGAAGGTTTTTAATAGCTAAAACCGTGTACATATAAATCTAAGTACCACCAAACAAATCTAGCTAGCATGGATCACCCCCGGATTTTCCTCAGTTTATTATGATGTTCCTTATCACGACCAGCATGGTACTTTCCAATCCAATGATCTTCTATTATTCACTTTACAAGAAGCACAAAACTATTCACAACTGTGAGCTCACAGCTTCACTGGCTCGGATCGTGATCACTGAGCGCCCATCCTCTGACACACGTGGGCAAATCTCCCGATTAACCAACCGTATTATGGCCAATACAAGTGATGACAATTTGTACGGTGGGAAGTGCCTGTTCTGTTCCTGACGCCTAATCAGTGCTTCCCAGACTCAGCACTTCAACACCCTGTTGACAGAAGAGCGGACATGTAGATGGAGGGCTGGAGAACAGACCAAGTCACCCAGAAATAAGTGATTTTCTTAAAGCCATGTGGTTTTTAAATCCTTTTTTTTTTAATTTAAGATCACTTGAGATGCTACTTCATAATGTAGCATGCTTTTATTATTATTGAGACAGGGTCTTTCTCTGCTGCTCTGGCTAGAATGCAGTGGTGTTACTCTAGATCACTGCAGCCTCAAACCCCTGGGCTCAAGTTATCCTCCTGTTTCACCCTCCTGAGTAGCTGGGACTATAGGTGCCCACCACAATGCCTGGCTAAGAGACGGGGTCTCGCTCTTGCTCAGGCTCTGACTCTTAGCTTCAAGTGATCCTCCTGCCTTGGCCTCCCAAGGAGTCAGGAATACAGGCATGAGCCACTGTGTGCAGTCCCCATGGTTGTTTTAAAATTAAAAATGACAGGATTCCCCCCCTAAAATTGAGAAAAAATGATTCCTAGAAGATGTGCCAAGTCAATCTAGAGATTCCTGTGTGCCTGGCCCTCACTGCCTCACCATACCTAAGCCCTGTCTGAGAAGCTAAAGGTCTGATCCCAGCTTCAGCATCAAGAGCAGGAGGGAGGTCCACTTCATCCGTTTCTGCCAGGTGAACCTGGCCTCCTGGCTGTGACCAATGGAACCAGAGTTCAGCCAACCCAATTCTCTCTCTCGGGAATTTGGAATGGACACTGAGACCAGTTGGGGCTACTGGCTGGAACTGACACCATGGGCACCCAAGAGCAGGTCGTGTGTATGGAAGAGCGCAGACATCAGGTCTACTGGAGGACATGTGGAGCAGATGGGCAGCAGGAAGTGTGGATGGGGGACATGGTGTCCCCAGAGAGAATGAGGCCGGGCATTGGCTTCTGATGCTTCCAGTGCCTTGTGAGGTCTGAGGCCATTTCCTGACTTTGGGTTCCCTGCCCCCTGGAGTCCTCTTAATGAACGTCCATCTTCTGTTTTAAAGAAAAGAACAGGGCTGGGAAGGAGGCTGAGGAATAAAAACTGAAGGTGTAGTGGCAGCCCTGGGAGGGCAGTGGGCGACAGAATGAGAACAAGAGCACTGTGTGATCCACCTGTGCACATACCGGATGCTCCAGCCACTCACCTGCCACACAGATGTCAAAGTAGTCACCAAACTCATTGCGGATGTGTTTCACCAGGTCCACTGCATAGTTGAAGCCTCCTTCCTTCTCTTCCCACTGGTCACCTGTGGGGTCTGTGGGGTTGGTGGGGGCCAGTCACAGAAAGCCTTTTTGTTTCCTCTCCCCACACCTACATGGAGAACTGTGAGTCCCTGGACGGCTCCATATTATTTAAGTTTGGCTCTTCTTTTCCTAGCCCAGCAATTCGTAAATAGCGGGAGGGAAGGAGGCAGCCCTCCACCAAGTATTTACTGCGTGCAGACTGTGTGTGGCCCTGTGCGGGAGTGGAACAGGACATGGCTGCTGCTCCTCACTGAGCCTGGAGGGTTTGGGACCTCTTCCCCAAACACAACAGGGCATGCTGGGCACCCTGGCTCATCACTGTTCCTTGCTCTCCCAGGGCTATGGAGCTCCTGCCTCCCAGGAGAATTTTCTACTCAGCTCAGATGAGAACTAGACTTTTGCTAGGGAGTATGAGGCCACAACATCCCACCCATCGCGCTCCCTCTTCCCACTCTTAAGTGACCCAGTGACAGCAGGAACCAGCTATTCTCACTCCTGGACAAAAGCCAGAGCTGCACTCTGATTGGCCAAGTGCTGGGTGCAGCCAGTGATCAATGTAGCCCTGCAGCCAGGGTAGAAGGTTATCAGGCACTGACTCAGTCCTGAATGAACTCCTGCACCAGGGTCAAGAGGTGGCAGAGGCGGCTTCCTCTGGGGAGTGCTCACCGTAAGTTCACTACCCACATGGGACCCCAGGAAAAGTAAAGGACCATTCCAGGGATAGGAGAGGCCTTGGGGAAAGCCAGAACCCAGAGCCTAGGGGAGTGCTGGCTCCACACCTCCCCTCAGGGCCAGGATGTTCTTCAGGCCCAGCTGCTTGGCTTTGTGCAGATGGCCCGTGATCTCCTCCTGGCTCTGACAGCAGCAGGTCATGTGCAGGATGGTTTCCAGGCCACAGTAGTTCACGGCAGTGCTGGCAATCATCATGGAAGAGGTCTCCTTGTCTGAGCCAGGGTCCCCTGCTGGGTGCCAGGTCACATCTATGAAGAGGGGGCCCCCTGCCGCCATCCGGTCAAATCTGCAGGGGATTTCTTTCTGAAGACGGTTTCCAGGGGAAACACCACCGCCCACCACCACCTTCCCGGGGGCCCAGGAGTTAGGGAAGCATGATGTGGAAGTCAGAGTCAGATCAACCTGCCTGCACATCCTGGCTTTGCTTCCTACAGCTATGGGATCTTGGATGAACTAGTTAACCTCTCTGAACTTGGTGTCATTTATAAAATGTGGCAGATTGCAGTACCTACTTCACAATAACACCATGAGAATATGATGATAGCTGGCTCCTTGAACGGTGCCTGGCACACACTGAAGACGTAGTAAGCATGAAGCGCTATTATGATTGCCATTATTATAGGGATAATAAACAACAGAGACTCCACCACTCGGGATGAGAGCAGCGCTTCAGACTTTTCACAGTACTTGCAGTTATTATTTCAGGAGCGTTAAGATGTCATCATGGTTGAGGGTTAGGGAAATTCCTCAGTGATTTCCCCTCTTGACAGTCTCATTCCAGGAACAGGAAAGGGAGGGTCAGCAGATACAAATGCCTCTCCTGTGGCCTCCCAGCCTTGGCAGCAGCCCAAGGCCAAGTTCCTGAACAAGACTCAAAAGCTTGGACGGGCAGGGAGTACTTTCGTTATAAGGGTTTATGTAAACACAGACCTTGTGTCTTTAAACTTCGAAATCGTGCCTGGTCCATGCTCATGCCTGTAATCCTAGCAATCCAGGCAGGTGGGTTGCCTGAGCTCAGGAGTTCAAGACCAGCCTAAGCAAAAGCGAGACCCTATTCTATCTCTAAAAATAGTTGGATGTTATGGTGTGTGCCTGTAGTCCCAGCTACTTGAGAGGCTGGGCAAAAGGATTGCTTGAGCCCAAGAGTTTGAGGTTGCTGTGAGCTATAACACTATGGGCTCTCTAGTGAGAGTGACAAAGTGAGACTCTGTCGCAAAAGAATAAAAACCAAAAAACTTGGGAGAGACACATGTGAAGAGGAAATAATAAAGGCATAAACTTTAAAAAAAAACTGCATGGCTCAGCATCTGTAGCTTAGCAGTTTAGGGCGCCAGCCACATACACAGGAGCTGGTAGATTCAAACCCAACCCAGGCCTGCCGAACAACAATGACAACTACAACCAAAACATAGCCGGGCTTTGTGGTGGGTGCCTGTAGTCCCAGCTACTTAGGAGACTGGAGGCAAGAGAATCACTTAAGCCCAAGAGTTTGAGGTTGCTGTGAGCTGTGACACCATAGTACTCTACTCAGGGCGACATAGTAAGACTTTGTTTCAAAAAGAAAAAAAAAAACCTGCAGTGCTAATGTAATTCAGTTGGCATTTCTAGATCTTGAGGGGTATAATCCAAATTCCTAACTTGCTGAAAACATTCTCTAACATTCTCACTGCTTTGTGGCTTCCTAAACTGTCCTTGTGATCTCTAGCCCCAAGTTCCAGCCAAACAACATAGTTAAGAGAATCAACATTTTTAACCCATTGGAGAGTGTCTAAAAATAGCCGGCATGGGGTTGCAGAGGCACTCTTACATTCAGCCAAGAAGTTGCAGATCAAATGACCTACTCAGCCTTGTCTTTTCCTGCCCCCTCTGATTGCCGGGTTAAAGGGCAGCCCAGCTGCAGGGCTGACAGTTCACTTCCTTGCCACCCCCAACTCCTTCCCCACCTCAACTAGCATCAGTTTACCTTGAGATGAGATTGACAGCTCCCTGCGCAGTTCGAGGAGGGAAGAATTCCAAGGAGAACCACTTGTCACCAGATTCCATCCTCCGCCTCATCTTCTCCCGGAGTTTCTCATGCCGCTCCAGGTCCAGGCCTGGTGTGGAACATCTTGAACTATCTTTGGAGTTCTCACTGCCACTGCTGCTGCCCTCTGAGCGGAGGTTGAAGCCGCCAGTTCCTCTGGCCTCATTCACCATGGCTGAGTTCCTGCTGCACGGGGTGGGGCGGGGGACATCAGGGAGCGGGCAGCCAATCCCCAGGCACATTGAGGCACCTGAGTGGCAGGTTCGAGACGCTGCATTTCCAAGAAGGAAGACCAGTAAGGGGAAGGTGACAGCGCCCCCGCCCAGTGGCTCCACACTGCACAGCTATCTGCGCTGCCTCACTCAAAGCCTTGCCCTCCACTGCTGCCGGGCTCCTTGCACGCAAGGTAGCCCCCGCCCAGCACTAAAACATGCTCCTTCTGCCCACGGATCCTCGGTGACAGCTACCTGATGGAAGGTGACACAGATAATCTCACGCTGCTGGCCTCCGAGGCCCCCATTCCTAGGGAAGGGCAGTGGTGCATAGCTGGGAGGACCTTGGCTTTTCGATGGTCCATCTCTCAGCTCAGACCCAGAGTTACTGGGAGGGAACAGAGAAACCTTCCCCAGTGGGTGTATACAACTGGGCGGAGCTGTGACAAAGGAAGAGGCTTGAGCACAGCAAGGGGGCGGGGCAAGGCTTCCAGGCAGTGGAGGGAGGGCTGGGACTCTAATCAGAGGCACAGATGGAAGGAGGGGGAGACTCAGGCCAGCTGAGACCTCAGCGCTTGGTGGAGATGAGGCCAACAGACATTCAGGGTCACTGGGTCACTCTCCAGAGGAATAGCTCACTATGGCTGGCCCTGCCTGGAACATCTCGTTTGCTTGAAACAATTTTTTGTTTTTGTTAAAATATCACACACACACACACACACACACACATATATATGTACATATGTGTGTGTGTATATATATATATATTTTGAGACAGAGTTCACTTTGTTGCCCTGGGTAGAGTGCCCTGGCATTATTATAGCTCACAGCAACCTCAAACTCTTGGGCTCAAGCAATCCTCTTGCCTCAGTTTTTCTTTCTTTCTTTTTCTTTTTGAGACAGAGTCTCACTATGTCACCCTCAGTAGAGTCCCGTGGCATCACAGCTCATAGCAACCTCAAACTCCCAGGCTTAAGCGATTCTCTTGCCTCAGCCTCCCAGCAGCTGGGACTACAGGTACTTGCCACAATGCCTGCCTATTTTTTGTTGCAGTTGTCATTGTTGTTTTAGGTAGCCTAGGCTGGATTTGAACCCGCTAGCCTCAGTGTATGTGGCTAACACCGTAATCATTGTGCTACAGGTGCCAAGCCAGTTTTTTTCTATTTTTAGTAGAGAAGGGGTCTTGTTGCTCAGGCTGATCTCAAACTCCTGAGCTCAGGCAATACACACCTTGGCCTCCCAGAATGTTAAGATTACAAGTGTGAGCCACCACGAACAGCCTTAGAACAGTTTTTGTACAGGAAAAAAGGGGTGAGAGTTTAACTACACAAATTTTCCTCAGTTCATTCTACTCCATAAAGACCATGTTGTGGCTTAGAACTTGTAACTAGCTGTGTTCCAAAAGTAGCCAGACCCAAGTTCAGTCAGGGCACAAATTTATGTCCAACTCAAAACAAAGACTGACCCATCTGTGCCAACCCTGTAGGATGCTCTCCTTACACACACCACTAAAATCAATAGTCACGGTGATCTAGCTACACCAGAGGCTAAGTTGGGAGGATCACTTGAATCCAGAAGTTTAAGATCAGCCTGAGGCAACACAGACAGATCTTATCTCTTACCAAAAAAAAATTATCACAGTCTCTGCAGAGGCACCATGACAACCACAGGCAGGCCAACAGACGGGCACAGTGCCATTTGGCAGTTTGGTGGAGAAAATAAGACAAATACTTAAAAACGAAAGAAAACACTACCCTTGCGCAAATGCACAATAGTGAAAATGGGTGTGTGTGACCTGGTGCAATAGAGGGACAACCAGGTCAGCTTCATTCCTTTCAAGGAATGTTCACCACTAAACCGGTGGGCTTAACCTTCCTTGAGTCCTAGTCCTCTCTTGAAATCACTGCTCCTCTCCTCTGAACCACACACAAGTACACAGAATACGCACGGGTGCATCCAAGATCAAAGGATGTATTCCAGACTAAGAACCCTTGTGCCAACACTCTCTCCCCCTAGGATGTGCCTTCGATTCTGACCTAAAACTCCAGATTCCCAGTGAGGACTGCGCTGGGGAGCAAAAAAGGGGATAATGGCAAGAGCAGGCAGCTGGCCTTTCTTCTGCAGTGGACCAAGTGCCTCATTAACTGCGGGCTGGAACAAAACCTAGAGCAGGGGAGGAAGCTGAACCACCTACAAACTCTCTTCAAAGACAAGGCATTCCTAGAACATGCCAGGCCGGTGCCATATCATTATGCCTTCTCTAAACCAACACCCATTATTTATCCATTTTAAGTGGGGCTCTCACAGCACTCTGGGTTGTAACGGTTGTAACTGTGCGTTAACATGTTTGTCTCCCCTCTGAAACCAGGACCCGCATCCTGCCTGTGCTCTGTAATGACAACCAACACTCACTGAGGATCAAGGCGCCAGGTGCTGTCACTCCATTCGCAAAATAACCCTCTGCACTTACTGAACACTTAACTCAGACGGAGTCAACACCATGATACTAAGCCCACCTTCCCCGAAGGGCTCTGGCCGACACTCCAGCGCAGTGGGGCTCAGTGGGCACCGAGACTGCAGTGCCAGCGGCCCCACCACTCTTCTCCAGGTGCTGGCCTTGGAGGCAGGTTTAAACGGCTGGAACCTCGGCACCCAGGTGGCTGGAGGACCGGGAAGAGAGTCACCAGGTCACTGGGGCGCGCGCGGGAGGGGCTCGGGATCACCATCCCTGGCTCAGGGCCCTCTCATCTCCCGGGTTCCCCCGTGCAAGCAAGGAGCCGAAAATGGGGGTCGCTGTGAGTGTCAGCCCTGGAGAGTTACTCTAATCCCGCGAGGGGTGCGCAGAGGTAGTGGGAGCTCCCCCCACAATTAGAGGGGCGGGTCGGCCTCCAACGCTTCCCGCCCACAAGCAAGTGCCCGCCCCCGATGGGTGTTCGGAGTCTCCAACCCCGACGACCCCAGGCTTCACAGTCACTCACCCTTCGGTACCCGGTGACTCAGGTCGCATGCCGGCCAGTCACAGCTGTGGGGCCGCAGTGGGGGCGCGCGAGGGCGGGGCACGGAGCAGGTGTCAGGTTGCTACGGTAGGCGGGCCCAGAGGGCGGATACGGCCCGAGCGGGCGAGCGGAAGCCCCGCCCCCAACATGGCGGCGCCCAGCGGTCTCGTTGGAAGCCGTCCCTTTACCGTCATGTGACGTAAGCCGTCGCCCCACCCGTCTGCAGCCACTCCTTGTCTCGGTCTCCCCGCTCCAGAGGACCATGTGACCATCCCAGGGCCGGTCACGTGGGGCGCGGATCCTGGGTGGGAGGGGGTTGGCAGAGGGGTCTGGAGCGGCAGTAAAGGAGGAAGATGGCGGGATGCAGGGCTTCTTCCCAGTGCTGCTGCTGCAAGTTTTGCTGCTGCTGCTGCGGTGAGCATGAGACCCGCACCCCAGAGGAGCTGGTAAGGAACGCGCAGCGCTGGGATGGGGAGGGGGCGGTTGCTAAGGGACTTCGAGAGGCGTTGCCGGGGGTGGGGCCGGGCCGAGCTAGGCCTGCAGGTGGCAGCGGGTGCGGCCTGGAGACCGCAGCGTAGGCTCTGGAAGCCTCCGCCCTTCTTCACACGCCCCAAGACTGCGGCCTTTTCTCATAACCTGCCCTCCTCACCCCTGGAATCTGGGGTAGAATCCAGGATAGCTTCAATTAATCTCATTTGTGTTTTCTTTTATTTCCATCTGAAAAGAGTTTTGAATGGAACAAGCGTTTTGCAGAACGAGCTCCTTCACAGGATTTTGTGCTTATCACGCAGCTGACTTAGTTTCTCCAGCCCTTGCTTACTCTATTCCTCACCCTTTCTGGGTCACTGACAATCAAGATTTCCACTGCAAAGCACTCTGGGAAAATCTGTGTTGTGTTCCCAGCGTTGACAGGTCCATTCTGATTTCAAATTCAGCATACTGTCAGATGGAATGTGAATTTTTCCCCCTCTTGAGCTGACGTTGCACATCTTTGGAAGTGTCCTGAAGACGAGTGGTCATTTGGAGAATGTATCAATAGAAAGAAGAGCTCAGCTGGATGACTGATCCTCACCCATATGGCCCCCCACCCCAAAAGATTTTTTGCCATCTTGTTCCCATTTGATAATAGCTCCAGATTTAGACGTGAGCAACTGATTTTAGTAAATACTTCTGCCTCCTTCCACTCTTAGCCACTAAAAAGGGCTCCCTCTGTGGATCTGTTTTTCTAGACCATCCTTGGAGAAACACAGGAGGAGGAGGATGAGATCCTTCCAAGGAAAGACTATGAGGTGAGATGCTTAGGTCCTATCTAGGGTAACTAAAGTAGTGAGTGGCCTGGTCACTTCAGGTGGAAGCACTGTGATTCCAACCAGTGATGCTCTTTGACTGTCCCAGGGAGTGAGAGGGTAAGAGATAACTTCCTTCTGGGAAAGGGGCTGTTTAACAAGCCCTTTTCTCATTTTAACCCAAAACAAAGTCTGTCTCATGCAGGGCTGTCCAACCTGCAGCCCATGGGCTGCATGCACATTATTTGAGGCTTGTTTTGCTTATCTGTGGTGTGTCAGATAATCGCAAGAATTATACACTGACATTTCTTTTTGCTCATCAGCTTTTGATAGTATTTGTGTAGGTAGTGTGTGGCCCAAGACAACTCTTCTTCTTCCAATGTGCAACAGGGGAAAAAAAAAAGACTGGATACCCCTGGCTGTCTTTATGCGTTTATAGATCTGTGGTATCTTAACCTGGACAGCATATGTGTTTGCTATTAAGCCGTTTGCTTTTACAACTTACCCAGCCAGAGTAAAACCCACTGACAGTGTTTGCTGGTAACAGGTGTGCGATTCTAACTTGTCATGGAGGCCTTGCTTCTCTCCTAATAGAGCTTAGTTTTCCGATGATTGTCTTCCTGCCCAGTTTCTCTCTGCAGTGTTCTTGATCGTAGTCCCCGGTTTCAAGTAGGAACTCTATTTAGAGTATGTGTGTTTCTAGTAAAGCCACCACTACGGGAGTGAAACTTAACGTGTCGCTTTTTATCATATAATCAGTTCATGTCTTTTCTGTGACTTTTGAAATTACAAAAATAAGCCATGGTTGTGACAGAAAGTCTTTATATACAAAAGGAAGGTAGAGAAAAATTTATAACGCCACTCATGAAAAGATAGCTACATAACACCTTACTGAATGTCCTTACACATCTTTGTGCATGTTTATATGTATGCTTTTTTTAAGTAACAGAATTGAGATTCTACTAATTATACTGTTTTAACCAGTCCTGCTCCCCCTCTGCTTTGTAAATTTTTTTTTTTCTTGAGGCAGAGTCTCTCTCTGTTGCATGGTCGAGAATACAGTGGCATCATCAGAGCACACTCCAACCTCAATTGCCAGACAAAAAGGATCCTCCTGCCTTAGTCTGCTGAGGGCTGGGACTATAGGTGTGCATTGCTGTACCTAGCTAATTAAAAAACATTTTTTTAGAGATGGGTCTTACCCCGTCTCACTCTTGGGCTCAAGTGATCCTCCTGCCTTAGTCTCCCAAAGTGCTGAGATTACAGGTGTGAGGCACTGTACCCACTTTAATAATTTTTGTTTGCTAGTTATTTTTCTAGTAAGAACTTTGTAAATAGGGAAAGAGTATTTTATTGTGCCACGATTTATTTACTCCATCTTTGATTTTTTCTAACTATTTCGTAAAGTGAACCACATAGTATGGAGCATTCATCTTTTCTTTTCCATCTTTAATTGCTCCCTCAGGATTAAATCCAAGAAGTAGAATTAATCATATGTATATTAAATGTCATCTAGACATAGAAAACCCAGTATGCCTGACAATAGCATACCCAGCCTAATTTTCTGTTTAATATTTCATCTCACTTTTGCTTTGGAATTTAGTGTTATCTTGGGGATTTGTACTGTAGCACACACACGGGGTTTTTTTTTTTTTTTTTTTTAGCTTTTATTGTTGTAGCCGACACGTATAGTCCCACCTACATGGGAGTTTGAGGCAAGAGAATGGCTTAAGCCCAAGAGTTTGAGGTTGCTGTGAGCCATGATGCCACAACACTCCTCCAAGGGTGACATAGTGAGACTCTGACTCAAAAAACAAACATATGCAAAAACAGACAAAATCCTCTACTAAAACCCCTTTTCCTGGTTACACGGGTTCAAGTCATTCAGCTCAAGCCCCACCTTGTTTTGTCTATGCTTTTATTGTTCGTTTCTCCCTTCCCTTATTATTTTGAAGGAATTCTATACATCATATCAGTTCACCTATAAGTAATCCAGTATCCTGGAGGATTAGGACTTTTTTTTTTTAGCATAACAATACCATTGTCATATAGTAAAGAAAATAGCAATTTACTTTTGTTTTTTGGAACAGAGTCTCAAGCTGTTGCCCTGGGTAGAATGCTGTGGCATCACAACTCACGGCAACCTCAAACTCTTGGGAATAAGCGATTCTCTTGCCTCACCCTGCCAAGTAGCTAGGACTGCAGGCGCCCACCACAAAGCCCGGCTATTTTTTTTTTTTTTTTTGTAGTTTGGCTGGGGTGGGGTTCGAACCCACCCTTGGTATATGGAGCCAGCACCCTACCTGCTGAGCCACAGGTGCCACCCAGAAAATAGCAATCTCTTGATAACAGATACCCAGTAGTTCACATTTTTTAGTTTTCTTATGAATGTCATATGTATTTTAAGTTTGTTTGAATCAGATTCCAAATGAGGTCCTCACATTGCATTTATTTAATCTATCTTTTAAATTTCTTTTAATCTGTAGGTTTCTCCTTCATCTTCTCCCCCCACCCCCCTTATGTTTCACAACATAGTTAGGGCCCTGGAATTTTCTACTGTCTGGATTTTGCCCCGTAGTTTAACATGTTACCATAATGGGACTGCTTTTTTTTTTTTGAGACAGAGCCTCAAGCTGTCCCCCTGGGTAGAGTGCTGTGGCATCACAGCTCACAGGAACCTCCAACTCCTGGGCTCAAGCAGTTCTCCTGCCTCTGCCTCCCAAGTAGCTGGGACTCCAGGCACCTGCCACAACGCCCGGCTATTTTTTGGTTGCAGCCATCATTGTTATTTGGGGGGGGCAGGGCTGGATTCAAACCGCCAGCTCAGGTGTATATGGCTGCCGCCTTAGCCGCTTGAGCCACAGGTGCCAAGCCAATGGGACTGCTTTAAATGAATCATCAAGATCTGTATCCACTGATGCATTTTCTCCTATTTCTTTTTTTTTTTTGCGATGGAGTCACAGTATGTCACCCTTGGTAGAGTGCCATGGTATCACAGCTCACAGCAACCTCAAACTCTTGGGCTTAAACAATTCTCTTTCCTCAGCCTCCAAGTAGCTGGGACTATAGGTGCCTGTCACAATGCCCAGCTATTTTTTTTATTGTTGCAGTTGTCATTGTTTAGCAGGCCGGGGCCAGTTTCGAACCTGCCAGCCTGGCTGGTGCCATAACCACTGTGCTACAGGCAGCAAGCCTCTTTTTTTTTTTTTAATTTTAGGTTAATGTGAGATAAAAATCGTAATATTTCGATTTGTTAGGTAGGTAGAGTCCCTGCTATGCCCATTCAGTGGAAGCACCCCAAAGCCCCTTTCCCCTCTCATCCCCCTCTCTCATTTCCCTTCCCCCCAACTTGAACTGAAATGAATTTTTCTCTAGTGGGGGTATGAATTAGATCATCTACTGGCTTCATATTAGTATTGAGTACATTGGATATTTGCTTTTCCATTCTTTTTTTTTTTTTTTTTTTTGAGACAGTCTCACTATGTCGCCTTGGGTAGAATGCCATGGCATCACAGCTCACAACAACCTCAAGGTCTTGGGCTTAAGCGATTATGCTGCCTCAGCCTCCAGAGTAGCTGGGACTACAGGTGCCCACCACAACGCCCAGCTATTTTTTGGTTGCAGTTGTCATTGTTGTTTGGCAAGCCTGGGCTGGATTTGAACCCACTAGCTCCAGTATATGTGGCTGGCGCCATAGCCACTGAGCTACAGGTGCCGAGCCTGCTTTTCCATTCTTGTGGTACTTTACTGAGAAGAGTGTGTTTGAACTCCATCCAGGTTACTAGAAAAGATGTGACATCACCATCTTTTTATGGTTAAATAGTATTTCATGGTATGCGTATACCACGGTTTGTTAATCCATTCCTGAGTTAATGGGCATTCAGGTTACATCTCAGTGATTATAAATTGAGCTGTAGGCTCGGCGCCTATAGCTCAACCGGCTAAGGCGCCAGCCACGTACACCTAAGGTGGCGGGTTCGAATCCCCAGCCCGGACCCGCCAAACAACAACAACAGCTGCAACCAAAAAATAGCCAGGCGTTGTGGCGGGCGCCTGTGGTCCCAGCTACTTGGGAGGTAGAGGCAGGAGACTCGCTTGAGCCCAGGAGTTGGAGGTTGCTGTGAGCTGTAATGCCACGGCACTCTACCCAGGGGGACAGCTTGAGGCTCTGTCTCAAAAAAATAAAAAAATAAAAAATAAAAAAAAATAAATTGAGCTGTAATAAACAATCTAGTGCATATATGTATATCCTTATGATAAAATAATTTTTTTTCTTCTAGGTAGATGCCTAGTAATGGGATTGTGGGCTCAAATGGGAGATCTGAGGTCATTGAGGATTCTCCATGCTTCCTTCCAAAGAGGCTGTATTAGTTTACAGTCCCATTTTCCTCTATCTCTTAAGTGTTTCCTTGTACACAGTTGAGAGGTTTGCAGGGGTTCGTATAAGATGCTTTATAGTGTGTGCTGTCACCTTGCCCTCTCTGACTGAACCCTGTTGTATACTGCTGATCGCGTTAGCAAGACTGAGCCCGTCTCAGGCCTCCGTCCTACTCCAGGAGGTCCCAGAGGCTTCTCCATAGACCCTACTATTACACCAAAGCTACTTCAGTCTTTCCACTAAATTGCTCTTGTATTTGTAATGTACTTGGCTGTCAGCGATATACATACTCATGTCAATTTTATGGGTTAATAATGTTCTTTCATGCGGTTAACAGTCTTCAACTAACCAACGCAGAATATGAGCTGCTTGAGAGCATGTGATTTGCGTAAGAACAAATTCAGTTAGGTAATTAGTCAGAGAAGTCTACTCAGATTTTATTTATTAAGGGTCACATAGAAAAACCTCCTGTTGAAAAATCTTTCAAAAATGTGGTCATTCTCCTTCCTACCTCAAGAATAGTTCATTGCATTACTTGACTTTCTTTATAAATGAGGGTATTACAAGATGTTAGAATCCTTGTTTTGACATCCATTCTCATTATAGGTAATTTGAGTAATAATACACGTAACTTCCCAGCTGTGTTATATGGAACAGGAATTTTTTCATGCAGGTCACAGAGCCTGTGTTGCTCTTCTGAGTTAGAAAGAGGCACTTTTTAGTGCTGAAGGCCTTTCCCTCTGGGCCATAACAACACCCTTAGCTCATGGCCAGTTGAAGGTGCTTTTTGTACACGCACTAAGTTGCTTTTTCCAGCCCCACTAGTCCTTGTGACCAGGTGTCATCGTGCTCACAACCACATGCCAAAGCCCTGGAGGACACCTACACAATTTTATTGATTAAAAGAAGTTGTTAGTCCCCCAAACCAAAGAGCAACATATATAGCAAAAAATAAAAAGAAGTTAGTCATAGCAAAGAAGAAGTAGCAATATCTGGCTTTAATGGTTCATATATTCCACTGATACATGTTTATAAAATTATTTACAAAATTTATTTATAAAATTATTACTGGCTCGGCGCCTGTGGCTCAAGTGGCTAAGGCTCCAGCCACATACACCTAAGGTGGCGGGTTAGAATTCAGCCCGGGCCCACCAAACAAGGATGGCTGCAACCAAAAAATAGCCGGGCGTTGTGGCAGGCACCTGTGGTCCCAGCTACTTGGGAGGCTGAGGCAGGAGACTCGCTTGAGCCCAGGAGTTGGAGGTTGCTGTGAGCTGTGATGCCACAGCACTCTACCCAGGGCGACAGCTTGATGCTCTGTCTCAAAAAAAAAAAAAAAAAGAATAGTCCTAACTAATTCTATACCTCATTTTTACCATACCACAAAGTCTGTATTGACTTGATATTAATGTTGAAATACACTAAGTAAAAAGTAAATTAAGACAAAGGCAAACTTCACTTACTGAACACAGTTTTTTGCTATATTAGAAAACAGCTTCATAAATGCAGTGTATAAATTTAGTTAAATGGCAGCCAATATACTTTACTACTTCACTACCATATTTTTTTTAACTAAAAGTAACACCCACTAACACTTAAAACTGTTACAGAGGACACGTGGGAGCCTTAGGAGTGATGCACAAAGCGTCAGCACTGTCACCAGGTTTAAACTTTGATTTTGTTTTTGGCCAGGTTGCGTGCTGATTGCTGGAGAGTACAGGTTGCTTGAGTTCCAGGTAATGGGGCATTTACTATAATAGAGGATACAGAGCCAAATGAAGAGATGCACAGGGCAAGGTGTGTGGGAAGGGGCTTGGAGCTTCTGTGCCTTCTCTGGGCATGCAGCCTCTGGAAACTTGCCCATGTTCAGCTGTCTAGAAGCTCTCCGAACCCTATCCTTTTGGGTTTTTTAGAAACTTCATTATTCAGACATGATCGTGTACATCATTGGCCATCAGTGATCAGCTTAACTTTCACCCCCTCCCCCCTTCCTGCAGGTTGGGGCTAAAAGTCTCCCTCCTTTAATCCTGCCTTGGTCTTTCTGATGACCAGCCCCTTTTCTGAAGCTATCTCGGGTCCCTCAGCCCCAAGTCATCTCATTAGTATGTAGGAGACACTCTGGACTTGAAGTGCTAGATGCCAGGTAACTGGTCAACAACTCAGTAGCTTGGAAGGCTGAGGTTAGAGGATCACTTGAGGCCAGGAGTTCGAGAGCAGCCTGGGCAGTGTAGTGAGACCCTGTTTCTACAAAAAACAATTTTTTTAATTAGCTGGGTACGGCAGTACACACCTGCAGTTCTAGCTAACTCAGGAGGCTGAGGCAGGAAGATTATTTGAGCCCAGGGGTTTGAGGTTGCAGTTGATTGCACTATTGCACTCCAACCTGGGTGACAGAGCCAGACCTTGTATTTAAAAGAAAAAAAAAAAAAAAAAGACCAGGTGGGGCACAGTGGGTCACACCTAGAATCATAGCACTTTGGCAGCCTGAGTCTGGAGGATTACTTGAGGCCAGGAGATCGAGACCAGCCTGCACCACATAGTGAGACCCTGTCTCTACAAAATTTTCAACAATAAAGCCTGGCATGGTGGTGCATGCCTGGGGTTTCAGCTATTCAGGAGGCTGACACAGGGGGATCACTTGAGCCCAGGAGTTTGTGGCTGCGGTGAACTACAATGACACTACTATAGTCTACCTCAGGTAACAGATAAGAGTCCATCTTAAAAAGAAGAAAAAAAAAAGACGAATATAGAGAGGAGACCAAAAAGTGTATACACATTTTAAGAAAGGAAAAACTGTATTAAATTTGTGATACTCCACTCACATTTGATTTCTGAGGCGTTCCAACATGATGTGTATTTATCTTTTGTTAGCGGTATATGTTAAGTATTACAATTTTAACATAGTTTTTTGCCTTCCTTAAAATGTGTATGCATTTTTTGGCACCCTCTGTATTTTACAACATCACAGAAGGGTATTGGATATTCATATTTGTCTTTTTTTTTTCTAAGGCAGGGTCTTACTATATTGCCCAGTCTGGTCTTAAACTCCTGGGGTCAGGGTATTCTGAAGTGCTGAGATTACAGGCATGAGCCTTCATCTTCATACTGGCCTTGTATTTCTTTCTTTCTTTCTTTCTTTTTTTTTTTTTTTTTTGAGGCAGAGACTCCCTTTGTAGCCCTTGGTAGAGTGCCGTGGCATCACAGCTCACAGCAACCTCCAACTCTTGGGCTTAAGCAATTCTATTGCCTCAGCCTCCCAAGTAGCTGGGACTACAGGCGCTCACCACAATGCCCGGCTATCTTTTTTGTTGTTGTAATTGTCATTGTTGTTTGACAGGCCCTGGTCGGGTTCAAACCCCCCAGCCCCACTGCATATGGCCTGTACCCTAGCCGCTAAGCTAAAGGCCTGGGCCTAGCCTTGTATTTTTTATTTATTTATGTTTTAGAGACAAGAGTCTCACTTTGTCACCCTCGGTAGAGTGCCATGGCGCTCATAGCAACCTCCAGCTCTGGGGCTTAGGCGATTCTCTTGCTTCAGCGTCCTGAGTAGCTGGGACTACAGGCACCCACCACAACGCCCAGCTATTTTTTTTCTGCAGTTAGTTTGTCTGAGGTCGGGTTTGAACCCACCACCCTCAGTATATGGGGCCGGCGCCCTACTCACTGAGCCACAGGTGCCACCCTGGCCTTGTATTTTTTAACATTTTATTCTTTTTGGTTTGTTTCTAGAATATGATGTCACTTAATTGATTTTTTTTAATTGTGTATGTGTGTGTATGTATACACACACACACATATATATGTATTTTGTTTGGACTCAGAAAATGATCCCTGGGAATGTGGTTTATTGACAGGCTAAACTAAAAAAGCAGCGTTAAGGTCTCTCCGACCTTCCTGTTTTCCTGTCCCTCAACGCTTTGTCTCTTCCAAAGCACAGGATGACACTGTTCTCTGAAGTCTCTTTATCTGCCTAGAAACCAGAGCCACCAAATAGGAACACAATTTGATTCCTTTCCTGAAATTTAATTAACCAGAGAAGATTAAAACTCATTTCACAGAGGAAGAGACTGAAAATCAAACTCCACACCTAGAGCCCAAGACAGACTTTGCGCCAAACCGTGGCTAGCTGGCTGGTCCTCTTCAGTTTCCAAAGAGAATGATCACAAGATGATGTCTTCCTCCCTGGTGCACCCATTGCCCCCTAAAAATTATTTACTTCTGTATTCCCATCTCCCTTTCCTCTCTGAAGAAGGGTGTAGAAGCATTTGGACCTCACTGGGTCATTGGGTAATCATTCTTCTGCAGATCTCCTGTGCTGTGCATGTGAAGTAAATCTGTCAGCCATTTCTCCTATGATCCTGCCTCTGTCAGCTCATTTTCAGCAGACCTTCAGAGGGAGAATGGGGAAGGTTTTCTTCCTGGCCCCTACAACGTGTGTGTGTAACACTGATGGATGAGTCTAGTTTCCCACCTGAAGTATTTTTACTCACTTTTGGTTTTTTTTTAATTTTCTAATCAGAAAATAAAGATAATTTTTTAAAATATAAAAAGCACACCCTGTATACTATGAGAATTTCAAACAATGCTCAGATACGAACATCTCTAAAATACCAACTCAAGGCCAGGCGTGGCGGCTCACACCTGTAATCCCAGCACTCTGGGAGGCCGAGGCAGGTGGATTGCCTGAGCTCACAGGTTCGAGACCAGCCTGAGCCAGAGTGAGACCTCGGCTGAGAAAAGTAGCCGGGTGTTGTGGCAGATGCCTATAGTTCCAACTACTTGGGAGGCTGAGGCAAGAGAATCACTTGAGCCCAAGAGTTTGAGGTTGCTGTGAGCTGTGACACCACAGCACTCTCCTGAGGGTGACAAAGTGAGACTGTGTCTCAAAAAAAAAAGCAAACAAAAAAAATAAAACACCAACTCACGGATGTTTTCCCATGTGTTTTTGCATTGTGTATGCTGACAAATAATTCTAATTTTGTTTGATCAAAATGGGATTATAGTATACATTTTATTCTGTCTCTTGCTTAATTTTTATTTTTTAATTGTGTCTTTTTTTCTTAATAGTTTTTGGACATTTTTCATAGCTAACCATATTGATATAAATATTTTATTGCTACAAAGCCTTCTATTTGGATGAATGATGATTAATTCAGTCAATCACCTGTTGATACTCCAGGAGTCATAAAAAAGGAATTTGGACTTCTCTGGATAGTCCTATAGATAGAATAAATTGTCACACATCACGTGTGTTTGGTTGACGTGGCAGGAGCAGGTCCCGGGAAGGAGAGAGCAACTGGCAAACCATTTTCCTTTGTGGCCAGGCTGCCCCTTATCTGGAAGACACAGAAATAAAATTATTTCCTTTGAATTGTTTCTCTAAATTTCTGTGGCATACCTGCAAATTATAGAGTACCTGTATTCTGTGAGGCATGGTTTAAAGAAAACAGATTTAGACACAGAAATTTTAGGAGCTGGGCTGAATCTGCTCCTGTTCCTAACATAAACTAGAAGTTGTTTTTAGAAATAGTCTCCTCATTAGTTTGTCTTGTGACTAATCTCATTTTCATAGACGCTGACTCCAAAGATAATTGAGTTTCTAATGAATTGGTTCTGGTTGACTGAAGCTTCTGTTCACATCTTGTGGACTAGGTTGGGTAAGACTGGTGATAACAGAAGGTCTTTAAAGTATTTTGCAGAAACAGAAAGTTTTAAAATATGTAATCTAAAGCATCAAGTATGAGCCTAAGGAAGTGCTCCTGAAACTTTGAAAGTACACGCGTGTCACCTGGGATTTTGATAAAAGAACAGACTCTTGTGCTGCCGGTCTGAGACACATCTCTAACCAGCTGCTTGCTCTGCCCATAGCTCTGCCCAAGGGTCCCCTAGCAGGAACCCCGAATTTTGTCCCTTTGTAGAGTTTGAGAAGTCTGCCTACCTGGATGTGACTTTTTTACTCACGTGTGCCTCTTTCAGAGTTTGGATTATGATCGCTGTATCAATGACCCTTACCTGGAAGTTTTGGAGACCATGGATAATAAGGTGAGTTCTGCACTGGTTGGTCTCTTGGGACCAAATAGGTCTTAAGATAGCTTTTTTTTTTTCCTTTTCTAAATGCCCTCCTAAATATCCTTAATGCTTGGGGGGGGGTTGCCTTTCATGAGACACAGGCCCACCTTGTGTATTGCGCTTTGCTTTATTGAGCTTTGCAGATACTGCACTTTTGGCAATTGGAGGTTAATGGCCACCCAGCATTGAGCAAAATGCCATTTTTCCAGTGGCATGTGCTCACTTCTTGTCTCTGTGTTGCTAATTTTTAATAATAAAGTATTTTTTTAGTTAAGATATGTACATTAATTTTTACACATAGTGCTACATGCTTAATAGACTATGGTATAGCGTGAACATACATTTTATATGTACTGGGAAACCAAAAAATGCATGTAGCTCGCTTTATTGTGATATTTGCTTTATTGTGGGGGTATGGGACCAAACCCAGAACATCTCCAAGGTCTGCCTGTGTTGGCATTTATTCTGCGGACCTTCATCCTCCCAAGCAGAGTGCCACTGTCCATGCGCCTGGCCCAGCCCCGTAGAGTTCATTGTTTTTTGCTTTGTAAAGCTCCTGGGATCCAGACATCATCTTACTGGGCTTTCTGTCCACGGGGTAATCAGTCTAAAACTAGTTGGTCAAGGCATCTTCCTTCCGCACTGTCAACATGACCCTGTAGCAAACTGAATCATTCTTTTCCTGTGTGAACAGAAAGGTCGCAGGTTCGAGGCCGTGAAGTGGCTGGTGGTGTGTGCCATCGGAGTCTGCACTGGGCTGGTGAGCAGGCAGGGCCCCAAGGGCTGGGGGGGGGGGGTCCAGAGGGAAAGCCTGGCCTGGCAAATCTCACCGGGCATTTGCTATTACAACATGTGTGACCTTAGAACACTTGTCATTGCAAACAAGACTGTGTTTTCCTTTTTTTTATTTAATTAATCCTGGCACAGTTTTACTTTTGCTTTTGTTTTGTGAAGTGAAAGTGAGACCTGCTGCTCTTAAAGCACTCAAAGGTCTGGTCACAGCTTTTATGATATGATTATGGGCCATAATCTGTAACTCCCTGATAACATACCTATCTCTCAGGTAGGTGATATAGTGGGTCATATCCATAGTGGATGGTGAAGTCACTCTGGGGAAAAGCAAAGTAGGAGGCCCAGACTATGAGCAGCGAACCCTTTATTTAGCATAGCGTGCCAGCCAGCAGGGTGGGACACCACGTATATCACTCAGGGAATTTATCATGCTGTTCCGGGCTCCTCCCTGCTAATGTTACGTGCAATCTAGGAGGTAGAGCTGGCAGCTGTGGGTGGAGGGAGACGCCTGAATGGACAGACTTCTCTGGGCTCAGCAAGTTCACAGGTGAATCACAGACCAGGAAAGATTGAAAACATTGCCAGAGATCACAGTAGCACAAGCTGTGGGACTGTGACTGCTGACTTAACCTTGTCAAACACGAGGAAGAGAAACTGGAAAATCAGCAGCCAGCAAAAATGATGGGTTTGTCTTGTCCTCAGAAACCTTCTCAACAAGTGGCCACCAGCCTCGTACTGAACTATCCTTGCTACATCTATAAAATGTACACAGATATGTATCAGTGGTATAATGTAGCTACAAGGGCCAGCCACAATTTTTATTTCCGTGACATGCATTAAATTTTTGCTGTAGTAAATTCACAAGTAAATTTAAGGGCATTCAGAAGGTCTCCTTGGTGACACCGTGGTGGATACCATTGTTGGGGGAATCTTGGGTTGATTTAATTGTCTTGTAGAAAAATTGTCAGAGTGCCTGTTTTGCTACATGCCTTTCAGATCACAAATTCCCCTATATTAGGCATAGTCATGAACCATCTAGTCATTAGTCCAGGCGTCCTCAAACTACAGCCTGCAGGCCGCATGCAGCCCGCCTAGGACATTTGTCCAGCCCACCAGGTGTTTTTGCTGCCACTGCCTGTCCTGCTTAGCAGCTGACTCGTCCTGGGGCCTGTAATCTAGCCCTCCAACAGTCTGAGGGACAGTGAATTGGCCCCCTGTTTAAAAAGTTTGAGGACCCCTGCATTAGTCTTTCTGCTACTTTTATATCAAAGTCCTTTGAACTGCCATTTATTAATACTACTGCATATTGAGTATCCCTAATTGGAAAATCCAAAATGTTCCAGAATCTGAAACTTTTTGAATACCAACATGACCTTCAAAGGAAATGCTTCTTAGGAGATTCAGGTTTCAGACTTTGGATTTTTTGATTAGGAATGTTCAAGCCGTGTAATACAAATATTCCAAAATCCAAAAAAAATCCAAAACACTTCTGTGGTGGGCATTTCTAATAGGGGATGTTCAGCCTGAAGCAACTTCACCTCCCACCCTTGTCTTCTAGGAAGGCAGACCTGCCTTTATGACATGGCACCCCAGCTCTCTGTCCTTTAATCCACAGCCACTTATGACTTCAGTATGAAAAAGCCCCCAGGTGTTGGCGTGAGGGAAGGCCAGAGTTGAAGGCGTGAAGCCTTTGATCCTGAATCCACAAAATTAGAAGTCTTTCTAGTTCTTTAAGCCCCGAGCACTTAAGAGAGTGGAGTGGATGGTTTTTCTCTCCCCAAGGTGACCACTGACTATCAGATGGTTATAAGTCAAAATAATGACTTGTAAAGATAGAGCATTCATTATGAACACATAAAAACTACAAGCACTTAAGCAAGTGATGTTTTTAAAAGTAATATCCTAAGTTGTATGCTTATTCAGCTAAGAAGCACTGCACACATTTATGGAGTTCTTTTGAAACTGCTTTTCTGGAAAAAAAGTTGAGTGATTCTTGTTACTCTTTAACCATGAATGGTCTTTCTTGGTGTCACATCTTTTTCTGCGTCCTTTTCCCTCCTTGTTTAAATTTGCTTCCCTTAACTTTGCTGGACCCTCTGCCTTTGTTCTTTGGAGGGGCAGTGGGACCAGGCTGGAGCAGGGACCTCAGAAGTCAGAGTGACTAACAGGAAGCTCATTCTCACGTTGTCGCTGGTTGGTAACTGACCTGCCACCAGACGTGCTGGGGGGATGTGGTGCTTTCATGAGCAGCGCACCTGTGATGTGCCTGGCAGTGAGGCTGATGGATCACTTGCTCTTCACAGGTGGGTCTCTTTGTGGACTATTTTGTGCGACTTTTCACCCAGCTCAAGTTTGGAGTGGTACAAGCATGTATCCTTTCCTTGGTTCCTGGACTGCAGCGGCCACATCAGACTCTTCCTTGTGTAGAAACGGGTTTAACGGTAAACATGGTGTTAGAAAAGCTACTTGTGAGGTATTCAGCTTGAGGGTTTTTAATTTATCATTGAAAGACACAAAACAGTGGTTATCAACCTTCCTACTGCTGTGGCCCTTTAATACAGTTCCTGTGGGTCACGACCCACATAAAGGGAAAGCTTTAATAAATAGAGATATACTCATATTCATGGGTGGTAAGACACAAATTCCACAAAGATGTCTGTTCTCCCCAGGCAGTCTATAAATTTAATGTAATTCCAATCAAAAGTCCACTAAGTACTTATTGTGGAGCTCAAATTCTTTCTAAATGTGTATAGAAGGGTAAAGGGCCCAAAGTGAGACAGTTTGAGATAGTCTCAAACAGCAAGCAGGTGAACTTGACCTACCAAACGTGAAGACATAAGATTTGAAGTATAGGGGAGGCTCTCTGAAGCCCTCTAGTGCCCTGTGACTCTGTGATTGCACCTGTTAATAACCACTGCACTCCAGCCCAGGCAACACAGCGAGACCCCATCTCTTAAATGTACATTGATTATCCATATGGAAGAGTGTAAAATTAGATTCCTGCTTCACACTGTAAATAAATTCCAGATGGATTAGAGATGTAAATAAGCAAAATAACTTTAAGAAACTGTATGACGTCCAGAGTGGGGAATGATTTCTGAAATAAAACTCCTGAAGGCACAGACTCTAAGGAAAAACATCAGTAAACACGACTGCATCAGAGTAAACACAAAAACTCTAAACAACAATAATAAAATAATGAATAAAGTGGAAAAGCAAGTCCACAGTCTGCGGGAAATTATTATGCATTTAAGAGTCAAGTGGGGGGGCGGTGCCTGTGGCTCAAAGGAGTAAGGTGCCGGCCCCATATGCTGGAGGTGGCGGGTTCAAACCCAGCCCCGGCCAAAAATCACAAAAAAAAAAAAAAAAAAGAGTTAAATAGGGCAGCTCCTGTGGCTCAGTGTATAGGGCGCCAGCCCCATATCCTGAGGGTGGTGGGTTCAAACCCGGCCCCAGCCAAACTGCAACAAAAAATAGCCAAGCATTGTAGTGGGCACCTATAGTCCCAGCTACTTGGGAAGCTGAGGCAAGAGAATCACCTAAGCCCATGAGCTGGAGATTGCTGTGAGCTATGACACCATGGCACTCTACCAAGGGTGACAAAGTGAGACTCTGTCTCTAAAAAAAAATAAAATAGTCAGATAATTAGGCCAGGTGCAGTGGCTCACACCCATAATCCCAGCACTCTGGAGGCCAAGGCAGGTGATTGCCTGAGCTCAGGAGTTCAAGACCAACCCGAGCAAGAGTGAGACCTTGTTTCTAAAAATAGCCGGGCCTTGTGGTGGGCACCTGCAGTCCCAGCTACTCGGGAGGCTGAGATGAAAGGATTGTTTGTGCCCCAGAGCGTGAGCTATGAGCTATGAAAACACAGCACACTGCTGAGGGTGTCAAAGTGAGACTCTGTCTCAAAAAAAAAAAAAAATCAAACCGTATCTAAAATATAAAAAAAGTTCCTGTAACTTAGTAAGAAAAAACTCAAACAGTTCAATAGAAGAAGAATGAGCAAAGGATGTGAACAGAGATTCTCGGAAGAGGGAAACTGGCCACGAGGAAAGTGCATGTTCCTGTGACTCAGAAATTCCTTCTCTAGACGAGGGCCTTAGACACATACAAAGGAGCTCATTGCCGCTTCGTGATGGCAAAAACCTGCAACCACCAAATAGGAGAAGGGGGAAATTATGGTACGCTCCTACAATATAATTGTATACAGAAGTTAAAATGAAGGAACCAGAGCTATGCATCTCAACATGGCTCATTCTCAGAAACTCAGTGTAGAGAGAAAAGGAAGGTGTAGAACTTACGTAAAGGGCAAGATAGAAGAGTATAGATACCAGAATATGTAGGGAAGGATACGTAATATTCACTTAGCAGCGTTTCCGGGGGAGAGAAAGGAAAAACAGAAGTTTTTAAAAATGGTACCTAATGTTTTAAAAAACATCGGGAGCAAATGCGGAATATCGTCGAGATGTGTATAGCTAGAGGTGTGAGGGTATGTGTGTTGGCTACTGCTGGCAACGTTCACAGTATTTGGTAAGATGGTTTCTCGGGTGGAAGACAGCTCAGGCAGTTTTTATACAAATTGTATATGGAGGACAAGAAGCCTTGCACTGAGCTGCCACCAGGATGTAGAGGAGGAGACGCTACAGCCCTCCAAGTGATGGCAGTGCTTGGCTGGTGAACACAGTTTCCTTAACCCAGTTTCTGCAGCGGTGGAGGAGTGCAGCCAGAAGGGCTGCCTCGCCCTCTCTCTCCTGGAACTCTTGGGTTTTAACTTGACCTTCGTCTTCTTGGCAAGCCTTCTCGTGCTAATCGAGGTGAGGTGGCGTGGGCTTGCCTGTTCCCTCATGAGGCTCTGGAGTCCTATGCTCCAAAGTCCTGTGTCCACTTCTGCATCTGCAGTGTAGGAAACAACAGGGAAAGTGGCCTCTGGTCCATGTAGAGGTGTTTGTTAAGTAGAGGTTTCAGTCTCTGGTGAAATGAAAGGAAAAACACAGATTACGATGATGGTTACTCACCCTTGGTGGCACATTAGAATCTCCTGAAAAATTAAAAAAAATATATTCAGGGTGGCACCTGTAGCTCAGTCGGCAAGGGCACCAGCCACATACACCTAGGGTGGTGGTTTTGAACCTGGGCCAGCTAAACAACAATAACAACTACAACCCCAAAACAGCTGGGCATCCTGGTGGGCACCTGTAGTCCCAGCTACTTGGGAGGCTGAGGCAAGAGAATCACTTAAGCCCAAGAGTTGGAGGTTGTTGTGAGCTGTGATGCCATGGAACTCTAGCCAGGGCAACAGTTTGAAACTCTATCTCAAAAAAAAAAAAAAAACCATATTGAGACCTGGGCCTCTCCTGCTTAGATAGTGAGAGTCTCTGGAGGTGAGGTGCCTGTGCTGGTTGTTGTAGGGTTCCTGGGTGATGCTGACTCACGGGCCCTTGCTAGAAATACGGATCCCACTGTTGCCCCCAGGCCTACTGAGTCAGAGACACTGAGCCCAGCCACTGTGGTTTAACAAGCCATCCAGGTGTCACTGATGCTCCTGATGGAAAACAGTTTTCCCTCTTTCTCTGCTGAGGTAGTTGGGGGGTGCGCTGAAGAATCATGGATTTTGAGCTGATGGGCATGTCCGGTGTCTCCCACTAGCCCGTGGCAGCAGGTTCTGGGATACCCGAGATCAAATGCTATCTGAATGGTGTGAAGATTCCAGGAATCGTCCGTCTCCGAACCCTGGTCTGCAAGGTCTTTGGAGTGCTGTTCAGTGTGGCTGGAGGTGAGGAAGATCTTTCTGACTTTTGTTCTTCAGGTGATCAAGGGGTAAAGAAGACCAGAAGCATTGTGGGTAGATGTCAGATGAGGACTACAGGGCCCACCCTCCTGCACACAGTGTCTGCACTTTTATTTTTGTTGATTGTTTTTTTTTTTTTTTTAAAAAAAGAAAAAAACACAGACACTGTTAGTACGTGACCAATGAGAGAGACCGAACCACACACTACTCTGTTTTGAAGTAGAATGACCATCTGGTTAGTTTGTGGAATTAGCTTTTAGCAAAGTCAGCAAGGTTTCTGTGTAAATGGCCAGAGAGTAAATGTTTTAGGCCTTGTGGAGCTACGAGGCAAAATCCAATATATTATGCAGTTGGTTAATGTAACTATTTAGTGTACCTGATTAGGAGTGCAAGAGCTATAATCAGGAGCTAAACAGCAATCCTCAGTGCTCAGGCTGTGCAAAAATGGGCAGGGTCTTGCCCTTGGACTATACTCTGCTAACCCTTGATTTAGAATGTAAAGAGTAGTTTCTCTTATAGTAAGACCTTCAGCAGAACTTATTTGATGGAAATGTGGCTAATTCTTTCTCTTATAAAGTCATGCAGTCATCTCTGCTTCATAGTCGTCGAGAGAAAGGCTTATGTAGCAAAGGTCTCCTGACCCAGAGGCCTCTCTGTGCTGACCTGTGATCTTGCCTTTTTCATTGTTCCCAGGGCTCTTTGTGGGTAAAGAAGGCCCCATGGTCCACAGTGGCGCGGTGGTGGGAGCTGGCCTCCCTCAGGTAAGGGTAGCCGGGCTTGTGAGGCTATGTCCCTCAGAGCGGGCCTCTTGGGCAGCCCTAGGGGCAGGTCTGTGTGGTTGAATTTGGAAAAATCCACAAAAGTATCTTCACATGACTTCAGAACTTGGTGCCACTTTGGCTTACTTTGAAAAGTGTGATTGCCAGGCATCATGGCTCACACTTATAATCCTAGCACTCTGGGGGTTGAGGCAGGCAAATTCTTGAAGTCAGGAATTCAACCCAAGCCTGAGCAGGAACAAGACCGTGTCTCCTGTAGTCCCAACTACTCAGGAGGCTGAGGCAGGAGGATCATTTGAGCCCAGGCATTTGAGGTTGCTGTGAGCTACAATGATGCCACTGCTCTACCTGGGTGATAGTCTCTGTCTCAAAAAAAAAGGAAACTATTTGGTTTATTTCCCAGGAAAGTGCATAACTTATACTTCCAAGTTTTAATAATGCCCAGCTGAGTCCTAGGAGTGGAAACGGGACATAGCGGAGGTGAGGGGAGTGACCTAGACAAATGAAGGTCACCTGGAGCTTCCACAGCCATCACAAGCCCCTCCACAGAGGGTGGCCTGACAGAGCTGTCAGTGCTGTCAAGTCCCAAGAGGCAGGAAAGCATCAGCTGGAATGGTTTTAGGCTCAGTTCCGTGCCGATCCCATTAAACATGGAAAGTCATAATAGCTGCTGGTTGAGTGGTCTGTGTGCCAGACTCTTAACTTCCTTCTTCTTTTTGACCACTTTAAGTGATTAGTTATTATCACTCCCATTCTCAAGGGCTGTTGCAGATTCCTGGGCTGCAGGTTGTACAAGTCTCAATTCCCCGTGAACCGTCTCGTGTTGTCATTTCCCTCTCTTGCCCTGCCTGATGAGTTGCTGGGCGGAGGAGGGAAGATTCTTTCTTCCATAGCACATCTTTTGATCCCTGTCTTGCTAAGCCTCAAGTTCCAGGTCTCACAGAAGTGAGCTGAAAAGCGGAAAGGGGCAGGGTGTGGCGTGGGCATCAGCCTGAGACCTTGCAGGGCAGACTGAGCAGTGGCTCTGCTGGCCCCTTCCCTCGTCAGCATGCCCTGACCAGAGCTGACTCGGTCGCCTTAGCAGCTTTCACTTCCTCCCAGCCCTCAGCTGGGCTGTTTCCTCTTTGTCTGATTTGTTGACTATGAACAAAATGCAGTTACAGAAGGGCCTAGAAATTTGGGGGCAGGAAAAATAAGCTTCTCCCAAAGCGTTAACTTCTTTTTTATCCGAGTTGTTCTGGACTCTTCCTCCTTGCAGCACACCTGCCCAGGTGCCGTGGATGCCTGCAGCTTGGGTCCTCGTGGCCCCCATGACTTTGTCTTCTCTTGTTTTAGTTTCAGAGCATCTCCTTACGGAAGATCCAGTTTAACTTCCCCTATTTCCGAAGCGACAGGTATGAAAGGTTAGGAATCGGTTTTCTTTTTATAAAAACCAAATGTTCCTGTACTGCCAGTCAGACCTAGTACTTGCCCCACCCTGGCTCAGTCTCCCCTGCTAGGCAGGCTGCATGCAAAACCCAGCTGGTAGAAAGTGAGGTGGGGCTGGGAGGGGTGGCTCTCACCTGTAATGCCAGCACTTTGGGAGGCCAAGGCAGAAAGGTCACTTGAAACCAGGAGTTAGAGACCAGCCTGAGAAGGAGCAAGATTCCATTTCTATAAAAATTAGAAAAATTAGCCAGGCACAGTTGTACATACCTATAATCCCAGCTCCTCGGAAGGCTGAGGCAGGAGAGTCACTTGAGCCCAGGAGTTTGAGGTTGCAGTGAACTATGAAAATGCCACTGCATTCTAGCCCAGGCAGCAGAGTAAGACCCTGTGTATAAAAAAAAGAGGTAGGCTTTGAATTATTCTTCTGGAAATAAGCAGCCCAGGACCAAGTTGGCATCATGACTTTTATTTTGTCGTGGCACAAGGCCTAGAAACATCCTAGGCAAATGAAGATGGTCCAAGATTGAAAACCCAGTTAAAAAAGGCCATAGGGGCTCGGCGCCTGTGGTTGAAGTGGCTAAGGCACCAGCCACATACAGCTAAGGTGGTGGGTTTGAATCCAGCCCGGGCCTGCCAAACAACAATGACGGCTGCAACCTCCGCCCCCAAAAAATAGCCGGGCGTTGTGACGGGCGCCTGTGGTCCCAGCTACTTGGGAGGCTGAGGCAGGAGACTCACTTGAGCCCAGGAGTTGGAAGTTGCTGTGAGCTGTGATCCCACAGCACTCTACCCAGGGGGACAGCTTGAGGCTCTATCTCAAAAAAAAAAAAAAAAAAAGTCCATAGGCAGGAGTGTTACCAGGAAGGCATTTGCATTGCCGAGTGATTTCCTCAGTTAGCTGCCTCCCTGCCTTCTTGGTGGGCTGTCTAGCCCTGTGGATTTGTGTGGGCTATTGACCTACACAGCTTGGAAGGCCCTTGGACTCATGAGGCCTAGTTCAGGGTTGGGGACCACCTTCCCATCTGTACATTCTTCCAAGTCATCATTCACCTCTGCATGTAACCAGCAAACACATTGACCTCGGTTTTCTGGAAGGAAGGAAGGACTGTCAGCAAGCTCTGCTTTGCCTTCTGAGCTGGGGACTGAGATTCAGGGATCACAAAGTGAGCAGGTGTCAGGAAGCTCTCCTTCCCAGCAGAGGAACTGCTGCATCTGAGGGGACCCTGATGCGGGGAGCCCTTGGTACTATCTGCGCTCTGCTGAGACTGCCTTGCCAGGGCGCTGCCCTCATGTGATCCCTGACTGCTCAGAGGTCATGAGACAAAGTGTTCTTGCATGAGGAAGGGAGAAACTGGCGTCTGTGGCCTGAGGGCTCCTTCTGGGATAAACCAATGTCTCTCTCTCTTTCTCTTTCTCCCCCCACCCCCACCCAACTCAGGGACAAGCGAAACTTCGTGTCAGCAGGGGCAGCCGCTGGAATTGCAGCAGCATTCGGGGCCCCGATTGGGGGTACCTTGTTCACCCTGGAGGAGGGGTCATCCTTCTGGAACCAAGGGCTCACGTGGAAAGTGGTGAGGAGGGTCTTCTGTGAAAAGCATCTCCTAGGTTCAACCACAACCCTGACAATCCAAGTGGCTATCTCTTACCCAGTCCATTTAATGGTAGTTTTGATGAGACTGGGAGAGTTGATTTGATTGGAAATTCATTTGCTCTAGTGCCCGTAACCTCCAAACTGTGGACTTTCTCTCCTTTCAAGTTAGTACCCTTCCCATCCCCAGACCGTCAACCCCAAATCAAACTGCTGCTATCCTCTCTTGATGAACCAGCTAACATGAAAACGCAAGACTGAGTCATTGTAAGGCAGGAAGTAACAGGGTCAGGACATGAGCCTGGCTGCTACCTCAGGCTGGGGTGCCCTTGGCCTTGCTTTTACCCTTCCTTCCTTCCTGGCTCAGCGTCCGATCCACAGTAGGCTTCCAGTACCCAGGCTATCATTGCAGCCTGCTTCTGAGGTCTTCTGAGAGCCCTTCATTTAAATTTGTCATACGTGATTGGGGTGTGTTGCCTGCAGTTGTTACTGAATCCCTGTACCCTGACCGAGATACCGCAGGTCTGTGTTTAGAGCAGTGGGTTTTGGGGAGAAGGGTCGGGGAGAGTAGGATGTGCCATCATTGAACCTCCTTATCTCCTGTCACCTGTCCCTTAGCTCTTTTGTTCCATGTCTGCCACCTTCACCCTCAACTTCTTCCGTTCTGGGGTTCAGTTTGGAAATTGGGGTTCCTTCCAGCTCCCTGGATTACTCAACTTCGGCGAATTTAAGGTATGTTTTGTCCTTTTCCCCCAGGATTTCTTACTTGACCCATGAAAATTGGTCTTGGCAGCACCTGTGGCTCAGTGGGTAGAGCCCCATGTACCGAGGTGGTGGGTTTGAAACCGGCCCTGGCCAAAGGGCAACAAAAAATAGCCAGGCGTTGTGATGGGCGCCTGTAGTCCCAGCTACTTGGGAGGCTGAGGCAAGAGAATTGCCTAAGCCCAAGAGTTTGAGGTTGCTGTGAGCTGTAACACCACAGCACTCTGCCGAAGGCGACAAAATGAAACTCTGTCTCAAAAAAAGAAAATTGCTCTGAGGTGGAGGATCAGGGAGAAGCGAGTTAGAGGGGCAGATGCAGCTTCTAGGCCGGCCGTCCAGCCCCTGCAGCCTGTTGCGTGTGCTCTCGTGCCGGTGTGGGCAGAGCTCCAGCACGGCCCTGGCTCTTGTTTCTGTCTCCTCTTCTGCCCCTTCTGTTTTCACAGCTGCTGTGGTTTCTCTCTGTCTCCCTTTCTCTTCTCTCAGTGCTCTGACTCTGATAAGAAATGTCACCTCTGGACAGCTATGGATATGGGTTTCTTCGTCGTGATGGGTGTCATCGGGGGCCTCCTGGGAGCCATATTCAACTGCCTGAACAAGAGACTTGCAAAGTACCGCATGCGAAACGTGCACCCGAAACCCAAGCTCGTCAGGTATGCAGTCACCTCCCCTAGCCTGCTGGGCCCGAGCGTGGTGTGGGCCGGGCCATCTCTCCCGAGGAACAGATGCTCCCCACACCAGCTTTGATTTCTCGTCTAAGACTGAAAACAGACAGGATCATGCCTCACTTATCAGACAGATCAAAAGGCTAAGTCTGAGCTTAATTTATGTCAGAGTTGCTAGTTGACTCCCAGGTTCTCCTGGCCACAGGGACATGTCACAAAATCAGAGGGTTCCCACAGCCTCCCTGGAAACTTAACACAAATTCCTCGGACAGAGACAGTGTATACACCACAGCCCACTTTATTGACAACCCATTTCTCATATACAACTGGCTGGAATGTAGCAGTTGTGAACTAATAAATTCTGCACATGTGTTGAATGACCAGGGCTGCTGTAAATGCTCGCTGGGGAAACAAGGGGAGGCGGGTATGTTCTTGAGTTCCTAAGACCGGGGCATCTTTTCACTGCATTACAACAGCTGTTCTTTGCTTCCTAGAGTCTTAGAGAGCCTCTTGGTGTCTCTGGTAACCACCATGGTGGTGTTTGTGGCCTCAATGGTATTAGGAGAATGTCGAGAGCTGTCGCCTTCAAGTCGAACCAGAAATAACTCACTGCACCTCCAGGTAACCCCAGTGTACCTGCTGCTTTTATCCTGTACCCACAAAGAAAAATCCAGAAATGTATGGCTTGCTTCTGTTTAGAGCTCATAGACGTGTTGGGTTCATCCTTCTGTACCTGCATCAGATTGCTAAAAGATGCAGAAATTTGTAGTCATCCTGTCCCCTAAGTGAGGCTGCACACCACATGTGCTTTGTCTTTCCCGCTCTTGTGAACAATCCCGACCAGGGCAGAAGGGAACTCCTGTCTGTCGAGCAAGAGTAACTGAGACGGCAGCTCAGAAAGCTGACTGTTCACTTCTCCACACCCCAGTCACTCTCCCGCCCCTCCATGTGTGAAGGGGGCCCGCCTGCCCAGAGGCTTCTCGCCCACCGTGTTGCCTTGGTGACTGTGAGAGAAAGGAGTGTTTGCAGAGGGCAACCAGCGACCCATCTTCCTCTCATCTTCTGGTTCTTCCTGGGATTGATCGGTTTCCTCGCATGCATCCTTTCTGCATTTCTCCTTTTCCCTTCTTAGGGATGGTGGTATTTTCCAGAAGCTTTCTCTGAGAAGCAGGGCCCATGGGGTAGGCAGTGGAGCTTACTCCACCCTGCGTTTTTGGCCCAAGCCAGTGGGTCTGAGACCTGGATCTCTGGTTCAGATCGGCCAGGCGTATAGTTCCAGCCCCTAGGGCAGAGGCGTGTGAGTGTTCTCCAAGCACAGTCTGCCCTCCATATCTGTGGGTTCCACATCTGGATTCAACCAACCAGGGATGGAAAGCATCAGAAAAAAACAATAAAGAATAACAATACTTGCTTGGCGCCTGTAGCTCAGCAACTAGGGCACCAGCCACATACACCAAAGCTGGTGGGTTCGAATCCAGCCTGGGCCTGACAAACAACAGTGACCACTACAACCAAAAAATAGCCAGGCGCTGTGGCAGGCACCTGTAGTCCCAGCTACTTGGGAGGCTGAGGCAAGAGAATCGCTTAAGCCCAAGAGTTTGAGGTTGCTGTGAGCTGTGATGTCATGGCACTCTACCACAGGGACAAAGTGAGACTCTACTTCAAAAAAAAAAAGAGTAACAATGCTACTAAAAAATAACGTGAATTTAAAAATACAGTGTAACAGCTATTTATATACCATTTACATTGTACCAGATATGAGTAGTCTAGAGATGGTTTGAAGTATAGTCCAACCTCTGTAAGTTGACCACACAAGAGTCTATAACAAACTGGTCAACATAAGGAACTAGGCCTGCTGTACTGATACAAATGTGTGCTTTACTTTCTTGTACAGCTTTGTTAGAGAATATCATAAAAAGTCACCCATAATCAAAGCACAGTAAAATCATACGTGCAGCTTGATACAAAATCATTACATTTACTGTTTCCTCATGGTTTAGTCTTTCTTCTTGAAAAAGAGTCTTGGCCTGTTTCTCGTTCTTACTATAAACGTAAGTAGAGAAAGCCCTCTCAACACTGGCTATACCACTCAGCACGTTACTTGAGCAAGTTACTTGGGCAAGTTACTTGAGCTGCGTTATCAGCCGCCTGGCATCCTCTTCATCTGGCCTCTGCAGTTTCTGTGTCATCCTCACTTGCTTCTTCCACTGTATCAGCTGCTTTATGCTCTTTGACTCTGTACCTCGGTCAGTATGGCTTGGAAAGCTGCCTCTGGGTCAGGTTCATTACAGGTTCCCACCTCATCGTCCATTCCAACAAAATCTTCAAAACCTGCTCCTGCGATTCGGCCGTGGGAGATGGACTGCCTGATGGGGCCAAAACATCGTGCTCTTGGGCTGTGACAAATGCAGCTTTCTTGAAGCACTTCTGTATCATTTCTGGCTGAACTTTATTCCAAGCAGAACTGATCCAGAGGACAGCACCTAGAGCGTTAACTGATGCAGCGGATGGAGTTGCTTCCACAGGCGGGACCCCAGGTTTGTGTTTTAGTCACGGCACGCTGTGGGAGCTGGGCTTGGTAGTGCATCTGAAATGTTTACTGACTTGGTCAGTGGTTCTCAACCTGTGGGTCGCACCCCCTTTGTAACAACAAAAATAGATCGCAGCATTAAGGAGGGATGAGAACAGGACTTGATCAAGCCGTTCGATTTTGAGGTTGTGTTTGGAGGCAGAAATTACAGTGTCATGTTTGTGAGATGATTCACTTGTGAGTGGCCAGGACCGTTTTGTCTGCTCGGTAGAATAGACTGTTTATTCTTCATTTCTGGGTTGACACCCCTTACCCACTCCTCAAATAGGACACCAGTCACCCATGTGCGTTTGTTTGATCTCCAAGTGATGGGAGGTGTTTGGGCTTCGGGTTCTTGAGTACAGGTGGCTTTGCTGATTTCCCAGTTTCCAAGGGCTTTAGTTTCTCTCCGGTTGAGCCAACCCAAAGCAGAACTGTGGAACATTCTTTGGAAAGTTTCCCGTTCTTACGTTTGCCACCCTTCATGATGAGGGTTCTGGCAGGCATCACCTTGAACGAGTCCACACTCATCAACATTAAGACGCCATCTTTGAAGTCGGGAACTTTTTGATGAACTCTTCCCCAACTTCTACTGGAACTTCATTGGATCCACCACACAAGACTTTCTGGGAGGTCTCCTGTTGCTGTTTAAATTTCTTGAGCCAACCACTTGTTGCTTGGAAATCTTCCACCTCTCATTCCCGTGCAAATTTTTTAGCAACTTCTTGAATCATCGGCCCAGAGATTTAGGTGTTAGTTGAGCCTTTTTGTTTGAGACAGCTTAATGGGTCTTCGTAAATTCACTGAGGGCAGTTTTCCTCCTTTTCCACTGTAGGTCTCTGCTTTCCTTGCCCTATCTCTCCAGCACTCACGTTGACGTTTGCGGGTGTTACTAACTGTGGTCTTACTAACACCAAAATGTTCTGTTATCTTCGGTGGCTGCTTTCCAGCTTTTTCTTTCAATGTCAGGGTTTTTGTTTTGTTTTGAGAGAGTCTTATTATGTCGCTCTGTGTAGAGTCCCATGGCATTAGAGTTCACAGCAACCTCAAACTCATGAGCTTAAGCAATTCTCTTGCCTCAGCTTCCCATGTAGCTGGGACTATAGGCGCCCGCCACAAAGCCCAGCTATGTTTTGATTGTAGTTGTTGTTTGGTAGGCCCAGGCTGGGCTCAAACCTGCCAGCTCTGGTGTATGTGGCTGGCACCCTAGCTGCTTGAGCTACAGGTGCCAAGCCTCAATGTCAGTTCTTTTGAGTTCTTGCCTTTGGGCCATCATGTCTCAATTAACTGTAAAATTTCTCACTAATTGTATGATGTATCTATAATTCAGACCAATCCTTCACATTGAAAAAAATCTTCCACAACACATGATAAACTTCAGGACCTTAGGCCTAATCCTACACATGCTAATGATAAAACGTGAAAAAAGAACTTACAGAAAAGAAAAGCTAATACAGCTAAGGGGCAAAGCCCAGACCTACCTTGTGGAGGGAAGCAGGCTCAAGTGGTCAAATTATAGAGGGTAAATTAATATTGTGTGTCACAGTCCAAGTGGTTAAGATGCAACTTAAGAGGTGGTCAGTATGTAGAGGTCAGTCTTTGTCCAGTCTATGAAAATGAGGTCAACTTTAGGAGTGGTCAGTGTAGGGAGACGGTCCACTGTGAAGGTCCTTCTGCACATGGGAGGATGTGCGTAGGTTATATGCAAATACTGCAGCGTTCTATATCCAGGACATGAGCATCTGAGGATTTTGCATCTACCAGAGGTCCTGGACCCGGTCTCCGGCGGGTACCAAGGGACGGCTGGACTTGGTCTTCATGTTGCTGCTAAGTAGCCACTTAGATCTTCATCTCTCAGAGCCCTTTTAAGGAACCCTTGTCTCGCAGGGCTGCCTCTTTAGCGTCCCCATGAGCAGTCTGTGAACTAATACAGCAGTCTGTATTAAGTAGGGGTCAGCAGACTGTGCCACAGGCCAAGTCTGGCCTTTGGCCACTGCTTATTTTTATGTAGCCTCAAGCTAAGAATAGTTTTTTTTTTTTTTTTTTTTTTTTTTTTTTTGAGACAGAGCCTCAAGCTGTCCCCCTTGGTAGAGTGCCGTGGCATTACAGCTCACAGCAACCTCCAACTCCTGGGCTCAAGCGAGTCTCCTGCCTCCGCCTCCCAAGCAGCTGGGACCACAGGCGCCCGCCACAACGCCCGGCCATTTTTTGGTTGCAGCCGTCATTGTTGTTTGGCGGGTCCGGGCTGGGGATTCGAACCCGCCACCTTAGGTGTATGTGGCTGGCGCCTTAGCCGGTTGAGCTATAGGCGCCGAGCCAAGAATAGTTTTAATATTTTTAAAGGGTTGGGGGGAAAGTATGCCACAGAGACTATATGTGGCTGGCAGAGTTAAAGATATTTACTATCTGGCTTTTTGTGGAACATCTACTGACCCCTCTTTATTCGTTACTCCCAAGGCCAGCTCATTACCAGACGGGCATTTTCCGAAATGCGCTCTGTTATTGAATATTGATAGATATATTTCAAAAATAAACAAAATTACATGATCCAATGGGTTAAGCAGAATTCAATAAGTTTCTTTAAGACAGGGTTCCCTAAGCTCTTTCTTCCAGTAAGCCTTACAAATGTGTGGTATATTGATGTGTCAGGTGGTCCACAAAGCACTTCACGTAAAGGATTTTATTCAGTCCCTACTGCCACCGTGCTGGCCAGTAGTAGTGTCCATCCCCATTTTACAAAGGAGAAAACTGAGGCAAAGTGAGGTCTTAACCAGGATTACTCAGGTGATAATATGGAGCATGGGGTAGTAGATATTGCTCCCATTTTACAGATGAGGAAACTAAAACAGCGCAAAATGAAATACTTTTCCAAGGTTACTAAGAAGTGGAAGAACAGAGTCTAAACCATCTAATTTTGGAGGCTATGCTTTTAGCAGAAATACTCATTTCCAGAAATTGCTGTGGTGCAGTCGACTGCAGCACTTTTTCCAGAGAGCCTTTAGTACTGAGGTTCCTCCAGACAGTTGAGGAGGCACTGCGTGTGCTGCTTATTAAGCTGTTAGCTCAGCCTGTCCACAGTTGCTCTCTGCCCTGCCCTGGCCTACTCTGCTGTGCTGGGCTGTACACACAAATCCTCCTTGCCAGATTTTGCTGGTAGGGGAGCACTGTCCTGATTCCTATCACAGCCTGCATCTGGCTGTATTACCAGCCAGGTTCACCTGGTGGGGTCACACAGACCATCACCTGGTATTGTTATAATGTCCCCATAAGGACGTCACTACAGCATCAGTAGGATAGAATCCAGGAAAAACTCCCATCCTTGACTGATTGTCACAACACTATTCCCATGTATGTGACAGGTGTGAAGTACAATACTTGTACTACTGTGCACCATTACCTAGAACACAAATGTCGTAGCTGAGATCCCTTTGCCCCTACTGAGAACCTGGACCTCATCTTCTCACAGAGCATGATGGCAGGAACAGGAGTATAGTAATTACTGTTCACCAGACGGGGTTCAGGAGGAGAGGCGGCTGGGACCTGGGGTCTGCTCCCCAGGCCTTACGTGGAGGTAGGTTTCATTTGGCAGCAAATTCAGGGCAAAGGCATTTGGAACAAAGTTGGGGCTTCAGGTCAAGTGGTGTCCTGGAGTCTTCTTCTCAAACACTTGTGTCTCACCTGCCCCTCCCACAGTCCCTGGGGCTCTCAGGCCAGGCCTCTGGCAGCATCACTACAGTGTCAGCACCAGGAGAGGCAGTGGAGCCAAACCTATGAGGACTCATGGTTGCAGTGACATTTTCATTATGAATGTGGACGGACAAAGGCTTGTCTGGAGTCTTTGGTATTTACATTCAGACTGCACAGAATATAATATCCCAGCTGGCTGCTATTGGCCTAGATCAGATTTTTGCCACCTGTTTAATTTATGAGGAAAGCAATTTCAGCCATCTTTTTTCTGTCCCAGCTGCAGAAATCCTGCCTGAAGACTCCAAAGTCAGGGGCTCTTTTACTGACTTTGATTTCTGCTCTTAGATGGTAACAGAAGATGTGAATTCAAGCACCAAGACCTTTTTTTGTCCCAATGATACCTACAATGACATGGCCACACTCTTCTTCAACCCCCAGGAGTCTGCCATCCTCCAGCTCTTCCACCAGGACGGTGGGTACCTCCCCATGCTGTACCAATTCCTGGGTGTTTTCGTCTCAGGCATAGCCAGGCTGAGCAGGAACAGACTTCCCCTTTGTTCAGTGACAGCAACCCAGACGAAATATTGCTGTCCGCCTCCAGGGTTGGCAGGGGAGCTGGTTGGGGTATGGAAGGACCTGTAGGAGCCCGGTGGGCCTTGGCAGGCGTCGGGTAGTGGGACGTAGCTGGTTCTTGCCTTGCAGGTACTTTCAGCCCTGTCACTTTGGCCTTGTTCTTCGTCCTCTATTTCTTGCTTGCATGTTGGACTTACGGCATTTCTGTTCCAAGTGGCCTTTTTGTGCCCATTCTGCTGTGTGGAGCAGCTTATGGACGATTAGTTGCCAATCTCCTAAAGAGGTACTGTGTGTGCGTGCGGGTGCGCACATGCATGCGAACTGTACGCCCTCTCTGTACCTCCCGCCCCAGCTCGCCGGCGTGATGCTAAGCTGTGTTCTCGGTTTTGTTCTTCCCCAGCTACATTGGATTGGGCCACATCTACTCAGGGACCTTTGCCCTGATTGGTGCCGCAGCTCTTTTGGGCGGGGTCGTCCGTATGACCATCAGTCTCACAGTCATCCTGATCGAGTCCACCAACGAGATCACGTATGGGCTTCCCATCATGATCACCCTGATGGTGAGTGCTTCCCCTCTAGGCTTCTTTCGGGTGAGGGCCAAGGTCACCCCAGAGGGCCTATTTTCAGGTCTTCACTTTGTGTTTCAGGTGGCCAAGTGGATCGGGGACTATTTCAACAAGGGCATTTATGACATCCACGTGGGCCTGCGAGGCGTGCCGCTTCTGGAGTGGGAGACCGAGGTGGAAATGGATAAGTAAGGCCATGATTTTTATTACATCCCAGCTTCAGAATTTGTAAGCTTTGGCCTATTGGTATCAGGGTAGGAAATGTAATTGATATTTCTTTTCCTTTTTTTTTTTTTTGAGATAATCTCTCACTGTGTTGCCCTGGGTAGAGTGCTGTGGCATCACAGCTCACAGCAACCTCAAACTCTTGGGCTTAAGCGATTCTCTTTTCTCAGCCTCCCAAGTAGCTGGGACTACAGGCACCCACCACACAACACCTGGCTATTTTTTTCTTGCAGTTCTTTAGCTGGGCCGGGCTGGGTTTGAACCTGTCACCCTCAGTGTATGTGGCTGGAGCTGTAACCACTGTGCTATGGGTGCCAAGCCAATAACTGGTATTTCTTGGACTGAAAGACACAGCATGTTTGTTCCTGAGCCTGTCTGGAGCTTAGGAGGAGGGCAGGGACAGGGGCACAGTGGGGGCTGCAGGAGGTGAGGCCGCTTCCTGGTTATGTTGGGCTCCTGAAACATTCTGGTTAGCTATGACGTGAGGCCTCTGCCTTGAGTCTGTGATATGGGTGATTATTTAAGGCTACACTAAACAGTAGAGTGAGAACTGGCAGTTTCATTGTGCCTAACTAACTGTCATCCTGTCCACAGTGACTGTCCTGGGCATAATCTCCTGACAACCTGCCTCATAATCCACAGAGACTGGGGGCTCCCTGTGTCTGGGTGTCAGGCAAGGCCCACACAGGCTGGTGCAGGGCCATCAGGCCTTTCTGTAAAGGGCCAGAGGGTTGATTACTTTCAGCTTTCCCAGCCACATGGTCTGTGTCACCACTCAACTCCACATTTGCAGCAGAAAGCTGTGAACATGGCTGGAGCTGACCTGTGGGCTGTGGTTTGTCATCAGTGATCCAATGGAAGACCTAAACATTTTTAAAGTTCTAGAAGCAGTATTAGCAATTCAGCGGTGACACGTGGCCTGTGCCACAGGATGCCAGGAAGGGGATCACCAACCCCCAGGACAAACAGATGGGGTTCATGGTGGGGGGGATGTTGGCACTAAGCTGAAGGAGTAGCAAAGGCCCCCCAGCATGACAAAGAGGGGAAGGGCGTTCTGGGCATGGGGCAGCATGTGTGGACAGGATAGAGGTACAGAGGAAGGCACTGGGTTTAAGGAGCCGCTGGGAACAGTCAGAGAGAAGCCCCGAGAGGTCAGGCAGTGACGGAGGACTAGCATGGCCTCATCAGGGCTGGCACTCGTGGGCTCCGTCCTGAGGCTGGTGGCTTTCCTGCCCGCAGACTGAGAGCCAGCGACATCATGGAGCCCAACCTGACCTATGTCTACCCGCACACACGCATCCAGTCCCTGGTCAGCATCCTCCGCACCACGGTCCACCATGCCTTCCCGGTGGTCACTGAGAACCGGGGCAATGAGAAGGAGTTCATGAAGGGCAATCAGCTCATCAGTAACAACATCAAGTTCAAGGTAAAGGAGACGGCCCTGAGCGGAAAGGTGGGTGCTTGCACTGCTGAGTGTGGGCCACGGCCCCCTGGCTAGAGTGGACCTGGGGGACTCTAAGGGGAAGTTAGCACTGTTCTTATTATGTGCAACATTAAATACAGACGTGACAGGGAGGACAGGCTTTATTAGGCCATTAAGATTTATGTTCGTTGGCTCGGCGCCTATAGCTCAACCGGCTAGGGCGCCAGCCACGTACACCTAGGGTGGCGGGTTCGAGTCCCCAGCCCGGACCCGCCAAAAAACAACAATGACGGCTGCAACCAAAAATAGCC